>NC_056502.1:24543147-24557488 GCF_014905685.2 Nematolebias whitei | reverse complement strand
TTTTTTACATCTTCTCGTGTGAACTTGATGTATTTATCCACAGAGTTGATGTGGTCAGTAAAATGTTGGACTTCCTGAGATTTAATTTTAACCCAGGTGTCGTCAACATACCTGAACCAATGACTTGGTGGTGTCCCTGAAAAGGACGTCAAGGCTCTCTTTTCTACCTCCTCCATGTACAGGTTGGCAACAATAGGAGAAACTGGAGACCCCATAGCACACCCATGTTTCTGCCTATAATATTGCTCCCCATATGTGAAGTAGGTTGACTGCAGGCACAGTTTCAAGAGTTGACACAGTTGTTCTGTGGAAAGCGTGGTCCTGCTGCTCAGAGTGGTGTCTGATTTTAATTTTAAACTGACCACCTCTACTGCATCATCAACAGGAATGCACGTAAAGAGTGATGTGACATCAAAAGAGACCATTGTTTCATCAGTCTCCATGATGACATCCCTCACCTTATCCACAAAGTCCATGGTGTTATGTATGTGGTGTTCTGAGCTGCCAACTAAAGGGATGAGTACAGACGCCAGATATTTGGAAAAATTGTAAGTGACAGAGTTAATCATGCTAACAATTGGTCTTAAAGGTACACCTTGTTTGTGGATTTTAGGTAAACCATACAGACTAGGTGTGGCCTCCCCTGGGTACAGTCTGTGGTACAGAAAACGGTCAATAGCTTTGTCCTGCTCCAAATTTTTCAGGCAATCTATCAACTTCTTGTAACCACTTCCTGGATCTCTTTTCAGAGGTTCATAAGTGTTTAAGTCACTAAGTAGTGTCATAACTTTCTCATGATAGTCTTTCTGGTTCAAAATCACTGTGCACCTTCCTTTGTCTGCTGGGAGAATGATGATGTTTTTGTCCTTGCTAAGAGTGGTGAGTGCGTCCCTCTCCTCTCTACTGATGTTGGAAGGTGGTGGTTTGGCATTGCTGAGGCATGATGAATCTTTGATTCTGAGCTGTTCTGCTTCACCCTCTTTAATTTTGTTGTTGTGGATGGCTGATTGTGTGGCTGTGATCATCTCCACCAGAGGAATTCTTCTTGGTGCAACCGCAAAGTTCAGTCCCTTGGCAAGAATCTATGTCTCTGGCTGGGTGAGCTGTCTGTCAGATAAATTCTTCACCCACTTTTCTGTCTCCCTGTCGTGTAGCTGTCTACTGGAGTGTTGTCTTCCACTAAATGTGTTGATATTGGAATTGTGATGGTGTTGATGAGTTATTAGTAAGTTAAACTTATTTTGTTGTCGAGTCTGGACTTGACATGCTGTGCTAAGCGTGCCTGATCTGTACAGTCCAACACTTGCTGAAGTGTGGTCTGATCTAGACACAGTTAGTTTCTGTTTAATGCACTCTTCTTTGGCCTTCAAGGCCTCAATAGTAAAATTGGTCTGTCTCACCCGTTCATTCAGCAGCTGGGTCTGTGCCTTCTGAAGGATCTTGCTTGCCCAGTGCCCGCTGACAGAAGATTTCAGTTCCAGGCTCAAACAAAAGCATTTTTAAAGTTACAACTGTTAAAATGTCAATCATTTTCTTTGTGCTACTTCTTCTGAATCTTGCACAACTTCTGTGCTGACCTTCTGGACAGGAGGTGAATGATTGTTTCTTCAAAATAGGTGGGTTATTGAAAAATGCATAACCAATTTGGGCTTAAGATTTTAAATATTGTGCCAAACTTTTCATAATGGTACTTTAAAAGTTAAAATAAGTAAATAAATATGTGACTTTAGAACTAAAATGATATATGGAATTGAGGTTCTGTGGAAACATAATGAACAGTTAACATCTTACCTGTTGCAGATTGATCTTTGAACGACCTTAGTTTAAAGAGAAAGCGTTTAAGGCCTCGTCTACACAGAAACAATTTTACAAAACTCTCTTTTTATTTGTAATTTAAAAAAATATATTTTTAAACACAGCAGTGTTTCTAGAAATATTTTCTTCTATATATATATAACACTGAAAATGACCAAAAACTATGCACAATATTGGATTTTTGGTTTATTTCCGATATGCCGATATGTTAAAACTTATTCAGTCGATAACCGATGCAGATATCGATATTTTATATACTTTCCTTTGTCAGAACATAGCCCTATTATTTACTGGTGACATATATTCAGTAACAGCCAGATGTTATACAAATCGGATTCCAATAAAGTTGGGACGCTAAACAAATTGTGAATAAAAACTGAATGCAATGATATGGAGATGGCAAATGTCAATATTTTATTCATAATATAACTTAGATGACAGATCAAAAGTTTAATCTGAGTAAATGAAACATTTTAAAGGAAAAATATGTTGATTCAAAATTTCACAGTGTTAACAAATCCCCAGAAAAGTTGGGACAAGTAGCAATAAGTGGCTGGAAAAAGGAAATTGAGCATATAACGAACAGCTGGAAGACCAATTAACACTAATTAGGTCAATTGACAACATGCTTGGGTATAAAAAGAGCTTCTCAGAGTGTCAGTGTCTCTCAGAAGCCAAGATGGTAAAAGGATCACTAATTCCACCACGTTTGCACTGGGCCAGGGGTCATTTAAAATGGAGTGTGGCAAAATGGAAGACTGTTCTGTGGTCAGATGAGTCACGATTTGAAGTTCTTTATGGAACACTGGGACGCCATGTCATCCGGACCAGAGAGGACAAGGATCGCCCAAGTTGTTATCAATGCTCCATTCAGAAGCCTGCATCACTGATGGTATGGGGTTGCATGATCGCTTGTAGCATGGGCAGCTTGCATGTCTGGAAAGGCACCATTAATGCAGAGAACTATGTTCAGGTTCTAGAACAACATATGCTCCCATCTAGACGTCATCTCTTTCAGGGAAGACCCTGCATTTTTCAACACGATAATGCCAGACCACATTCTGCAGCAATCACAACATCATGGCTACGTAGGAGAAGGATCTGGGTACTGAAATAGCCAGCCTGCAGTCCAGATCTTTCACCTATAGAGAACATTTGGTGCTTCATAAAGAGGAAGGTGTGACAAAGAAGGCCCAAGACGATTGAACAGTTAGAGGCCTGTATTAGACATGAATGGGAGAGCATTCCTATTTCTAAACTTGAGAAACTGGTCTCCTCTGTCCGCAGACGTCTGTTGAGTGTTGTAAGAAGAAGGGGGGATGCCACACAGTGGTAAAAATGGACTTGTCCCAACTTTTTTGGGATTTGTTGATGCCATGAAATTTGGAAACAACAGATTTTTCCCTTAAAATGATACATTCTCTCAGTTTAAACTTTTGATCTGTGATTTGTGTTCTATTCTGAATAAAATATTAGATGTTGGCACCTCCACATCATTGCATTCAGTTTTTATTCACAATTTGTTTAATGTCCCAACTTTTTTGGAATCCGGTTTGTACATAGCACTTTAACTTATATTAAATGAAGTGTTAAGTGTTATTTATTAGCATTAGTCACCTGTGATGCTCTCTCACTTGTGGAGGCTTGTTCCAGGTTCCTAGCTGCAGTGTGGGATCCTCTGCACTCTTGTGCCTTTTTAAGTTCAAAGTTTTTGTCTCTCCATTGTGCCGTAAGACTAATCATGCTAACGAGGCTAACATGACGTCCAAACGTCTGTGGTAAAACTCACCCAACAAGTCGTGCTATCGGCTATTAGCTTCTCAATGACGTCGGAAATGACAGCTTGTAACTCTGGTAACTTTACGTCGGAAAAATATCTCCGACTGGGGACGATGTAGCAAGGCTCAACATAGTCCATAAATCTTCGGAATCCGATATCCTCACCAATGAAAAATAAAACTTCCACACCGCAGACGTTTTTAATTTTCCTCTCCGCCGTGAGATCAGGTAGGCACACGTGACATCATCGCGTTGTGCTGCTGCTGCAACGTCATCACGTTGTGCTGCCGCTGCAGGCAAAAACAGCACCTTTTATATCGCAGAGTTATTTTAATGGAATGGCCGATGTCCGATATTAAATTTTAACGCTAATATCGTCTGATACAGATACCATGCCGATAATATTGTGTATATTTACCAATAAAACTGTAGTAACTATGCCAGGCCTGAATGTGGCGCTGTAACACAGTCACATAAATACACCTAAAACAGTAAACCAGGCATGGAACGTGCGCATACAGCTTGCACACCGTGTAAAACTGTAAACACAAGAATAAGAGGATGCCCTTGGTTCACTGGTTAGCTCAGAGGGGAGGCTATGACATCATCATTTTCAAATGTTACGTTTTGCTGTTTACATAAAAATATTTTTCCTTTCAGGAACTCAATTTTCAAGAAACAGTTTTGACAAAATGCCATATCCACACAGATCAAGGCTGAAACTATAAAAAAAAAAAACTTTGCAGTGTTCACAAAAAACGATCTCTGTGGACAGCAGACGAGCTAACAGCTAATCTGAATGCAGCCAAGAGCAAAGTGGACTACTGTCATCTGAAAACAACTTTAGTTTACAGCAGATTTAACAAAATGTTTCATAGAGTTTTATCACTGTCAGTTTCTCACAACACAGGTTATTTTATAGAATTCTGATTTGCAGCAGCTAGCTGTAGCACTTCCAGTGCAACCTGGAATCACTTCCAGCAAGAAATATGACTCCCCATCCCATGCAATTAGTGAAAATAAGCAAAGTAGAAACATTTTATACTTTGTATAATTTAGCATGTTTTATATATGTTAAGGCTTTATAAACCCTTCCCACACTCTTGCAATGTTTTAAACTCTTAAACCTCATTTTAACAGCATACTTAAATGTAGTGTAGTGAACTTAATCTGGTGTCACGACTAAGCCTAAGGTCAAAACCCTTGACCTTAAGAACCTTGTGGGACAGGAACTGTCATTTTATTGATTTGAATCCAGAAATACAGGTTCACCCATCCTGAGACTTTCTTTCTTGAAGATTCAAGTGAAAAGAACACTCTCTTTTTTATTATCATTACTATTTTACAAATGTTGATAATCAAAGTGTCTTAGTTCAAACCATTTTAGATGTTGCAGTGAACTAATCAATTTTATTAACTGTGTAATGATTTTTATTCTCATGCAAAGTTAGAACTCATGTCAAAGCTGTTACAGAGTAATTATGCCTTTTCTGATTTCTGCTTTTGAATGAGCAAGTGTAAGTTGGTCCAAGGTTGGAGTCAAACGCAAAACAAGTTGTTGGAACGAACTGTCATGTTTTTAGAATCCTCTCAGACGTAAATATAGAGGTTTTTGGCACCTGTTTCTAAACTCGCCAAAACAAAACTCTCTCTGTCTGTGAGAACATTTCTGATCTGTTTCATAACAATTCTTGCTGTCTTCTAACCTCTTACGTCACAAAACACACCCCGTCTGGTTGTTTCTGACCAATGGGAATACTCCCAAAAGTGAACCGGGAGAGAGATCTTAAAAATGTCGGAACTTCCTGGTCTACTCAGTTCTGGGACAGTTCAGATCTGTTTCTGCTCAGTTCTGCTGGAGTGCTGTTGGAGGCTCTGTTGGATACACAGTTCTGTTCAGTTCTGTGAGAGAAGCCCAGTTCTGGGAGCCGGGAAGATCCTGACATGACAACAGAGCTCTTCCGAGGTTCATGGGATTATAACATTTTCCACTGAGGTGAGCTTGTGTCGGACAGTCTCGCCGCTACTCCGGAGGAGTAACAGCATCCTACGGAGACGCTGAAGGGTGCGTTAAACGGAATCTCGCCTGAGACATCTCCAGGTAAAAGAGTCGATTTCACCACCGAAGTGTACCGTAAGAAAAGCTGAAGAAAGCCCAGAGAGTGCCGTTCTGTTAACACACTCCCTCAAACCCCATCTTTTACTCTTCTTTAACTTCTTTCCCTTTAAACTTTTCTCTCAAGTAGAAATTCTTCCAGATATTTTAGAAATGTCTGTGTAAAGTGCTCATCCACATCCGTGTGGGTAAAAGATCATAGTTGTACAGTTTTCATAAATGTCTGTGGTGAAGCAACGGAAAAATCATGGCCGTATGATTTTTCTTGATTGATTGCTTATGTTGTTATTTTCATAATTTGCCAAATTAATGTAAATGTTTGATGTTAAACTTTGATTCTGTAAATAAATGACCGCATTCATTTTGATGGGTCAAATATAAATGACGTCTCACGTTTGCATTTCATTAAATTCAATGCACGTTTTATTCAGTTCAGAAAAATGAGGAATCCGCGTTAATTGATGAATATATCTGAGCATCTGTTCATCTACAGTAGTGTGAAGAAAAAAATTGATAATTTCTGTCATTACGAAGCTTCTGATGAACGGTTTCTGCTCGTCTGTGTTATGAGTTCGGCAGACATCAGCTGCTTCTGGGTCAGACAGCTCCTCTTGTAGTTTTCCACGAGGTACACAAGAGACCGACGACGTGTAATCAGTACAGAGGAGTATGAGACTTCCTTAACTCACTCGGGGGCTGACTCTCATGTCAGTATTTTGACTGAGTTCCTTTGCAAAGAGAATTCAACTTGACAAAGATTTCTCTCTCATCTCCTTATTTAAGAGTCATTAGAATAATTTCTACCACACTAAATTTTACTCACCAGCTCTGCAGAACAGCAGCAGCTCTCGGTTCCGCTCCGACTTGGTTCCATTTTTGGCGGACCTACCCTGCCAGTTCTGGTCAGCTCTCTGGCTCGGGAGGCCAGACCTACGGCGTCACGTGTCTCTGCTTGGAAGTCCTGGCTAGCAGCTCTCAGATTTGCCGAATGGTCTAGAGGTCCAGTTCTGGTCTGGTTCCTGGTGAGTTCCATGCGGCTCTCTGCATCCGCTGGACACTGAAGTCACTGTAATAAGTGCAGAACTTTTTTGGATATGATCAAAACTTTCCCTCTAGTATTTCAGCAGAAGGAAACGAGGCTTCTGGATGGGGCACTGTTGGCTTCTAGGAAATGTACCGTATTTTCTGCCGTACACGTCACATCAGTCCAAATATGTCTAATAAAGTGGAAAAAATCATAAATACGTCGCTTCGTCATATAAGTTGCAGGGCATGTAAATTATGCACAAAAAAATGACGTGTAGGCCAAAAAAAATATGGTGGTTGTTATGAGCGGGGATACGGTGTAGGCTCATTGAGAGAAAACTACAAAATGGCGGCACCTGTCTGATGTATTTCATTTTTTCATTAACTTTTTACTGTACAGTATCCCGTACTGTCCCAATCATGTGAGTAATATTAAAGTGGACAATCATGTGTCGTGTACCATTTTTTTCGAGTAAAATCTTACATTGAAAAACGGCGAAAGAGCAAGTCCACGAAGGTCGAGCGGCAAAGTAACGATCTACTATAACAGTGAAACTTTGTAAATAACTATGAATTGAGAAATCGACAGCATTGTAAAGATTTTTAAAATTGCTTTTGCATAAATCACAATGAAATTTTGAAGATGGCAGTCCGATCAGAATCATACTTTATCTGTAAACCAAGGTCGGTCAAAAAGCTATTTACAACAAAAACGACATAGTTTAATTTTTTCTACAAACCTAATTTCAAAATAGCCAAAATATTCTCTCCAGGCATCGGATCAACTGGATCCACACACCCATACCAATACCATCTTCTAATGTCCCACTCATCTACTCTGTGATCGCCCGAACAGCCAAAAGCCTTTTATCCTATCTTGCACTATATCACAGATCTGCCTTTTTTTTTTCAGCCGCTGTCATACAAAAAGGGTTTACACCATCATATCCAGTGCAAAACTTTGAGCAATTATCACAATCAATATGATGGAGACCTAAAAGAGCATCAGAGGAATGAGTCACACACATCACGGTGCCCTTCTTCTACAGCTGCTGATGTGCCGCCGTGGCCTCAGGAGAAGCCTCCAGTCCACCGAACGAACAGTCCAATCTATCAAAGCAATCACCAGTAATTACTGGTGTGGTCCACCGGCACTGGAGGACCTGCAGTTTAACAGCATGAGAGCTTTTCATTTGCAAATGATACACATTTGGTTTCCTGTGCACTTAGTCACGGAAATGCGTCAATTCTCAAAATAGACGATTCTCTTTCAACCAAAGCAAACCACGGCAGTATATTTGTAACGTTCAACACATTAAAGATGACCTGCGTTGACACAAAGGCTCTTTTGTGACAGTATTGCTAACAATTTACTGTTACAATTAGAACACGGCGTTGACAAATATGATACGAGGGTTCAGTAATGTGCCCTCCGATGTAACAGATGAGCCCATGAATATTGCGTGTTCATTTCCACCTGCAAAATGAAAGCCGTCAAACACTGTTCTGTCAAGAGTGTTCAGCCCACATGCCTGGTGAAAAACATGCGTGGGTTGATTGTTTTCTCACACAAACACGTACTATTGGTCATGTCACTGCAGCCCTGATGGAAAAGCGACAAGCGCTTTTGAAGTGGTGTTTGGAAGTTACATTTCTATCAAGCCATTTTTAAATAGTATGTCTAAAATAGTCCAACCTGTATGAGATACTTACAATATGTGTTCAAAAGCTGTAAGTTGCACGTATGTGTAGGAATAAAAACCTGAGTAGGAAGCCATTAATCTGGACAAAACCTGTCATATGTGGTCTGAATTCTGTGAATGAATTCTTTAAAGGCAGGAGCTGTTTTAAGACAACAGCAACCTGCACTCAAACTATCCGCTAGTTGTCAGTCCAGTCTCGAACTGAACTGAGAGCTACCCACTCCATAGCGTTCCACTCAGTGAAAAACATTCGATGTCCTTCCTGAAATATACTTGAGAAGCTGTGCTCAGCGCAAATTGAAACAAGTTAATTAAGAAGGCAGAAGTGCGACTCAAGAGCGGCCAAATTTAAATCATAACCAAATGAGCTCAAATTTGTCACATTGCATGTTTTGAATAGCACGACACTGCTGCTCATGAACTGCAGTCTAGGAGCCTGTGGCACATGTGCAGCGTGTAAAGATGTATAATGGAGTGAATCAGCTCGTGCTGTTAAATGTGCAGCAGTGCAGGTGAGACTTGATGGCCTCCCCTGTGATTGGTTTAACAAGATGATTAGAGCCCACACACATCAGTCTGTGTGAGCGAAAGAAACTAATCGCAGGATGTCACAGCTGCATTTCTGTGATGGGATTTTAAAAAGGTGATAAAAACACCCATCTCTGACACCTGCTAAGAAGTTTGGAGATCAAATACGTTGCAGTTGAGCCCATGTTTTACAAGTCCTCAAGGTTTAAAAATAAAAAGGGCTTCTCTACAATGAGTATATGGGGAAGGGGGAGGGAGATGGACGACAACAGGACATTTTTTCAGAGAAAGAGATCATGTTTATGAAGCATTCACACCAGAGCCCTGTAAAGAGAGAGTTGCGACACTCTTTGAACTCGCCGATACGCGGTCACGTGGTTCATGCAGCTCCCCATAGTTCCAAAAAGCTCTTCGCTGTCAGTCAGTTTGAGCAGCTGCTGGCGCAACATAACACAAAAATCAACTTTTCTTACTTTACCTGACGTCTTTCAGTAATTATTGAGCAGTAACGAACTGATTACTTAACTGATTACTGATTATTTCACAGACTATGCATTTTATCAAAGCATTTTTAGAAGCAGCTGATACATTTATCATTAAATTTTAGAAGGAAACGAGACTGCAAACACATATTTGTTAGAAAAATAATGTATATGCAATACAATGATCAATATAGCCATATCAGTGTTTTATAACGTTACACACGTTAAAAAAGATCAGAGTAACTCCTGTTATAAAGCTATTTCTGATGTTCTCTGCATGAGAATGCTCCACCTTGTCCTCCATGCAGTTCAGATCATTTACAAGAGAGACTGAATATAATTGTTGTATTTGTCGTTTTTTTATGGCAACCAAGTACCTGGTAAGTGAGTTGATTGTAGCCTGACAACTATTGGATAAATTGTAATTCATTGATTAAAATGTTCATTTAAATGAAACTGTTTCTAGTTAAAATCACAACAGATGACAAAATAAGTGTTAACTGTGCAAAAATAAATTTCCAAACAATTATAAAATATGTAAAATGTAAAGCAAGCTTTAATAAAGTACTTTTACTACTATTTATACTGTTTATTAATGACATCATCTCAAGTCAGCAGGAGCACCATCATCATCATCACAACAACACAAAGTGAGAGCTGTAAATTTAATCTGCACAAACATTTTCAATCAGAGCTCAAAATGTTGAACTGTCAAAGAAATGTGCAAGAAAATAAACTAATGTCGCTCTACAGACACATTTAGAGAGAGGACAGTTCACAGAGACACAGTGAGGACGTGTGAGACTGAAGGAGGTTCAACCAGTTGTTCATGGACCAGAACCAGATGAGAAGAACAGCAGAACTTCCACTGACCAGTGATCTGACCAGTGATCTGACCAGTGACCTGACCAGTGATCACACATGTTCTAAATTAAACTTTGGTACGAACAGTGTTAAATAAGACATGTCATATTTTTTATTGAACAATAATCTTCATTCTAACAGTGACGTTGTAATTTCGGGCAGCACGGTGGCGCAACTGGTAGAGCTGCTGCCTCTCAGCGAGCAGGTCCCGGTTCAAACCCTGGTCCAGGGGCCTTTCTGGGTGGAGTTTGCATGTTCTCTCCGTGCATGCGTGGGTTTTCTCCGGGTACTCCAGTTTCCTCCCACAGACCAAAAACATGCATGTTAGGCTGATTGGTAACTCTAAATTGTCCCTAGGTGTGAGTGAGAGAGTGAATGGTTGTTTGTCTCGTTTGTCTCTATGTGGCCCTGTGATGGACTTGCGACCCGTCCAGGGTGTACCCCGCCCCTCGCACAGTGATTGCTGGACATGGGCACCAGCGACCCCCGTGACCCAAAATGGAATAAGCGGGTAAAGAAAATGGATGGATGGATGGACGTTGTAATTTCAGAGACTGAGGAAGAAACAGAAATGAGGCGAGTGAGATGAGGGAAAGATGAAAATGTGTCCTCAGAGGACAGGAACATGTCAGGATCTGATGATCCAGGATCAACAGGACCAGGAGGATGGATCAACAGGCAGTCAGGGAATAGAGATGAAAAACCTGAGGGAACAATTAGAACACAAAAAAAAATACATGAGCAGGACAGAAGAAACTCACAGACAAGAAAATTAACTCAGTCCTGCCAAGAAAAATGTTAACAATGGAAAATAAATTGGCATATTTTTACAAAAGATCAGATGAAGACAACTGGCATGAAGAAGAACTTCCAGCTCCATCTCAATGTACCTGTGATAGTTTAATAAGTTGTTTTGTTACTGTCCTACAGTTTATTGATGCTGATATGTTCTTGGTAATAATTCTTATTTCTTGTTCTGGCTTGAAAGAGTCTCATCTCAACTTGACCCATGATTACCAAACACTAAACTAATAATATAAAACTAATGTAAATGAACAGTCCTGCAGTAAATACCAACTTTGTGAAGGTTATGGTGTTAAAGTAATTTTATTCAAACATCTTGATTCAGCTGTTATTGATTCATAGAAGACAGAAAATGAGATCTTGTACCTTTGTGATACTTTGAATGCAACATTCAGTTCATGAAGTCATTCTCCTCTGGTTTACCTGGAAAACATGAAAAAATTGACTCATCTCCACAATCACGTTTTTCTTTAATGATAATGTCACAATTTATGCTGCAGTCTTTGACAAATGATCTATAACTTTAACTAAAATACGTCAGTCTTGTTGTCATGTTGTCATCATTCTTTGTTAAATCAGGTCTCTCTTGTAAATGAGTCCTCGAGGCTCAATGGGATTTACCTGTAGAAATAAAGGTTGAATGAATCTCTCAGGAAAAAAAGCCAAATATTTTCTAGTTGAGTTCAGTAACTGGAATTACCATAAATTTAAAAAAGACCACCTTTCAAAATTTAAGCAGTAATAGATATTTTAAAATGCTGAATTAGAAATAGACTCGTTTAAACCGTCATGTTGCAGAGCAGCTGCAGTTAAAACACAACTAGTAATTTAACGTTTCATTAACTAAAACTAGCGACATGAAGTATTAATATTGATAAATTGAGGTACAGAACAGTCAGATAACGCTTCACAATGGAGAAAAAGTGTCGTATTTGCATTAACTTACCGGAAAAACACGGAAAATGTACTACGTTCAATGCTGAACCCGCTGCTGTTTGGAACTCTTTGCCGCTTCATGACCCACGTGACTTCCGCATTCCATTCTTTCTATGGGAGTCTATGGGAGTGTCGCAACTCTCTCTTTACAAGGCTCTGATTCACACTATTGTGATTTTTTTTAAATTCTGTATGTCTTTCGGCACATTTCTCGTCCTACAGTTTCGAAGCTATTTCAACAAATCATCTATCAAAATGTTCAGCTCTTTCAGGACAATCCTGCTATGACCATGGTATTGATGCAACTTCAGCTTTTGGAAATATTTAGTATTTTCTGCCACTTTTTTTTCCTCATAGAAAATGAATTGAGTTCATGTTACATCCTTCAAATCTTTAGATGTGTTTACAACCTTTTACTGCTCCTTTCACATTTTGTTCTGGTTCAGCTTCTTTCATCTTCCTTGTGAAAATTCTAACTTTTATTCTTTCAGCTATTTTGTGCTCCTTTCTGATTCTTTCTGCTAACTACATTTGTGTGCTTCTCCTAACGTATTTATGCTAATTTCAGATTATGCTCTTTTCAGCTCATTTCCACAAGTTTAAACGTTTTCTGCTATTTCAGCTACTATTTAGCTGTTTTTACACTAATTTGAGCTTTTTCAGCTAATTGCACATTTTTTGCACTCATTTAAACTTTTTTCAGCCTAATTCAGCAAAAATGTGCTCTCCACGTCCTGATAATTTAAGCTTCTTTCTGCCTTTTTAGCTACTTTTCAGCTGTTTTTTTTATAATTTCAGCTTTTTTGAGAAAATTTCCGCTTTTTGTACTCATGTCTGCTTCTTTCAGACTATTTATGCAAATGTGTTCTTTCTGCTTTCTTCTGATAATTTAAGCTTGTTAACCTTTCAGCTAACTTTCAAGCCTTTTCTTAGCTAATTTCAGCTGTTTACAGATAAATTCAAATTTTTTTTTGTGGTAACTTCTGCTACTTTCAGCCTAATTAACATATTTCTGCTAATTTCAGCTTGTTATGCTCCTTTCAGCCCTTTTCTGCTAGTTTCATCTTTTTCTGCTATTTCAGCTACTTAGCTGTTTTCCTGCTCATATTAGCATTTTCAGCTAATTTTACATTTTCTAGCTCATTTCAACTTTTACAGACTAATTTAGATAAAATGTGTCTCTTCACTTCATTTTGATAATTTTAGCTTATTTCTACTTTTAAGCTACTTTTCAACTGTTTTTATTTTTATTATTTTTTGCTTATTTTGTTTGTTTTCAGATATTTTCCACTTTTTTGTGCTCATTTCTGCTTCTTTCAACCTAATTGGTCAATATTGTGCTCTCTCCACTTCCTTCTGGTAATGCAAGTTTCTTTCTGCCTTTTTAGCTTCAAAAAAATAATAATTTCAGATTTTTCAGATAATTTCCACTTTTTGTGCTCATTTCTGTTTCTTTTAGCTTACTTGGGCACAAATGTGCTCTTTCCACTTCCTTCTGGTAACTTAAGCTTCTTTCTGCTCTTTTAGCTACTTTTCCACTGTATTTTTTTGGTTGCTAATTTCTGCCCCCTTTATTTCCCCCAGAAAATTTCCACATTTTTACACTCATTTCCACTTCTTTCAGTCTAATTGGGCAAAAGTGTTCCTGCTTTCTTCTGGTAATTTCAGCTTTTTCTAACCTTTCAGCATCTTTTAGCTCATTTCATTTGTTTTCAGATACGTTCAAGATTTTTGTGGTAACTTATGCTACTTTCAGTCTAGAGGACTTCTTTATGCTAATTTCAGCTTGTTATGCTCCATTCAGCTTACTTCTGCTAGTTTCAGTCATTCTATTTAGCTGTATTATATTTTAACTTTTTCAGCTATTTCCACATTTTTAGTTCATTTCAGTTCTACTTCTGTCTAGTAGTTAAGCTTCTTTCTGCCTTTTTAGCTACTTTTCAGCTACTTTCAGCTTCTTTTTTTGCCAATTTCCTAATTTCTGTGCTCATTTCTGCTTATTTAAACCTAATTCAGCAAATATGTGTTCTTTCTGCTTTCTTATGCTAATTTAGGCTTGTTCTTCCTTTTCACCTAAACTTCAGCATGTTTTTCAGCAAGTTCTTCAGCATTAAGCATTCACACTGCATTTTCACAGGAAATGCAATTTCTCCAGTTAAAATCTAAAATGGTCTGTCAGTAGGATAAAGAAGTCATTTAAGTCCGGGAGAATAGTCCTTCACTAAAACATGCAGAAATAAAAGCTGTAGAAAATATTTTTTTTCTGAAATATATATATATATATATAT
>NC_056502.1:24496872-24543047 GCF_014905685.2 Nematolebias whitei | reverse complement strand
TATATATATTTAAATGCAGTTGTGTTCAAGGTCTTTGTAGATAATTGCCAAATTCCTCCATTTCTAATGTAATCCAGTTGTTTTAGACCATCACTGAGCAAATGTCAGTCTTCAGCACACTGGACCTCTGTTATATTTGAGCCATTGTGTATTAATTACAGAACAAACCAAAAATTTAAACTAGCCTTTAAAATTTGGAGCACTCAAATCGATTAGGTGCTCCTGAACAACACTTTAGCATGCCGTAGCTTTTTGATAAACCTTCTGTCATGAGGACTCCGGTCTAACACTTCATTATCTGTCAGATGAAAAAAGATTAGAGGAAGGATGCTGTGCTTTTCACCCTACTGTACAAGGTTTGAAGCATATTCTTGGACCTTCATTTGAATCAAGAAATGCTTTTGTTGCTTTAAATTTGTTCACTGCTTTTGTGTGGAATGGGTCGTTTGCATTCACAGCAGCTCTCAGAGGCAACTGCTGCGTATCCATAACAAAAAATGTCCTTTTTTACTCCTCAAGGCTGTGCAGAGCCGAGTATAATATTCTAATTTGTGGAGCAGGACATGGACTTCATCTCAACGGAAAAAAACAAACAATTGGTAAATTTAACAGGTTTGAAGACGAGTTCTTAAAACAAGATTTTGTGGAAATATGAATATATTGTAGCTCTGATGTCAGTTTGGACAAACAGCTAATGGCTAATCTGCATGCAACCAACAAAGGTTTGCTGCCATCACCATCTTGTTTGAGTGGACACTGATACTTCATATTAACAACATACAGCACAGTGCAAAGGGTTTTAACAAATCCTAGATTTCTATTCCATTTTTTGCTTTTACTCAGCCACATTTTCTTGTAACCTTTTAACATACGACTATAAAAGCAGAGGTGCACAGTGCGGGACTCATCACTACCTGATGCTCTTAACAGGTTCTATGCATGTTTTGAAGACCCAAATTGACCACCCAGCACTAGACTCACCTCTCCATCGGAAGAGGAGTTTCTCAGCGTGATCTCAGCAGAAGAGTACTTTCAGGATTAATCCTCACAAAGCAACCGGCCCGGACAACATCCCGGGGAAGGTGCTGATAGAATGTGCCGATCAGCTCTGCGAGGTGCTGACCTTTAACTCCTCCCTCGCCCTGGCAACAGTTCCCACCTGCCTGAAGACCACCACCATCATCCCAGTTCCCAAGAGCTCTACAGTGACTGGTTTGAATGACTATTCAAATAACTGGTCATGACCCACATCAAAACAACCATCATCATCAGTGAGGACCCTCACCATACACATATCACGAGAATCAATCAACAGAGGACGCCATCTCCTCTGTGTTCCACACTGCTGTCACCTGCCTGGAGCAGGACTCCTAAGTCCATATGCTCTTGGTGGACATCACATCTTCAACACCATGATTCCCCAGACCCTGATGGACAAACTATTCACACTAGAACAAAGCCCCTCCATTTGCAACTGGGTCCTGGACTTCTTAACAAACAGATCACAGTCAGTGAGGATCCACAACTTCTCCATCTCCCCCATAACACTCAGAACTGGCTCTAGAACAAAGCCCCTCCATTTGCAACTGGGTCCTGGACTTTTTAACAAACAGACCACAGTCAGTGAGGATCCACAACTTCTCCTTCTCCCCCATAACACTCAGAACTGGCTCTCCTCAGGGATGTGTGTTAAGCCCTCTCCTGTTCACTCTGCTCACGTATGACTGCACACCTGTCCATCCAGGCTGTCATATTGTAAAGTTTGCAGATGATACAGCGGTGGTGGGATGCATCACAATGAGTCCAGCTACAGGCAGGAGGTGGAACACCTGGAGAGATGGTGCAAAAATAACCTTTACATCAGTGTGAAGAAGACAAAGATGATTGTGGACTTAAGAAGGAACAAACACACCTACCCCCCCCCCCCCCCCCCCCCCCCCAAAAAAAAAAAAACAAAAACAAACAAACCATAGGTGGATCTGCGGTGGAAGTGGTCTCCAACTACAAGTACTTGGGTGTACACCTGAATGACAACCTCAGCTGGAGCAACAACACCACCAGCCTGATCAAGAAAGCTCATCAGAGACTCTACTTCCTCAGAGGCTGAGGCGAGCTGGTCTGAGAAGCTCAGTCCTCACCTTTTCATTCAACCTTTATTTAGACAGGTTAATCCCATTGAGCCTCGGGGACTCATTTACAAGAGAGACCTTCTACAGGTGTGCAGTGGAGAGCATCCTGTGCTCCAGCATCAACGTGTGGCAGGGAGGCTGCACAGCTGCAGAAAGAAAAGCTTTGCAGAGAGTGGTGAAGGCTGCACAGAAGTCCGTTGGGAGTCAGCCTCCCCACCATCACAGACATCTACACCTCCAGATGCAGGAAGAGGGCCACCTGCATCATGAAGGACCCCACTCACCCAGCACACACTTTTTGCCCCGCTCCCCTCAGGGAGGAGGTTGAGGAGCATTAAGTGTAGAATTACTAGACTGAGGAACAGCTTCTACCCTGAGGCTGTTAGACTCACAAATCCCTAACTTAACCAACTACTGTAATGCAACTTTAATTGGTGAAATGTCACTATCTGTGCTGCTGATTATCCATGCAGCTAATTCCTTGCCTTTTAGCTGCTGTATTCATACCCATCTGCTCACAACACTCACGTTCAGGCTGCTGTTTAATACACCATATTATATTACATTTTTACTGTTTAGTATCTTATATCCTTGTATAATATTTTTTTTTTATACCGTACTTCATATTTTTGCTATTTTGGGGTGTAATTGGGACCTTGTGTACACAATTTCATTCCACCTCAGGTACCACATGTGATGCGAATGACAATAAAGAACCTTGAACCTAGGTCTTTATTGCTGAACAATAATCTTAAAAAAAAAAAAAAAAAAAAAACTTTTCCCTTTTTTAAATATTTTTTTAAAGAAATTGTAATTCTGTTCATTAACACAAACTAAATCACATGAGCAAAGCCTTACATCAGGTAACGGTTGTATTTATTTACTTTTAAAAACAATTTTAACAAAATACTTGTCATATAATTTGATGCAAATGTTATAAAAGGATTTAAAATAAGTCATTTTTATTTTCTGACAGGAAAGGCAGCAAAATGCAGGACACAGTACAATTTTTATCATTCCAAATAATCCCAATGATGCGTCTGCAGTGGGTAAAAATGAACAGTAGTCATGTTAAACGCACACACTCTGAATAACATGTCTGAACCCAAGTGAAGCTAGTTATTGCTTTAAAGAAACAAATTCTATAAAAATAAAATAAAAAAATAAACTATTGTTCAGAGTCCACTTTCTTATGTCCTAAATGTACACACAGTCACATTCATGAACACAAGATTCAGCCATACAGTCATAAATGACAACAAAATCCAATGAAACATAAAAAAAATAATAATTATTGTTAAAAATGTATCTTTTTCATGATCTAACAAACTTCCTCCCCAGTTAAGAAGAAAGTAATTCTTCATAAAAATATTTCAAACCTGACCTCTACCCTGAACCCCCCCAGGTTTTGGCTCAGCACAGCCAGTCAAATATAGATTAACAGCCTATTTAAAACTGAGCACCCTGAACAAGGCCCCACGTTGAAAACGGTCAAACACTCCCCGTCATCCTGCCTGAGAGGGTCATCAGCTCTCCTGCTTGTCCTTGACCAGTAAGACTGTGTGCTGCCCTCCACTGGACGCCATGAGTACTTCACGGTTCTCCAGCTGTTTGCCCGTCATCTTCACAGGGCTCCACTCGTCATCCTCCTCCCCCGTGCCAAGCTGCAGGTTGGTGCCCATGCCCCAAGCATACACACATCCTGAAATGAGCAAACAAATGTTAAAACAATAAATGCATGAACCAAAAGTCTGATTATAAGCATTTTACTTTGTTTATTCATTATCATTTGGTCTGATATTAAGAACCCTGAGAGGCACCGAGAAGAAATTTCATAGTTTATCAGAAAAATGAAGGTGAAACTTACAAACTACAAAATTGTTTGGTTAAAAAAATCTTTATGCAAGGTGTATGGAAAGTTCAGTCAAACCATACTGTTAACTTGTGAGCTTTTGTTTAACATCTTTTTTTTAAACAAAGCAGAGAACATTGTGTAAGAAACTCAGAGCTTGGTATTCTGCTGCAGCTGGTTTTGTTTCTCACCCTCTCTGGCGACTGCGTAGCTGACCGAAGCTCCACAGGATACGCCTCTTGCCGGCTCTATCCCCTTCACAGGTGTGGGCTCGCTTTTCTCTTCAGCTCCTGGACCCAGACCAAGGCGTCCGTACTCCGCTCTACCAATGCTGTAAACCTGGCCTGAAACACAAAATTCACTTTATTAGCCCAGCTGTGTCCTAAACCCTGTACGCTGAACAGAACATGTCTATTGTCTAAAATGTGCGGACGGAAATGTGGGTCAGCTGTTACCTTCAGCATCTAGGCAGATGGTGTGATGCTGCCCTCCAGAAAACTCCACCCAGGCAGTTGTAGAGTTCTTGAAACATGTCAGCTTTACAGGGACAAAACACATCTTGGTGCTTTTAGTTCCTGCACAAATAAAACTATTTAAGTTCCCTCATCAAATTATCTTGGCAAATATTGAGTATCAGCTAATGCTGAACACAAAGAAATGCTGTTTATCAGAAGAGTTAACATCCCTGTTACTAATTACTGTAACAAAACACTAATAAGCTACACTGACCCAGCTGGTGATAGTTCGAGAGGCCAAATCCATACACGTATCCTTCTTTAGACACAGCAAATGTAAAATATGCCCCACAAAACACATCAGTGAAGTGGATTTTCCCTTTGACGATCACCATCTGTGGCACTAGCAGTCGCTCTGAAACAGGAAACAAAATAAACAACAGACACTACAAATAAAACTAGTCAAGCTCAGTAGAAAGTAAGAGTATATGTAAAGTATTGTGGTACCTACCGAGACCTTTCCTGCCCCCTCTGTTTGAAAACTGCTCTGGCACTCGTCCCAGCTGTCCCTGCTCTGCACAGCCCGACGTGTACAGATTCCCATCCAGCGTCAGCAGTGCCACGTGATCGTTACCTAAGAATATATCCACAGAAGTTACGACATAAACACAGAATATATTTTAAACTGTGAATGAATAAAGCAAGCAACTGTTGCATACCTGAGGCTATTTTCATGACAGGCTCTGTGAGGGGAATTTTAACAGGAACAAGACATGTTTTCATGGGCTCCAGGAGGCCAATAACTCCATTGTTGTCCTGGAAAGTCAAGTACACAGGAGGTGAGCACACTTTAAAAACCGGAGCAGAATATAGTGAAGCTCATTAGCCCCCAGAAAAAAAAAATCTGAAAAAATGAAGGAAAGCATAAATCTATTACAAAATACAACAATAAAAATGTATAAATTGAGAAACATATATATCTTGCCATAAAACAGTGTGGATAGAACAGATTTAATGCAGACATACCTGTACAGATAAGCCAATTTATTCGCTTTCAGGCAGATGATAGTGGTTTTTAATAAAAAAGTGGCAAATTAATGCATCTGTAAGAGCACTTTAATGCCCCTGTTACTTTTTACTATTAGTTGTTTTTTTTAACATTGTTTTACATTATTAGTGTTTAGCATAAATCTGTTTCTTTTTATACTTTAAATAGATTGGCTCTAGCAGCATAAACATAACTTTCAATAAGGTACTAGTTTGAGGTGCACACGTAACATGAACCGCTTCTTCCTTTTTTGGGGTTGCGGGGGTCACTTCATCCCAATATCACTGGGTTTAACACAACTGAGCAGTTTGTCACTACAGATGGTCTGTGTGTTGTTGTCAGAGAAAACAACAACAAAAGAAATGTGCATCAATCAAAAAGACAAGTTGTAAGATCAATTCTTTATATTTCCCAAATGTCTGAAATTCATTTCATTTTTTTAAACAGCAGTTTACCAACCCTGAAGGAGCCCCAGATAAACACTGATCCATCCTCTGTGAGTGCCGCTGTGTGGCTGTCCCCGGCAGACACTTGGACCACCTTCTCGTCCAGAGTCACCTTTTGAGGAAGCGTCTCAGATCCTTCTTCTGACGTGTCCCGTCCAAGAGCTCCCTCATCGTTGCAGCCAAAAGTGTAGACCTGAACACATGAAGACAGTTTATGTGAGAAATGTATGGCTTTTCTTTTAAAGAAATTTTAATATAAACAAACAAGATAAATTTCCACTTACTTGACCTGTTTCACTGAGACACACTGTGTGCATGCCTCCTGCTACCACTTGCACTATTTTCTCTGGTAGGGACACAAGGGCTGGCTTCTTCCTCTCAGTGATACTCTCACCTAGGCCCAACTGCCCAACATCACCCTGGCCCAAAACTAGAACTTGGCCCACCTCCTTGCAATGACTCCTGTGTGAAACTGATACAAACAGACACAATTATAGCTCCCTACTCTGTTCATTTAATAAGTCTGCAGATTTGATTGGTCTTTCAAGGCCAAACTTGACTATGAAATAAATAAATAAAAATGTGAATGCAGTTTGTGACAGTTTAAACTGTGGTATTACACTGCGCCAAATTTATAGGCCAATTTATTCAAAAAATACAGAACAATATCCATCCATCCATCTATTTGGGGCAGCTGTGGCTGAGCGGTCAGAGCAGTTATCCTCCAATGGGAGAGTTGAGGGTTTGACGACTCCACCAGCAGTCACATGCCGAAGTGTCCCTGGTCAAGACACTGAACCCCTCATTGCCTCCGATGTGTGTTACATCAGTGTATGAATGTGATAAAGCACAGATGAATCTTTGTAGAGATATATGCTCTGATACATGCTCAATAATCCAGGTAGAAAAAAAATCTAAATGTTAAGTCAGGTCCTCTGGACGGATGCAAAAAAAAATAAATATATACAAAAACTTGTTGAAACGTTTCGTCTTTAATCCAAAAGACTTCTTCAATCTGAGGAGCTGCATAAACTCAGTCTTATAAATAACACCTTCTCATCAACCAGTTTGTTGTTGACATCCAGAACTAGTTGTTCACCTGATATAAAGGAGGATCCAACAATTGATCATTAGCACCCTGATGGCCGCTTGCTACTCAGAGGGCTGAGTGATACTTGCAATAATAGCATGTAACAGGGGGACAGTTGAACACGGAAGTCTCCACCCCTGTTTAATGAAAGTTCATACGAGCAGATGCAAAAAATGGCAGGTTGGCTTTCTTGGACTGTGAGGTCTCAGTCTCTAACAAAGGACATTTGCAAACTGAGGTGTACTGCAAACCCACCAACACAGACCAGTATTTGCAGTTTGACTCCCATCACCCTTTCGAGCACAAGTTAGGAGTCATCAGGACTCTGTACCACAGAGCAGACAGCATCCCCACTAACTCAGGAGCCAGGCAGAAGGAGAAATCCCACACAAGACAGGCTCTAGAGCAATGTGGATATTCTAACTGGGTTTCAAGAAACCCAAACAGGACTCCAGTCAGCCAACAGGTGAAAAGGAGGAACCCAGACCAGTGGTCATTCTGTATGTTGGAGTTTCAGAGAACCTGAGACATTTATTCTCTAAACGTGATGTCCCAGTGGCTTTTAAACCACAAAATACATTACGGCAAAGACTGGTTCATCCCAAAGATCCAGTCCCTCGGCACGAGCTGCTAGAAGCTGTTAGACTCGTACATCCCTAACCAGGAAAATCACTGTAAGGAAAAAAAAAAAAAATCGCTAATGCCACTTTAACTGGTGATATGCGACTTATCCGTGCTGCTGATTGCTGGCCTCTAAACTGCTGTATTCATACCCATCTGCTCACTAGAGTCATGGCTGCTGTTTGATACAGCGTTTTATTTTACATTACAAGTGTCTAGCGTACATCTTAGATCCTTGTATACGGTTTCTTTTTATACTTTATATCTTTGCTATTTTTGGGCGAAACTGGGACCTTGAGTACACAATTTTGTTCCACCTCATGTACCGCATGTGATGCAAATGACAAAGAACGTTGGACCTTGAACAAACAGAGTAATGTTGTGTATGCTGTTCAGTGTCAGGAGGGCTGAGATCAGTCTTACATCGGGGAAACAAAACAGCCACTGGCCAAAAGGATGGTCCAGCACAGAAGATCAACATCATCAGGCCAGGACTCTGAGGTCTACACTCATCTCCAGGCCAGCGGTCACTCTTTCAGGGATGAATATGTTCGCATCCTGGATAGAGAGGAACGATGGTTTGAGAGAGGAGTAAAGGAAGTCATCTTTGTGAAAAGAAATCGTCCATCATTAAACAGGGGTGGAGGCCTCCGGGTTCAACTGTCCCCCTCTTACAATGCTGTGATTGCTAGTATCACTCAGCCCTCTGTGAATAGCAAACAGCCATCAGGGTGCTAATGATCGGTCGTTAGGCTGATGGTCCTTCTTTATCACGTTAACAGCTGGTTTAGGATGTCAGCAACAAGCTGGTTGATCCACATGAGAAGGTGCTGTTTATAAGACTGAGTTTATGCAGCTCCTCCAACTGAAGAAGTCTTTTGGACAAAAGATGAAACGTTTCAACACATTTTTTTTAATCCATCCAGAGGAACCGACTTAAATTTGTTATATATATATGACTACAGTCCAACCACTACTTTTAATATTTTACCTTTTAATTTTTTGCATAGTTTAAGATCTTCTACAGCAGCTGAAGACTTTCTTTTGTTGATGGACTTTTTGGGAGGCATGGCAGCAACACTGAAAGAAAACACATGGAAAGAAACACATTTTTATATTTTTATAATAGTTTTATTTATTTTGTGAACAAACATGCTCCTTTTCGTCAGTTCAGAGTTAAGGGACGAGACAGCCCCTGGTTTACTCCAGAGCTAGCTGACCTCCTGCACAGGAGAGATCATCTTTGGGCTGCAGCGAGAAAATCTGACTCAGACACTGATTGGTTGAGTTTTCGGCAGATGAGGAATAAATGCACAACTGCTGTTAAAGCTGCTAAACACAACTATTTCTTATCGCAGACCTCCAAAAATCTAAATGACCCTAACAGATTCTGGAAAACCATCATATCTCTCTCAGCACTGGATGCTAAGGATTATTGTGCTGCAATTTTCTTAGACCTGTCTAAAGCTTTTGACACTGTGGATCATAACATCTTGTGTCATAAGTTCTCAGAAATCGGTTTCTCAGAACACACCATTGGTTGGTTCTCTAACTATCTTTCAAATCGGATGAAATGTGTTCAACATAATGGTACTTCCTCCAGTTATTTAACAGTCAACAATGGTGTACCACAAGGCTTAGTCTTAGGAACCACCCTCTTTACAATCTACATAGGTAATGTAGGCCAGAGCATCCCTGATGCATCCTTACATTTCTATGCTGATGACACAGTTGTTTATTGTCGAGCTAAAACAGTTGATAAGGCTTTCCAGCTTTTGCAATCCGCATTCAACATCATCCAGTCAGATTTGTTCTGCCTCAAGCTTGTCTTAAATGCCGATAAAACCAAAGGATGCTTTTTTCAAACAGGAAGTCAGTCCCAGAGTTCTTCCTCCGATTTATCCTCAAGTGGTGTCCCTATTTAGTTTGTTGATTCCTATAAATATTTGGGTATCTTGGTCGACTCACATCTCTCTTTTAAGCTCCATGTGGAAAACCTAGTAAAGAAACTGAAAGTTAAACTTGGTTTCTTTTTCAGAAACAGATCCTGTCCAACTCTGAATGCTGGGAAACGTCTTGTAACTGTGACTTTTCTTTCCTCCATCGATTACGGTGACATTATTTACATGAATGCTCCTACAAGTAGGGATGCACCGATCCCCCTTTTTTTTCCACTTCTGATCCGATATCTACGGTTTTGTATCGTTCGATACTGATCCGATATCTATCTGATACAGAAAAACTGTGCTGAATTAACAAAAATTGCTAAATCATGTCATCTGGACCCGTTTCTGAAACAGGTACAGATGACATGATTTAGCAATTTTTGTTGTCTACCTGGATGTTGGAGCTTATAAACCCAGTGCTGAATTAACTTAAAACATTTGTTTTGTTAAACGCAGACATGAATGTACTGAATTACAAATTTATTGAAAACTCTGCACCATAACAGCACACTTAAACACACCAAGAGCTTCACAAGCTTGGTTAAACATGTAAAAACAACACAATTTTAATTTGTTCAGTCAGTATGCTAGCGCGTGATGTCACTCAAAGCAAAAACATAGAATTAGAGTGAATAGATCTGCCCAGTCGTGGATCGGTCACATTGTCACCAATACCCGATCCAGAAGTATTTATTTATTTTTATATCGGTACCGATCCCGATATTGGTATAGGATCGGTGCATCTCTACCTACAAGCACCCTGCAGATGTTGGATGCCGTCTATCATGGTGCACTAAGATTCATAACTGGCTGTGATTATCGTACCCACCACTGCACCCTGTATTCACTGGTTAACTGGACATCATTAACTTCATGCAGACTCTCTCACTGGTATATTTTCATCTTTAAATCACTTCTTGGTCTGCTGCCTTCATACATCTCCTCCTTCATGTCTCTGCGTGAGTGCACCTACAGCGTGCGCTCTCAGGACATTATTACCTGCAGTGTTCCCTCAGTGAAAACTAGGCAAAAGGGCCTTCTACTCTGCTCCTGTTTCCTGGAATATCTTACAAAAAGATCTGAAGCTCTCGACCTTGACCTCTCTAAGTAGCTTTAAGAATTTGTTGGACTCCTAGCAAGGGCCAATGCAGACATGTTCCTGTTTTTAGTTTTCTACATTCGCCTTATAATCTAGCTGTTTTGACTACTTTTTTTGCCATCTTATTTCAATTTGTAAAATAAATAAATAAAATATATATGTATGTATGCCTCTTTTATGACTGTCTATTGCTGTTGCTATTGTCCATTGTTGTCATCACTCATTGTTGAAATCAGGTCTCTCTTGTAAATGAGTCCTCAAGGCTCAATAGGATTAACCTGTCTAAATAAAGGTTGAATGGATGGTTAAGAGCAATCAAAACTATGATATTTTACCAAAAACTTTTCCCTCATAAAAAAAAAAAACCTTTTCCCTCATAAAACAAGAAGTTAAAATATAAGATGGCATCACAGTTGCAAATCCCACAAGTGTCCAAATTCTAATGGAATGTTAAATGTTATCACAATGTATGGGGCTTTTACCAAATAGACAGTAAAGATAAAATCATATGACGACCTACAAAACAAAACCAAGAGGAGCAAGACAAAACAGCCTTTATCAAAGCTGTGATATTAGCCAAATGCTGAAGGGGCTCAGCAGCTGTCAGATGTTCATTTCAGCAGCTGACTCAACAGCTGTTGCATCAGGAAATTAAAAAAAAAGCACTCATAAATGAAAAGTACCCGTCTTGAAAATACATTTGCGGAAAGTTGTATTCAACATTAACATACATGATAGTTACATAACTCTTAAAGACACATTTAATATTGCGCTGCTGATTATACATGCTGCTGATTTCTTACCCATAAGCTGCTATTCATTTAACCTTTATTTATACAAATTAGTCTCGTTTAGTCACGAGGACTCATTTACAAGAGAGACCTGTATATTATATATATTCATACCCTTCTGCTAAGGCTAACCATTCAGGCTGCTGTTTAATACATCTTAATATATGTTGTTATTATTAATGTTTAGTGTATATATTATAGGCTTGTATACAGTTTCTTCTAAATATACTTTTTTATTATTGCTATTTTTTGAGTGTAACTGGGACTTTGACTACACAATTTTGTTCCACCTTATGTACCACATGTGATGCAAATGACAATAAAGTCACACTGAACCTTGATTTACAGTAATCTAACTTTGAAATATACTGGTATATAGGGGCTACACAAGGTACTTTTTATGGTGGTCAAGACTTCCAGGATATGCTTTTCATTATAAAATTGTCAACTCCCGACAAAGTACTGTTTGGAGTAAAGATGGTGGACTGACTAGCAGATGACAAGGATTTCGTGCTTGCAACCCTTCCCAGATCAGAAATAATGGAGTGAATTCAACTTTAGCCAGTTTTGTCATAAGCACACAAACAGTATCATTCTAGATTTTTTTTATATGCAAGGGTCATAAAAAACAAAATAATTTATATATATATATTAAACTGTCACTCAGTTCAGTTTTGGTTAAAAACAAAAGCCTTGAAACGCGCTGATCTTATACAACACTGGTTGACATTCCTTCCGGATACAGCTGGATTTCCCACATCTGCTCTCAAGGCTTGGAAAAAAAACAGCGTGTAAAATGAGCACAATACAACACTAACAGGATTGTAAGCTTAGGAACTTACAAAAATGAATGATAAGACGAACATACTTTGTCAAAAGTCCCGTGCAGCAGTGCTCACCAGTCAAGAATAGTTTTAAAGTGAGCTGCACCCATGTGTCAGTGCTAACAGTTAGCAAAGCGATGAAGGCTGAACTTCAGGTTAAATTCTTACTGTTAAAAAGCGGGACCAAATCAGCTTAGCTGTCATTGATGCAGTAACATGAAATTATACATTACTAAAACTAAACACGTTGTCTAAGTGGCTTTAATGGATAACCGTTAACTAGCTATCACATGCTAACTTTCAGGGTTAGCATCACATTCGGGAATGAATGAATAAACGTCACAAACTATATAACAGGTCGCGCGCCGGTAACGTCGTGTTCATCCGTCAGTTGTTTGTGCTATGAAAGAGTTTAAAGAAGATAATACACTAACCTGAAAACTTAAAGAAGTTTGTAGTTTACGTAGAGGTGACCATACACAGCCTGTTCCCGATCTTCAGACATGAAACTCACGCGGGACGTCACGTCACGTTCTTTGAAACCTTTGGAGCGCACGTTCTCTTAAAGGGACAGTACCACCTCTGAGTCAGTAAACAGGGAGAGAGGCTCATTTTCTTTGTTTATTGAAACTTTTTAAAAACTTTTTAAAATAAAATTAAAAGCCCACATTAATTATTTTGATAATTTATTAGGCTGTAGTGGTGAGTAATACAGCACTTGGTCTATAAAATACTATAGCTTAAAAAGTATCCCAAAACTCTTTTTATGAGACAACACAAATCGTGGTTGCATGTCTAAACTTTATATTGCATTTTGCTTGCTTATCAGTGCAACTACTTACAGGTGCATCTAAAATATTAGAATATCGTAAAAAAGTTCACTTTTTTGGTCAGACGTCATTTCTGAAAGTGAAATTCAAGGTTCTTTATTGTCATTCGCATCACATGTGGTACATGAGGTGGAACGAAATTATGTACTCAAGGTCCCAGTTACACCAAAAAATAGCAAAAATATAATGTATAAAAAAGAAACAGTATACAGTACAAGGCTCTAAGATATATAATAAACAATAATAATAATATAATGTGTTATGTATTGTCGTCATTGTTTGTTCCAATACAATGGTGAAATTGGCTCTCTGCTTTTAACCCATCTACCACCAGGTGGGGCAGTGGGCAGCTATGGAAGGCGCCCAGGGATCAACTGGGGATAAGGTGTCCTGCTCAGAGACACCACGAGATGTGCAACGACGGGGGATCGAACCCAGGACCTTTGGGTCACTAGTCGGCTGCCCTGCCTCTACATCAGGGGTGTCAAACTCACTCACAAAAGGGGGCCTAAATTAAAAACTTTTTTCAAACTAAGGGCCAGTTTCAGAATCTACATTAACTCAAGTTAGATACCCAACATCTTTTCTTGGTTGCAGGTTCCTCAAAAAAAGTGTTTGATTGGTCTCATTTGATATTCTCTGTTGCACTTACATTTAAAATGACATCTTGCGGGCCAGATAAGATTCAACGGGCCTTGAGTTTGACATATGTGCCCTACATCATCTCGGCCCTGTGATATAATACATTGTATTAAATAGCAGCCTAAACATGAACATTCATATATGCCACAGATTTATTGCATATAGAGTGAAACATTTCAAGACTTTTTTAGAATATATTTTATAATAATAATAATACATTTTATTTCAAAGGCGCCTTTCTGGCACTCAAGGACACCGTACAAAGAATAAAATCAGCAGTAACAGAAACTAAGAGATGAAAAGAAAAGAAAAGAAAAAGAAAGGAAGAAAAAAGACAATGTATAAAATCAATATAAAATCAGGCAAAACCAATTGTGTCAGGTGGAAAAACCAATTGTGTCAGGTGGAAAAAGCATGCGTTGAGATGATTGTCAATTTTCTTTCAATTTATTACCTAAATCATCTCATTTGTATGTAGAACTTGTAGCAAAGCAATATGAAAAAATAGTATTTTATTGTAGAAATCTGTTTAAATGTGCTTGGTAAAAGCAACACATTACATGTGTTGCAATGACTCTCGGCTACTACCACATATTTTTTTAGCTTATCTGTAAAATTCAAACAGTAAGAGACATTATTGTGTTGGCCAGTATCAGTTAGGTGTAGCCACCCTTTTGAATTGGGTTGACTCTAAAAATGTATGATTGGTAGATGTACTGTACATTCAGGGATTGCTTTCTGAAAGTTTCATTAAATTATATTCAGTGATACATGATAATTTTTGCTTTGGCGTTGTGATCTGTGGTGAGAACAGGGAACAGGTGGAAGAGAACTTGGAGAGGTGGAGGTATGCACTTGAAAGAAGAGGAACAAAAGTCAGACATAGTAAGACAGAGTACATGTGTGTGAATGAGAGGGAGGCTGGTGGAACAGTGAGGCTACAAGGAGCAGAGGTCACAAAGGTGCAGGACTTCAAGTACTTGGGGTCCACTGTCCAGGAAAATGGGGAGTGTAGTAAAGAGGTGAAGAAGAGAGTCTAGGCAGGATGGAGTGGATGGAGAAAAGTTTCAGGAGGGATTTTCAACAAAAGGGTGTCAGCAAACGTTAAAGGAAAAGTTTACAAGACAGTTGTGAGACCAGCTATATTGTATGGTCTGGAGACAGTGGCACTGACAAAAAGACAGGAGAAAGAACTGGAAGTAGCAGAAATGAAGATGCTGAGGTTCTCCTTAGGAGTGACAAGGATGGATAAGATTAGGAATGAGATCATCAGAGGTACAGCACAGGTTGAACAACTGGGAGATAAAGTTAGAGAGGCCTGACTGAGATGGTTTGGACATGTCCAGAGGAGGGACAGTGGGTATACTGGTAGAAGGATGTTAGAAATGCAGCTGCCAGGAAAAAGACAAAGAGAAAATATATGGATGCAGTTAGAGAGAACATGAAGGTAATTGGAGTGAAGACAGAGTGAGCTGGAGGAGGATGACTCGCTGTGGCCACACCTGTAGAGGGAAAAGCCAAAAGAAGGTGGTTCATGAAAAATTTAGCAAACAGGGTTGATGCCAAAATTTTATGCAAAAGTTCTAAGTAAAGATCTTACCCAATGAGTATGAAGTATGTGTTGTGAATAACACTAAGCTATAGTAGTCACACCAAATTGTAGCACAATATCTACAAAATTGGATGAATTATAGCCATTTTGAATTTGCTATAGCAACCATCTTGAATTGGGTTGGCTCCAAAAGTAAAGAAGTTAATTAGCTGTGTAGGTACATCCAACGATTCAGTTTCAATAAAATGCATCCATTGGCACACAAGATATTTTACTGAAACATAAACACACAACGGGCGGCACGGTGACGCAGTTGGTAGAGGTGCTGCCTCTCAGCGAGCAGGTTACCATGATCAAATCCTGACCGGGGGCCTTTCTGGGTGGATTTTGTATGTTCTCTCCGTGCATGCGTGGGTTTTCTCCAGGTACACCAGTTTCCTCCCACAGACCGAAAGCATGCATGTTAGACTGATTGGTGACTCTAAATTGTCTCTAGATGTGAGTGAGTGAATGGTTGTCTCGTTTGTCTCTGTGTCCCTGTGATGGACTTGAGGCCTGTCCAGCGTGTCCCCTGCCTCTCAGTGACAGCTGGATATGGGCACTAGTGACTCCCACAACTCAAAAAGAAGCAGATAAATGGATGGATAAAACACAAGAGACAAAAATAACACATTCACCTTTGCCTTTTGGCAGCTTGAAATAAAAATCATTAGGTAAGTAAATAATGAAGTACTATACCTGGAAAAATATTAAGTTTTTTAGTAAATGTTTGTGTTGCATGCACCAAATACATGACCATTTTTCTTTATTAAAAAAAAAAAAGTGTTAAATGGAGACCAATTAATATCCTCTACTATCCTCGAACCAAATGAGGACAGTGGACTTATTTCTGTTTAGTTATGAACATCCATCATCTTTACCCGTTTCTTCCTTTTTGGGTCATGGGGGTCACTGGTGCCCACATACAGCAGTCACTGTGTGAGAGGCCGGGGGACACCCTGGACAATTCTCCAGTCCATCATTATTCATTTCATTGTGCTTCTGTGCAATGACAATAAAGGCTGATTCTGATTCTAAATAAGAGGCCAACAGAAAAAAAAGAGCCAGGTCCAGCTTCATTTCACAGGCGGTCCAAAGAATTATTTCACTTTTTTTTTATTAGATTCAGATGTGACTATTTACAGTTAAAAAGAAAATTGTCAGCTCATACATTTCCACATTCAATTAAAAATGAACTTATTTTTACAGGAAAAAAGTACACTTTCATATTTCTATTCTTGTAGCATTTAATCATAATCTAATATTCTGTACTTAAAAAAATAGCAACCTATATTACTTTTATATTTAAAATATCTTTTCAAATGAAAGGAAGACGAGATATACAGAAGCATCAATTAAACCTATAACAACCTGTACACAGCAAAGAGAACCCTGTAAGCTACTGGCCAGACAGAAATATATAAGATAAAACACTTCTGCAGGTTCAAAATGACTCCCTGTTGACCGTTTATACATTTTCAGATTTTTTGATAAATCCCTGATCTACGCCCATATCTAAAGTTTAAGCACATGACCTTATTTAAAACAGCTACAGAATGCATTGCAACATTCGCTCTTTAAAGGGAAGTACAAAAACTCATTAAAAAGTATAAATGAAGAGAGACCATCCAGATGCAGTGGCACTGGAATTCACATCCCGATTGAAAACATCTGTATCCTTTAAGTCAGGGGTTCTCAAACTTTCTGAGTTCAGGGACCCCTTACAGGGGAGAAAACGTTTCAGGGACCCCCTCATAACCCTCATGTTTATGAAATCATTTTCTTCAATTTGTCTCTTTAATGTAATAGAAATATTTGTGTAACATAAATACTTAAGGCCTGCTCTTTAATAGTGTTGATAAAATTTTAATACTTTTAAACATGGGGAATTTTTAATTTAAGACACAATTAACAAATTTTTAAATTTCAACTTCCAAAAATTACAGTTTTGAGAAAATTAACAGCATCAAAAACCACTTTAAAACTTTACCTGTTCACATAATGAACATAAATGTATTGCTACTTAATATTGCCAAATACTGTGTGTGTGGGGGGGGGGGGTCCGCACTTAGAAAATTTTGAATAAAGTAGATGTGATTTCCTACATTTTGTTGTATTTTAATGGGTTGTTAAGACATTTGCATGCTTGTAAAAAAAATTTTTTTGAGGACCCCCAAGCACTGGCTCATGGACCCCCGGGGGTACGGGGACCCCAATTTGAGAACCACTGCTTTAAGTCCTTTAGGTGTTTCTGTTGTTGGCACATGTTAAAACACCAACACCCCATCAAGTTGCACCTTTCTTTTTAAAGTGACAGTTCAGACATTTTAAAACAAAGTTTTTATGGAAAAGTATGAACAATTGTTATTTTACCTGTGGTTAAAACTCCATTTCTTTAAACACATAAGGCAGCAATTTCTCATAACCTCTCCATTAAACCCTTAAAAAAAAGTGAACTCTAACTGGTTTGATGTTAAATTGGCCACCTCACGTCAACGACCACAAACTCAGGCAAGTACAAACAATAAAAGGCTCAAACAAAAGCTGTTCCCAACTAATGTAATCAGAATTACAAAATAAAATGTCTTGTGCATTACAGAATATTCTCATCGCGATCTAAAGTATAACAGTAGAAGTCTGTACATCATCAATATAAAACATACAATATCCCAGAGATGTCCAGTTCCTAAAGCAGACTTTCCAAGTCCTCTCCATTCAGGTCCACTCTTGATCCAGTCTCAGTTTATTATTATTACTGTGTGAAGTGCGATAGGTCATTCTTATTATTACCATTTTCTTTTTACATTTTAAGCTATTACATTAACAAGATGAGTTAGTGTTTCCATATTCAGCAAAGAAGAAAAAAAGGCAACACATAATGAGGCCGCATTAAAGGTTTTAACTAGATCGGAGTCCCTGAGGGGTACCACACAACAGCAAAGGGAGAGTAAGCCCTGTAGTGTAGGTCCTCTGCCACCTCCGTACTTCATTGGCACGTGGCTCTCCCCATCATCAGGAGAAATACTGCATCTGGTCCTCACCCACCACCACCTCAGTTCAGCAAAAGCAGTGCAGGAGGGGGAGAGGGCAACAAGCACTGTGAGTCAGTTCCAGGCGTCCCCTGATCAACAGTACAGCACATTCTATCAAGGTAAAAAAAAGGGCACTCTGCGAATGAAGAAGCTTCTTTCCACAGACATCTTAAGTGCTTTATTTTCAGAGTGTGGATGCTAAGGCCGATGAAACCTAAAAAAAAACAAAAAGTAAATCAATGAGGCTTGCACATGCATTCATATCTCTTATAGCAACAATTCAGAGCTTCTGAAGTGGGTTTCTGTGAAAAGGTTATGAACATACCTGTTCTATGTAGCTCTGAACGATCAATTAGGAGAAACAGAGTTTATTTCTGACAGGACTAATAAGCTAACGGCTAGTCAGAGAGCCAAGAACACAGTGGATTTCCACTATCTTGATTAAAATTATATCTCCAACAATTAATGGTAACACTATTTTATAAAATAACGTTTTACAGAAAACAATTAAAGCTTCACAATTCTGCCAGTTTTGCATTAACTGGTAGTTTACACAGACCTCTCAGATTATTTGCAAGTACAAATATCAGCAGCTCACTGTGATACTTATGGAGCAGCTGAGGCACTTCAGGCAGGGATATCATGACTTTTATGCCATTAAAAAAACTAAAATACTAAAGTGATATAAATTTATAAAATAACATTTGCATAAACTGCTATAAAGGAACTGTAGTGGTTTTAAAATGCCAGCAGTCATCTTTGGCCCTTGTCAAACTAGCTGTTAGCTTGTAGGTCTGCTCAAATGTAAACTCTGTTTCTCCAAACTGAACTATCCATCCCAGGTAAGATATTTACTGTTCACACTTAAAAATATTCACTTTAAGGATTTTATTAAGACTAAACTGATTTTAGTCAAATATAAAGCACATTTTCCCCCCTTTTAGTCATTTAATTTATATTTTATTTGTGTATAAACATTTTCCTAAACTTTTTTCATAAAGCTTCATTTTATTTTGGAATCAAAATTATTAAACAGATTCTCCTGCATCATTAGCACAATTTACCAACACCGATGCTCAAAGTGAAGCTTCCGTTAACTTGCTTTATCCTAAAGAAGATTTTGTCACAGAACTATGGCTTCTTGAAATTCATTACATAAACCTGCATCTTTTGTTCGTTCAGTCTGAATGTTTTATTCTTCTGAAGCTCTGTGAGTTGAAACAGAACAATCTGTACAACAGATGTTGGTAAGGCTGGAAACAGCTGCTGAAAGAAATGTCTATTTGAAAGACATTTAAATAACAAAATAGCAAACGTTTCAAACATTAACTTTAACCTGAACAATTATAAAATCATGATTCAGTTGGTTGAATACATACCTTGTGTAAATTCTGCTTTCCTCATGAACTTCCATTTCAGTGCTTTTATAATCGTTGAGCTCCTTCCGGATGGCTGCCTACAAGTATTGAAACTCACTGTTAACTATGAACTTCAAATGAAACATTTCAAGTGTCACATTTTGTGGTACAGTAGTCCCTCGCTACTTCGCGGTTCGACCATGGCGGACTTGCTCTTTCGTTGTTTTTCAAAGTAAAAATTAAAATTAAAAATTATACAGGACACATGATTGTCAACTTTAATATTACTGGGACAGTGCTGGATACAGTACAGTAAAAAGTTAATGAAAAAATAAAATAGTTCGGACAGGCGCCGCCTTTTTGTAGTTTTCTCTCAATAAGCTTCCACTGCACTCCTGCTCATAACAACTTCATTTCCCAGAAGTCAACAGGGCCCAGCCCAGAAGCCTTCTGCTGAAATACTAGAGGGAACGTTTTGATGTGATCCGAAAAAGTTTGGAGCTTATTACAGTGACTTCGGTGCCTAGCAGATGCAGAGAGCCGCATGGAACCCACCGGGAACCGGACCAGAACTGGAGCAGAACCGGACCTCCAGACTGATCAGCGAATCAGAGAGCTGCTAGCTGGCCCACGAGGACCTCCGAGCGGGGATGCACGCCGCCATAGGTCTGGCCTCTCTCTGGAGCACACCAGGACTTTTTTCATCCCTCTATTGGACCACTCAATTGGACCATCGCCCCCCTCCACCCAAAAAAAAAAAGCGCTTTGGCGCTCAAGAGCTGCACAGAACCAGACCAGATCCGGCCGGGCAGATCTGCCGGACCGAAACCGTGCCGCTGTTTCTGCAGAGCTGATGAGTAAAATTTTGCAGTACTGTGCAGTACATATACGTATGTTGTTAAAATTACGTAAGTTTAAGAGTTAAGAACAGTGTGGGCTTCGTCGCTGCAGGGTAGGTCTCAAGAAATGGAACCTAGTTGGACCCGAACCCAGTGGTACCGGAACCTAGCGGAACTGAGCTGCTGCTGTTCTGCAGAGCCGATATGTAAAATGTAGTAGCTACATATACAGTACATATACATACAGTATGTTGTTAAAATGATGTAGGTTTAAGAGTTTAGAACATTGCAAGAGTGTGGGAAGGGTTTATAAAGCCTTAAATGTATATATATAGATACTAAAATAAATATAACATTGTTACTTTGCAGATTTTCACTTATTGCGGGAGGGTCCAGAACGTAACCCCCACAATAAATGAGGGACTACTGTAATAATATGCAAAACACAATCCAGAGCACGGACATAAGTCGATCTCTGCTGGAAGTTGGGTGATTTAGTGTGAACACCTTGTCAGCTGGAGTCAGCTTGGTCCACGGCTTGTCTGCCCTCCTGTCGTAGTCTTGAGCCTCCGTGACTTCCACGTACTCGTGGAAACGCAGAATCTTTCTTGCCTGGAGTTCTGCCACAGTGGGTCTTTGACTCAGCTACAAGAAACAATAGTTTTTATTTGCGCTTGTAATAAAAACACAATATGACAATCGAATGTTTGTTGTTGGTGTTTCACCTTTCTGGTCAGTCGCCGCTTTATTTCTCGAACCTCAGCTTGCCTGTCAGCCTGGTTTTTAGCTGAAGAAGGAAACGGAACAAAACAAAGGAAAATAAAAATTATTTTAAGACTTCGACGTGAAAGCTCGGCTTGACATGCAAGGGGAAAAAAAAGCAGGTTCCAAAATTAGAAATCTCAAATGACTTCAAGGATTTCAAATAAGCTTTTAAAGTGCAGTTTCGTTTTAATGCCAGAACTTGGATTAAAAACTCCCAACGGTTCATAAAGTAAACTATAAGTGAGTTAAAATCCTGACACAGATAAGACCAAAGAAGTTTAAGTTCAGCGAGCAGCGTTTCTGTGTTTGCAGTGCTTTAAGTTGAGAAAGAAAGAAAGAAAGAAAGGAGATACTGACGCTGGAGGATGTTTCTTTGTTCCAGCTCCTCAGCTGTGGGTCTCTGGCTAAGTCGTCTGAAGTAGAAGAAAGAAACCGCTACTATTTTTACACCGTTTCATCACATCGTCAGTCAGGCAATAAGTAGGACAATAATCTAAGAATCTATCCGAGCTTCTTCAAGATGTGCACATTAAATAGAAGTTTAGGCAGCACAGAGGAGAAAGAAGATGGCCGACGGTTTTTACCGTGTGAGTGCTGTGCCGATCTGCGTGCGAATGGCTTCCCACTGCTCCCTGCTCTGCCAGGTGAGGCCCGTCTGCCCCGGAGGCTGATCCTCTCTGCTGCTCCTCTCCTGGGTGAACCGGTCCCGATCGGGGGCGCAAGGACGGCCGCCGAGCTTCAGCGCCAGGGTGTCCTTCCTCTTCACCCTGCTGGCCAGGGCACCTGAGGGAGACCCGGAGAGAGAGAGGTGGCAGCTGTGACGGAGGAGCAGGACGCTCCGCAGCTTCACAGACTGTCAACTAAAGAATCGGTGAGAGTTTTTGTTGTTCAATTAAAAGTTATGGCTCTTACTCAGAGGGGGCTCATCTTCCTCGTCGGAGTCTTCATCTTTATGGAGCACAGGTCCATCCGAGTCACTGTCCTCTGCATGCATGGCATGTCCTCCTCCAGTATCATCCTCCTCTTCCTCTTCTTCACTGTCGTCTCCCCCGGGGATGATGCAGATGCCAGCGTCACCTACCAGGCACCGGCGACTCCGTGGTTCCAGTTCCGGCTGGGGAATCTCCCCATCGTACTCGTCCTCTTCCTCATCATCTTCCTCTTCTTCCTCAGAGTAGTCATCTTCAGATCTAAACAAAAAGGAAGCATAAAACATGCCCGTCATTATTGAACTGATTAACTTTTTATAAAATCTGAAACAAATTAAAGCTGCTTGAAACTTGACATGCAGAGACAATTTCGCCATTGTATGGGAACATACAAAGATGACAATACATTACACATTATTATTATTATTATTACAACCCTGCTATGACTTTTGGTATTGGTGCAACTTTAGCTTTTTGAAATATTTAGCCTTTTCTGCCATTTTTATGCAATTGAAAATGAATTGAGCTCATTTTACATCCTACATATCTTTAGATCTGTTTACAATATTTTACTACTCCTTTCACATTTTGGACCAGTTCAGCTTCTTTCAGCTTCCTTGTGCTATTTTTTTTCCCAAATCAGCTACTTTCAGCAGTTTAAGCTATTTTGTGCCCCTTTCAGCTTTATTCAGCTTACTTCAACATTATTGTTCTTCTTCTAACTTCTTTCTGCTAATTTCAGCTTGTTATGCTCCTTTCTCAGTTATTTCTGCTATTTTGGCTACTATTTAGCTGTTTTATGCTAATTTCGGCCTTTTAAGCTAATTCCACATTTTTTAAAAATCAATTCCACATTTTTTTCAGCCTAATTCAGCAAAACCCTGCTCTACTCACTTCCTTCTGGTAATTTAAGCTTCTTTCTGCTTATTTTAGCTACTGTTCAGCTGTTTTTGCCAATTTCAGCTTTTTTCAGATAATTTCAACTTTATTTTGCTTAGTTCTACTTTTTTCAGATTTTTTCAAATTTCAGATTGCTTCATATATTTCAGATTATGCTCCTTTGTGCTTATTTCTGCTAGTTTCAGCTTTTTCTGCCATTTCAGCTACTATTAAGCAGTTTTTGTGCCAATTTAGGCTTGTTTAAGCAATTCCACAGTTTTTTGGCACTCATTTAAACTTTTTCCAGCCTAATTCAGCAAAAATGTACTCTCTTTACTTCCTTCTAAGACATTTAAGCTTCTTTCTTCAATTTGAAATAATATTCAGCTGTGTTTTGGATAATTTCAGCTTTTCTAGATAATTTCCACATTATGTGCTAATTTCTACTTATTTCTGTATGCCTCTTTTATAATTGTCTATTGTTGTCACTGTTGTCCATTGTTATCATCATTTTTTGTTGAAATCAGGTCTCTCTTGTAAACGAGTCTTCGAGGCTCAATGGGATTAACCTGTCTAAATAAAGGTTGAAGGAATACAGCAGTTTACAGCAGTTTTACAAATACTAAGCTACATTTTGATGTGGTAGTAGGTGAGCGTCATCCCCAGCGCACATTCCGAGCGTTAACATGTGGTGAAAGACCTTTGTTTGAAACTATGGCGTGCACGATGCAGGTGATACCCCTTCAAAGACTGACGGCTTCATTCTTCAGACGTTTACGTATCGAGGAACTCACAGTTTTAACGGCTGGATGCTGACAGGCAGAGGTCGACCACGATCTCCTTGGTATTCTGGAGGAGTTTCGAAGAGCAGCGCGTGAGCTCGCTGCGATCCGTCCGGATGCGGCTGAGCCGGGCCGGGACTGGAAAGGGCTCTCTGGATCATGATGTGCAGTGGGACGGGGGCCGGGCGCCGGGGAGATTCTACGGTCGGGCTCGGCGGGTCGAACAGCATTGGTATGGGCTGGGGCAGCGGGTGGGGGTAGGAATGCTGATGGTGAAGGTGGTGGGTGTGAATGTGCTGGCGGGGCGGGGAGGGGGGTTTGTGAGCTGGTAGGGGCGGGGAGGGAGGGAGAGGGGGCAGCTGGAAACCTAGAGGGAGGCTGCTGCGCTCCTCTGCGGAGAGAGGGGATGGGATGATGGGATGGCTCGTAGCAGAGTCCTCTGTGTTGCGTTTTGTGACCGGGGTGGTCCTCTTAGGGGGCGTCGGTGGAGACGGTTTGACCGGATGGAGACTGGCCCCCCCTGAGCCTTGTGTGAAGTCACCTGCAAATGCAAAAACAAAACAGATAACCCAGTGGCTCCATATGAGGCAGAAATGCTGCAGCGTGTGAATGAGCCTTTATTTCTGTTTTATCACTAACATGAGCGCGCGCGCGCGCGCGCGCACGCACAAACAAACAAACTCTGGGATTACATGTCTGACCGAGCTCTGCTGCACACAAACAGCCTGAGCACATGTGCATGAGCAGAGCAGCGTGCAGCATGTGCCCCAGGTCGAAGAGAAGAAGCAAACATGCTCTTCACAGCCAGATTCTAAACCTTCCATCAGAGCTTATATAATGAGACTCATACGATGCAGAAGCTCTGGAGCTCAAAGCTTTATCGCAGCTTTTATCCAGTTATATGCATGCACAATGTTATACTCAATGTATGCTTCTTAAAACGATATAAAACAGCAGTGAAGCAACACCCAAGCCCAAAGCAGAGCTGTGGTACAAAGACCAGCGGTGACAGAGTTATAACATGCAGATGACTACGCTGTAATGCATTACACCTTCCTCCACTTTAAAGGGACAGTTCAAGTAAAGAAAAGAAAAAGCTCCTAGCTGAAACATATTTTACCACCTCCTACTTGGACTGGGTACTTAAAGTGACACGGCAGATCTTTTAAAGTAAGGTTGTGTGGAATGGCTATGAACATCAAATATCTTACCTGTTGTACATAGCTCACTGAACATCAGTTGAAAAAAGAGTTTTAACTCTGATGGGACTGACAAGCTACTAATTAGTCTGAGCTGCTGTCTTAAAACAACTCATAACGTAAAACTATTCAAACAAACAAGAAGAACAAATGCAGTCCGTTCGACAGCCAGTACCACGGTCTTATAATCTGAAGATGGGAGGCTCAAGCCCAGGTTGTGGTTCCTAGAGTTTCCAAAAGCTGAATGGGAGGAAGATCTTCCAGTTATCAGGCTCCTCTCTTGTGGAACCAACTTCCAGTTTCTGTCCATGAGGCTGACACATTGTCCAGTTTGAAGACTGGGCTCAATACTTTCCTTTTTGATAAATCCTATAGTTAGGGTTGACTTGTTATGCTGCTATAGGCTTAGACTACCGGAGGACAAATTGACCTCATTTCCTTAAATGAATTGTTAAAATTAAATAGTTTTCATTTGATATTATTTCTATCTTAACATGATTCTCGACCTGCCATTGTGTATCTGTTCCTTCTTCCTGTTCCTTTCAAACCCAGCCGGTCGAAGCAGATGGCCGCTTGTCCTGAGTCTGGTTCTGCTAAAGGTTTCTTCCTCATGAGGGAGTTTTTCCTTTCCACTGTCGCCTTCATGTTTGCTCAAGATGAGAGTTGTGTGATGGAGTTAAATTCAAAGCAGTCTGCTCCTCAGATAAGTGTGAAATTATTGTTTTTATATATGAATGTTTCTGTTCAGTGCCCTGAGATGACTTCTGTTGTGACTTGGTGCTACATAAATAAACTGAACTTAATTGAATTAAAAACATGCAGCGTAAAACAATTGCCATATCTCTTGTGCGAGTTTGCTCGATGTGGCAACCTCCGCTGAGTGAAGCAGCTGAAGTATAACAACAACACTAGCAAATAATTATAGAATTCTCTGTAAATAACTTTGTCAAAAAGTGATTGCAGTGTAAAAGTTTATAAAACATCTTTTGCATGAACTGCTAAGATTGTGTTTTAGTTTGGAGTTATTTTAAGACGGCAGCAATCCACTTTGAGCTTGGCCTCATTTGAGCTAGCGGTTAGCTCTTCCATCTGATCAGAACAAAACTCTTAATTCTACACGTCAGTCAAGATGCTGTATACAACAGGAAAATAGCAATTGCCCATAACATTTCCACAGAGTCTTACTTTAAAAGATCAGAACTATCCCTTTAGGACCTTTGACGCATTACCACACTCCATTTTCCTACTTTTCCATTAATTTATTTACAAGATGAGTGATGCATATGAATCCTATGCATCCATGTTTAAAGTTGTCTTTTAGATTTTGCTGGAAAAACATGCATCATAAACTAAGTAGATCAGTGCTATTAAATCTGATCCTCCGTAGTCGAGAGCTGAGCCTGCCAAAGCTTCTTCAATCACATGTGTAGAATCTAAAAACAGCTCTCACACAGACACTCTCCTCTCTTCCACACAAAGAACGCGTATTATCAGCTCATTAAATGCATGCAGCTCTTATTCAGCACATCCAGAAGGAAGCATTTAAGGCCAGTCGACAAGTTGAAGGCAGAAGGGAGGAAACATGTTGGCAGCTAGAAAGGACATGACATGATGAAGAATGCAAACTCTGAAAGGGTGGAGGGGCATTCCAGATACCGGCGTCCTGGCATCAAGGAAGCACATCCCATTACCTGAGCGCAGGCCTCCGGCCCGCCGGCACAGGTACACAGGCAGGGACAGGTAGACATCATAGTTGCACTCTCGCTTCCAGCAGGACCAGTAGAGAGGAAGCTGTGCATTTTCTCCCCCCTGCAGGGCAGATACTAACAGGGAGGAGACGGACGCCTTCAGATGGAGTGTCTGGTAAACAAAGCTACGAGGATGTACTTTTCATTTGATATATTTATTCACAAAAACATAAAACGTATTTTTCACAATTCTTCTGTCTTCTTTATTGAAGCCCATCCAGCTCTTTATGATCGGCCTTTTAACTTTAAACTTGCAAACAGCTTCAGTAACGTGTCAAAAACATCACGTGGAACAAGTGGTGCGCACTTTTCTGCCAAATCACCAGATGCGCTGCTAAGATAAAAAAAAAAAAACTGAATCAAAACAGAAAGGCTTGGCCAAAAGGGAATCCAAGCGAGATCCCAGATGAGACGTATCCACCGTAAACAACAACAACTACAGCGTGTCTGCTGATACTTAGCCACGAGGGTCCTCGTTATCTTCAGAGTGTAAAATGCTGGGAATGTTGATGCTAACGGAGTCCAGACAGATTAAATAAGTAGCTGGGGAAAAGCAGCTCAAGCTGTTCTTAAAACATCATTACCAGGATGTCTGAGTGTGTGTCTGTGGTTTCTTTTGCACTCATTCACCAAGTTATTACTATAAAGCACATTTTTGACTGTTAATAAAAGCTTTTTGGGTCAAGGTTCATTTCTGGTGTCACCTGTTTAGCAGCACTTACCCAGCATGGTGGCGTTGCTCCTGTTCACAGGCTTGGGTGGAGGCAGAGGGGGCTGCTTGGTGACCTGAGAGGTAGAAGTCTGCTGAGTGTTGGTACCCGTAGACGAGACGGATCGAATGGGCTTGGACGTCACAGCTGAGGTGGAGGAGTACTGGGTGGTGGGGTGGTTGGAAGGTGTCCGAGGTGGGCCGTCTCCTTCAGCGGTGGAGCTCATCATCCACTTTGGAGGCACGGCCGACTGTTTAGGAGGCAGAGGTTCGCACAGGCTGTCCTGCAGGGCGTCTGGCTCAGGGACAAAATGGCTGTCTGACTCTATGAACAAAAAGACAGCAGAGGTGTGTTAGCATGGCAAAATAAGTTCCTAAAGGAAAAAAAACTTTATCGGTTTAAACAAAAAGTCCAGTGACAAACGTTGTTTGATGCAAACGTTACTACCAAGACCATTTAAAGGTTACAGCGAAGTCTGAATAATTAGTTGTAAAATGACCCAGCCATTTTGTATAGACCCGAACATTCGGCTTCTGTTCAGTGCCCTGAGATGACTTCTGTTGAGACTTGGCGCTTTATAAATAAAGTGAATTGAATTGCTCTCTTCTGCAGGGGCTGCCACAGCAGGTCAAAGCCAAAAGTCAAAGTTTCTTTATTTGTCATCCGCACCACATGTGGTGGAACAAAACTGTGTACACAGGGTCCCTCAAGTGAACTCACTTCCTGACGCAACCTGGACTCAAACCTGCAGCCCCAGGCTTACAAGAATTTAACCACTGAGCCACTGCAGCCTTTGTATAGAATCCAACAGCATTTTAAAAAAAGCAGCCAGATTGGAAATGTTTATTCCAACAATAATTTAAGGTAAAAAAAAATTGTTATGAAAAACAACTGAATCAAACTAAATGTCATATTTTGTTCATTATTATCATGTTGATTCCAACTAATTCCAGTTTGATTAATATACAGTTTTGTTGCGTTCCCTTTTCCTGCAAGCATTTCTGAAAGCAGTAAATGTAATGCAAGTGTGAAAGAATTGTGATACCTGTTTAGATTAACTCATGTTTCATTAAAAAGTTCACGACATTCTCCGTGTGCTGGTTGTGGGCATTCATCTTATAGAGCTAATCGTTCCATACTTTCCTAACAGAGCACTTCGCTCTCAGGCTGCAGGTTTACTCACAGTTCCTAGAGTTTCCACAAACAGAATGGGAGGAAGATCTTTCAGTTATCAGGTTCCTCTCTTGTGGAACCAACTTCCAGTTTCTGTCCATGAGGCTGACACATTGTCCAGTTTTAAGACTAGGCTCAAGACTTTCCTTTTTGATAAATCCTATAGTTAGGGTTGACTTGGGCTTCCTGAGCTGTCCCTTAGTTATGCTGATATAGGCTTAGACTGCTGGGAAGACAAACTGACCACATTTCTTCACTCTGCTACTGTCTTTACTTGCTCTGCTCAACCTGTTTTGTATTTAATATTTTTTCTATCCTTGACATGAGTTTTTGTCTTTAGGTTCACCTGCACCTACACCTTGAGCAGTCATTCTGTTTGTCTCTCCTTCCTGTCCTCTCAAACCCAGTCGGTCAAAGCAAATGGCTGCTTGTCCTGAGCCTGATTCTGCTGAAGGTTTCTTCCTTTTAAAATGAAGTTTTTTCTTTCCACTGTTGCCACTGTGCTTGCTCAGGATGGGAGACTGCGACAAAGTGAAGATTCAACTCGTCTGCTGGCCTCCTTACATAGAGAACTTTACTAATTGGCTTTTTATGTATGTGAAAGTTCCTGTAAAGTGCCCTGAGACAACTTTGTTGTGATTTGGCGCTATATAAATAAACTGAACCAAATTGAATTTAGAGGACTGGTGGTCCATTTGATTGACAGATGTTCATTTTCTTAAACGCAGCTTATGTCTGTAATTATTATATATTTTTTCTCCTTTGTGACATCAATACATTTTCTAGATATTACACAGCCCTAATGTAAATGTATCAAAATGAAATATTAGTATTACTCATAATTTATAATTGCAGATAGAAGTTTTTACATTTATGTATTTAAGTTGGGGCTTTGAATGATTCATTTGAACTGTGCTTTTCTAGAGTGCAATGATTATACAGCATACTGTACAACTTTACTGGTTGTTACTTAGACTTGCCCTTTGTTCAGAGTATTAAGCAGTCCAATGACTGCTGTCAAGCAAATACTTTATATGCTGGCAAAGAGAAACTACCAGCTGCAGTCACTCACGATCACTAACATGAAGTTAATTGGCCTTATCAAGTTAAAGGACATCAGTGAGTCTTTAGTACCACTTACCGGTATTAAAAATTTAGGTGAATGCATTTGAGCATGTTTATAGAAATTAAACCCTGTGTGGGTTAAAGAGATTAAAACCTGTACATTTCATTCTCGTTATCAAAAATCCCTAAAGTTTTAATCTGCATATTCATTACACTGAATAAAGAAGCTCAAATTGTTTTTTGTTGTTATTTTTGTTTTTAGTTTTCTACATTCGCCTTAGAATCTAGCTGTTTTTTGTTACTTTTTTTTTAGCCATCCTATTTGTTAAAAAAAAAAAAAAAAAAGTATGACTTTTTATAACTGTTTATTGTTGTCGCTGTTGTCCATTGTTGTCATCATTCTTTGTGGTCTCTCTTGTAAATGAGTCCTCGAGGCTCAATGGGATTAACCTGTCTAAATAAAGGTTGAATGAATTTATTAAAAGCCAAAATGAATATGACAGTCATGCCTATGACGAGTGGATGTTGATTTATGTATTCACCACAATTACTACGATTAACAATACAGCAAAGAACAGACTGTACAACAAAGACTGAAGTTGATTGCTAGTTATAAAAAATACGCCTGCAGAACTTTCCACGGCTTTATTTTCATGTCCAGCAGGGGGCGACACCTGTAGTTTTGACTGAAATGTGCAGCACACCAGTAGAACCAGACAAAAGCTAATATGCTAAACTCAGTTTCCATAACAGTATGCTGTACTCTCACTGCAATCACAATCAACGTTGTCTTTTTATTTGTCACGGTTACTTGCATAGTCATTAATTCATTCAACCTTTATTTCTACAGGTTAGTCTCATTGAACCTCAAGGACTAGTTTACAAGAGAGACCTGTTTAAACAAAGAACACAGATGAGGTACAAACAATAATAGATAATCAAATAAAAAGCATATATATATATATGTGTGTGTGTGTGTGTGTGAACATATAAAGTAATTGTGTGATTATCTGCAAAGATAAATAGCCGCAGCAGCTAGCTCTAGCACTTCCAGTTTGCCCTGGAGCACTTCCACAGAAGTATAAAGATAGTTGAGTCAGTTATAAAATGTAATATAAAACTGACTATGATATAGAGGTTTATAAACTAGTGTTCTCAAAAACTGCTATAAAGTTTTAGACACATAAGTTGTTCTAAAACAATCTGCATAAGATTAGACCCACTCGAACTAGTTGTTAGCTTGTCAGTCTACAAACTGAGACTGTACAAAGAGTTATCTACAACACATGCGTTATTAATTGTCCATAAACTTTCTACAAAGCTCCACTTCAAAAGAGCTGAACTATTCCTTTAAATATTAACAGGTTATAAAAGTGGCATACAATAACCAGGAAAGGACCAAAAACATATACAGTAAGTTGCATGTATGTTGTATCTCACATAAAACTGCATTATATTACGAGGAGTCGTAGAACTATATGAGATATAGATGATTTTTCTGTTAAGTTAAAAATATTTTAGCTCAGATGGAGTGAGACATTCTGCTGCTGCACCTCTCCATGCACTCTGTGGTAGTTCTTGTTTGAGAACTGCATTATCTTGGGATCAGCTGTGAAGGTAAACAGTGTAGGAGGCTGCAATTACCACCAAAAAACCCACCTCCCTCAACCCATACCACTCTGCTCCACTCCCGAGCAGCAGCCCCCACGCTGCTGCTGCTGCTCCCACGCCATTCCTCACAGCAGCAGCTCTGAAGTACATAGTTGTTTATTTACAGATGAACCTTTATCACCTTGACGTCATGCAACCAATGAGAAAATTGTACGGAATGAAGCAGGAAGTTAGAGAGAATAACGAAGAGGGGAGAAATAAAGAACAGGACGAAAAGCAGGAAATATAAAAGGAACAAAAAAAAGGAAAGAAGGCATCAAGGCTGAAGAAGTAAAACAAAAAAAGGTAAGACAGATGGACAATATGAGCAGGGACGTGAAGGAAAACAGGAAATATCTCCTCGCCTTCACATTATCTCTTTCTTCAAAGTAGTGGTAGTAGATCTTATTCTATTTCAGTACAATCTAAACACTTCTCATTTGTGCAATCAGTGCGATTTATTCTAATCTCAATCACACACTTTTCCCACACACGTACAGATTAAAATTCAAGCGCCAGAAGATAAGTGAGTGATAAACAGACAAATGATCAAAACAGAGCTAAATCTTTTCAGTTCTCATTGTTTTGCATTGATCTTCATGCTTGTCAGAGTCAGAGTCATCACTGAGATGACAGTGTTAAGCGTTAAGGAGTGATAATGGGTGTACTGGTGGTGACACATTAATTAGAAAAAGAGAAGGGAGGACGAGCTGTTCCCTCATGTTCCTGAAAAAGAAGCAGAGCTGGAGCAAGCCTCCAGAGAGCTGACAGGAGACTGTCTATATTTGGGAGGACGGCACATGAGCTGAGAAGTGACAGCAAGATGGAGAAAAAAAATACAGAGCTGAACAATCACCTGCTGCCCATAGGTCAAGATGACCCACAAGGCCTCAGTTTCAAAACTAAAGCCTTGTGGGTCATTTAGGGCAGCAGGAGGGTGAAGAAATATAGTCAAGTTGGAGATGGTGCATCTTCTCTTTGAGTTTCCTGTAGAGCTTAAGAGGTAGAGACTCACCTCTGCGGGCCCGTCCCTCTTCTGCAGACGCGTAGCGAGGGAGCGTAGGTTTCCAGTCTGCTTCTGCAGGCCGACTCCTCCTGCCATCTTCTGATGGTGCCTTCTGCAGCCCCGGCCTCCTCTGCCCGTTCTCTGGGTGAAGTCTGCCCCCACGCCTGCCCTCCTCCATCTGACCATGGATCTGACCGTGCCAGGCTAGGTTAGACTTCCACTCCCCGTCCCCATGTGCACGTGCCCCCATCCCTCCACTTCTCCGCCCTTCCTCATGAAGTCCTGTGCTCCTGGAGCTCGCAGCTCCACGGCGGTCTCCGTTTGACGGCGAGTGGCCCCAGCGCTCTTCTGGCTGGACGAGCCTCGCAGGGTTCATTCTAAAGTCAGACTCCACAGGGAGTTTGGCCGGGTTAGACGGACTTCTGCTGGAGCTAATGACTCCCGATCCTCCTCCACCAACCCCGACAGGGAGGGTGTGACCATTCTTCACATAAGATTGTTTCACATTTTGTGCATCGCCATCTGAAAAATACAAGCAACTGGTGAAATGCACAACTCAAGAATAACGTGTGTTTTGCCAGTGTCTCCCGTCGCTGAGGGATTTGAACAGTAAATGTTTGTAGTGCAAGTAAAGCCTAATGTTTTTGGTGCAAGATATTCAAGTGGATAGAAGTTATTTACCGGTATTTATTTATTTTTTAATTTTGTCAAAAACCAAAAGCAATGATGAGAGCCAGGGGGTGGTCAATGGTGGACTTAGCTACCATAGATAACATTTAACCACCCCAGGTGCCACCAAAGTAATTTGGGGAAACTATGCTTTTACGTAATATAAAGAAAGTATATTGTATTAGTGTTCTAGTATTATTGTAGAAAGTATCGTTTCCTCAAATGATGGGGGTGATCGGCTTACATATTTTTATGGTGGTGGACATCTTGAATGCTTGTCAACCCAATTTTCTACACTGAACTTTTCTACACCTAAATGCAGCCACACATCAAAATAGTAAACGGCACATTTCTTATTTTTGCATACAGCTCACAAGGTATATGGCAGCAGCCATCTTGGATTTTGATGTGGCAACCCAATTTTCAAAAGGGACATTTCTTATGACTAGATGCAGCCACACACCACAACAGAAGTAAGTATCTCACTTATTGATCAAGTTTTCAGGCTCAAAACATGCATGCATGGACAGACTGACAGACAGCATTTCCAATTCCCCTTCTTTGCTCTGTGACAGGAGACAAAAAGATCATGTTGAACAAAGATTAAAAAAACAACAACAAAGACTTGTTAGGTAGATGACTTGAGTAACTGGAAATTTATAAAGTGCGTGAAGGAGTTGTATTAGAAAATTATTTTATTCACAGTCATTTGATTCAGTCTTGATCTGAATTGGATTTATGATTGCCACTTATTTATTACTTTTGTACAGTGCCTTAAGATGACTTTGCTGTGAATTGGATATATAAATAAAAATGAATTTAAACAAAGCAAATAAAATTAGATGTATAAGATTTAGTACATGTCCAGATTTTAAATTTATGATTTATCAACATGTTACATGATGATAAATGTAAAAAAAAAAAAAGTTAAATGGGCCTTGACTGGGTGTGGCAAATATACTAACAAACACCAGCGATCAAAAACTTCAGTAACAATGAAAGTAATGCAAAGTAAAAATGCTCATCAACATGTTATTGTAAAAACTGTGTATGTATATATATATATATATATATATATATATGACTATTATTCTCTTGCTTTGTCAAATGTGTGTGCAAATATACAGTATATCGGCATAAAGCGGAAGTTAAAATTAAATGTTCATTTTTTAAGCAGAATAAAAAAAGTTTTAGTTAAATGTGTCAGTTCTGGAGTCCCTAAACTAAAATTGCTAAAGAAAAATTGGAACTGCAGAGCTGCAAGAACCTGTTTTATCTGCTCAGAAGGAAAGCATGTTCTGTTAATTAGGTCAGACAAGGTGCATATAACTGATCAGGAGACGTGTATGTGGAAATGGAGCCACTGGAAGACTAAAGTGACACATGAAAGCATCTTTTTCCATGTCTCCGATCAATAATGTGCCAAAACTCATGCATGGTGGTTATACTCTAATGAAATTATGTTTTGTTTTTGTTTTTCTGAAATTGTGTTGTCTTTTTTAAATTTCCATGTCTCTTTACCCGCATAGACAGCTTCAATCACACGTGCAAGCATGGTTTGAAAATGTGTTAAGTTGTGCATATCAACATCACACGCTTATCTATAAATAGCATGTACTGTATGTGTGGGGAAAAGATGTTACTCTCTCAATGGGCTGCCATCTTCCTTCATGAGTAATAGGTTGTTAATAGCTTTTGCAATATAATTTTAACAAATGGGGGCTTGTCCGGGATTTTTTTGCTCTTTTAAAATTTTAAAGATATGTGTGTGTATATATACACACATATTGCAAAGGGAAGTAGTGATAGGTATTTCTTTATGTTTTTACATTTTAAAGAGGACAGCTGTAACAAAAAGATAAAAGGAATATACAGATTATGTCAATAAGTGAAGCTCTAAAGACATATTCAGTGTTTATTGGCATGATGAAGAAACAGCTGTAGGTTTAATAAATGAGCTTCTGCAACAGCGGGGACCACAGAATGCTTGCACACATCCATCTCTGAGATATTTTGCTGCAGGACATAATTTGTTCCACTTTTCCTGAGCTCCACAGAGTGGCATGTAATTTTTAACAGATATTGCATTGTTTAGAAAATTAGCAAGTCAACTGACTTATTTTAAAAGACATCGTAGATACCTGCTATAATGTGATGACTTATAGTACAGCGACTGTGTGGAAAAGATCGTCACTGGGCTGCCAGTGTCAGACATATCACAAAGAGAGAAGAAGAAGGAGGCTTCTTACCGTTGTCTGGGACCTCCTTCAGCACCCCTTGTTCTATAAGCTCCTGTCGTGTACGCCTTGTCGACATTTTCCTCTCAAGTTCTGCCATCAACAAACAGAATATTCACAGGTTTTAAATCTCTGTGGTCACAAAAATGCAATGTCCTTAGTGTTTGTTGTCCTACAGGTGCCAAAAGCATTAAAGGGGCCAGGAAAGATTGCAACATCCATGCAAAAGCACAAACACTGAGGAATGCTGATGAAAGTTGAATCTAGCATATACACTTAGTGAGAATAAAGGGTGTGGGGTCCACTCATACTACAAACACAAACAGTTAACAATACAAACCTTCAGATGTTTCCTTGAACTTCTCGCTGCTTTTCTTCTTACGCCACTTCCAGGGTTTGAAGATCTTGCCAAAAGTGGAAAACTTGCCTTTACGCTTTGGGGTATCATCCCCTGTGCTGCTCCCCTCTCCCACCATTGTGCTGTGGTGCTGCTCAGATTCATCATCTAAAACAATAGGTTTAAGTGATTAATAAGATTCTTCAGGACACCGAGGCCTAAAAAAAAAAAAAAAAAAAAAAAAAAATCAAGGTCAAGTTTCATCAGCAGAAGCCATATTCTGGCAATTGTTATTTCTAATCTAAATGAGCTTCTCTGGCTTTGTAAAAACGGCCGGGCTCATCAGGGCTGTTATTATCAATGACAGTTCTCGTTTACCGACTGCATTGGCAGGGTGATGCTGAGTACTCATGGACTCCTTTGCATGGCTACAGTGAACAGAAGAGGTCTGACACTGGCTTTCAGCCAAGTTTTCTTGTTGTCAAGTGCTTACATTCCTTTGCTAGATGGAGACTAGAGCCTTATCAGCCTTTCAGCCCTCACTGCCTCCGTTGAGATGAAGGGCATACACAGACGCAGTCATAAGCAGCAGAAAAACGCTGTCAGTGCAGACATGCACAGCTAACAGTCAGGAAACGAGACCTTTTCAAGGAGCGCTGATCATTAAGTTGTCACTGAGGCTGGAAGTTCTCCATTAGACGGCATTCTGAAGTGATGGCTAAATATTCTGAGATCCATGATTGACAAAAGCACTGACAGAGTGCTGAGCTTGAGAAGAATTTGGACATTAGCCCTGTGGTAAGAGCTACTGCATTCAGCAGACACAATATTTACCACTGGAAAAAGAACGGACTCTGATTTAAAACATCCAGCCAGGATGTCTCAGCGTCAGTAGTGTCTGATTCCCAGAACAATATGCTCTCAAACAGTAAAGAGCACAGCAGCACAACGACAGCATTAATATGATTTCTACAAAATGAATCTTCAATTCAATTCACATATCAAGTCAGTGTTAGCAAGGAGCAGCAGCCCTGCAGCTTGTAGAGTCTAATATCTCACAAAAGGACATTTAGTACGGTCAATGTTGCAATCCTTTTTGCAGGGGAACTACTTTAACTGCTATTCAGCAAGGCTAACAGAGTTTAGAAGTCTGGATGACTGTATAACTCTGATTTTTTGATAGTCAAGAAGGTTTTTATCGCCATTTCAACCATACAGTATATACTTGAAACAGTACATGATGGAATAAGACAATATTCCACCTGAACCAAGATAATACAGACCATTGATCCACAAAGATGGAGTTAAGATTACAGGTTGACCCATATGGATTTTTTTTATGGCTGATGCCAGTCGTTAGCAATTAGGGCAGCTGACAAACAATACAGACTTCTTCTTTTTTTTTTTTTTGACCAGTTACTTTTTTACATTTAACAAGAACATAATACAAATCCCTAAACTTAAATAAACAAGCATTTACTGGTAGAAGAACTCGGACACTAAAGATATATACATAGAAAACATGCTGGCTTAAAAAAAATGTTGGTTGCAGTGAGCTGGTTGTAGCAGCTTCTTCTAAATGATCATTTTCCTACTTGGTAATCAGTTAAGTACCCACAGGTGTGGCTGATAGTCATCAATTTGAAAAGTGGTAAATATTGGCCAATTGATCGGTTTACCTATAGTCAGGACTGCCCTGTAGGTATTGAAACGTCAAGTTGAGCGTACTTAAAAGATCTACAGAAATCAAATACATTTTGAAAGTGAATGCCAATAGCATATTTCGCTTTAACTGTTGCAAAGGGACTGTTAATTGTTTACAAGATTCGTTGTTAAATGGCTTCTTACTAATGTTTATGTACTGAACCAGCAAAAGTCGGTGTAACAAGTTTACATGACTTTGATCTTATGGCTCAGAAGCTGAAAGGTCTGGGAACCTCTGATACTGAATTTCCAATACAGACTCGCTCATTTATGACAAGACAATACTGGAGCAAATGTGTGCATACACACTGCGAGACAATTTTCACATCACAAGAAATGGCAGACAGACCAAGAGTCGAGTAACGTTAATTACTTCAGTCCAAATGTAGGTAAACTACAGTATGAGAAATGTATCCAAATTAAATCTCTAATGCAAGTTCAACAAATGCATTCCTTCCATACCTGGAAGAGGGGTGTTAAGAGTCCAGCTTCCATGATAGCGGGACCTAAAACAGCATGCCATGGAGAAGCTGAGAGCATTCGGTACATTAAAAAACGCCTGCGTGTACCAAAGTAATCAATATCAATTTGAAGAGGATGAAAAAGCAGATGAGCAAGTTCCAAGGTAAAGCTACAAGAGAGAAAGTTCGGGTTCAACAGACGGGTCCAAACCATGGTAATCCATCTAATCTCAAAGAGGCAGGAATCTGAGAATTCAGACCAGCTGCCATAACATCCAGATTAGGTTTTGCTTGAAGCTACGTCTCTGTGTTCAAGGTTCTCATGCAGCGCAGACTGTCCGGTATAAAACACCTCTTGTAGAGGGTCTCAAATGAGCCAGCAAATCAGGATAAGAGCTGGCCTGAACACAAACGGAGCACTGCGGAGATGACGATCACAGAGGAATCCAGGCATCCATTGGAAAAAGATGACTGACAATATATCCTTAGACTTGGATGCCAGCCAATGAAACTTGATCAGAAAAATGTGTCCATCCAATATCGTAAAACTGTTAAAAATGACAAAAGATCCTTAATGTTCAACTCAATTAAAACGTTCAATAAAACTGTGGATCTACTCGAAATCATTCCTCAAAAATACAAAGAAAAAAGTCCATGCCCTTCGTTTAGCTGTGGTAAGAGGAGGCTTGTAGTGTGGTGGCAGCTGTGTGTTACAGTGGGCTCAGGAATACAGGAGGATAAAAAGAGCTAGAAAGGAAGAAAAAAGTACAGACGTTATTGAAGCAGGGGAAGGGGGGGTGGAAACAGTCACACAATCAGGGTGGAGTGCCATTTCCTCTCTGAGAACAAAGACAGCCTCTTCCTCGTATACTCAAAACACTAAACCACTGGGATTGCCAAAAAATTATCTGCTACTAACTACGAAAACTGGTTAAATTAACTAACAAACATATAACATGCTTTCTTTCATAACAAGGCCAAAACCAGCAATGTCCAATGGTCAGAAGTTTAGCCAAGGAAAACACGGTGGGGTTCTGATTGTGTGTGGATGTTCCTCATGTAGCCCCATCTACCTGAAGTCATAGCCTCTTTACCTCCAAGCATCTCCGAGAGGCCCTATTCCCAGGGACAGGTGAGCAAGTTCCTTTTATGGAGCCTACAAACAAAGCTGTCCTGACTGTTTACACCGAACACCCACATCTACCAAAAGAGCTTTCCAACTGTTGGGAAATCCTTCAAGCCTCATTAAAACTTTTACATATGCCAGGGCAGATTATGAAATTCAATCCACTTAAAGAGCAAAGGCGTCATAACCACAAGGACTGTGCTTTGTGGAAAATCATTCACTGCTTAGCTGTAAATACCAGAAAAATATAAATATTCATATCTGTTTTATTAATTATTGCCTGCAAAGTTCTTAAAAGTCCCCTTAAAAAGGCCTTAAACACTGAAAAAAACAAAACAAACCTAAATTAAGGGGGGGGGGGGGGGTGGGGGGTCAGCCAGCTCTCTACCTAGAACTGTCACAATAAATTTTGCTGGGCGATTAATTGTCTCAGAAATTATTGCAATAAACGATAATACTGTTTGAAATTTGGCAATAATTAGTAATTATTGTCAAATTTAAGAAGAAATGTTGGTCAATTTATTTTGCATGTACTACCTTTTTTTGACCACCGGATGGCAGTATAAGACTGTTTGAACTGATGGATGGATAGTGAGGGAGTGTGCAGAGTGTCTTTTTTTTTTTAAATGGGAGGGAGGCCCCTTGATGTGACATGGGCTGTCTCTCGCCAGTTCTAAAAATGGCGGATGCTCGGTGTGGTTTGAGCTCTTTAGCATAGCATTTTTCACACAAAGCTTTTAATAAAAATAAAAAAAAATCAGCAAACAAGTTCTCATCTTCTTTTTGCTGAGAAAAACTTTTTTTACACAAAGGCTCGGGTTTCAACCGTGAATTTTGGAGCTTTGACAAGACGGAGGGTTTTTCCCTCAGAGGTCAGCCTGTTAGCTTAGCTTCTCAGCTTAGCTGCTTTTAACGATCCATAAACACAATTTGGGACGGTTAAAACAGATTTTAAAGAGAAAAGAGAAAGTGAGGGGTCAGTGAAGAGCACCGGAGTTGAACTTTTTGTTAGCCAGTGTCTTCAGAGAGAGACATGAAGAAACGATAAAGACGATAAATGAAAAGAGGTCGATCATTTTTATTTATCATGTGATTGATTTATTATTTATCGTGAACGGCCCATCTCTACCCTTGCCTGTCATTGTCCCACATTTAAAGTTGCAACCCTCAGTCTTATATTCTTGACTTTCCTCTTCTCCTGCTGTTTCCTGACATGTTTCCCTCCTTAGTCTTAACTAACAGAAGTACAATTCAAGCTGGCACCCTATTTGTCCACAGCACCGTGGCGGTTGTTGTAAACCTGAGCCTCGGCCGATTCGGTATGGTGTCATTTAGATGAACTTGCGGTAGTTTTGGCAAAAGTGTTTTACAACAGATGCCCTTCCTGATACAGCCCTCACTATTTACCTGCTTTGGGACAGGCACAAGAGATACACTTGCTTGTACTCTCTAGTGGCTGCTTTTTTAACAACACGTGCTCCAAGTGTGGAATCTTTTGATTTCACTTGCAATTGTGAATAACATTTTTAAGATTTCACCAAGGGTGGTGAGCAATATACCTTTTTTGAAATAATTCTAGGGTTTTAATGTATTATTTTCTAATTCTTGAACACAAAAAAGACTAATAATATTCTCCTGAATTTAAAATGATGTAAGACATCCTTCCTGATCTACCTTGAATAAACAAAGACTGTGCAGCACATCCACGAGTGTAAAAACACAGTTGCGATTCATCCACATGATCCCAGTGATTTAACATTCTTTGTGGTGGTGAAAGTGAAGCAGGGGAAGAGAGCAGACTGTGCGAGGCTGATTACACAATATCCCCCCCACCACCACCACCACCACGCTCTCAGATGTTCAAAGTCTTTTAAAAACGGACAAATCAGAGAAGAGTTCTGAAGCCACAAATGTTCGAGACGAAGGAACACCCAACACTCGTAGCGTGTTTGAGTGAAGACAGAAACTCACCGCCAGTTTTGTGTTGTTGTGGATCCTGAGCTGGAATCTCCACACCAAGGCTCTGTCCCATGATCCAGCCCCCGAGGGGCCCCTACCTGTCCTCCACCCAGGACCGTGTACACAACACGAGACAGATCAGTGGCTGCACCTGCTTTGTTCAAAAACGCTCCATGATCTCTTAGATCTTTTCTCCTCTGCCTCTCTCATCTGCATTTACTCTATGCCTACAGTCCCTCCTTCTCAAAAGCTCCTTAAGATTTTCTCTCCCTCCCTGCAGGAGATGGACTCCCTCTCCCCCACACTCAAATGACCCTCCTTCCTTGGCTCATAGCACAGATCAGCATTCACTGACGGATGCCTACCATTCCTGGGAGAAAGACACGTTATGTTTTTAATTTGACATGTGTGCTGCAGTGTGTGGTGCACCGAAATGTGTGTTTAATGTAAAGAACGTTATGAACCAGGCAAAGCACTGAAACAACTACCGGTAGATTTGTCAGCACAGAAGAAACAAGATTTAAACCGCAAAGCTCAAACCACAATTTATGGCAGTAAAACAGTCCGTTTCTGCTGGTCTCCATTGTTTACAGAGCAGAAGAGAGTTAGTGAACGTAAATTTCCTTTTTTTTTTTTTTATTTACCTTGAAAACTTCAATACAGAAAAATATTGAGGCAGAAAATAGTGGGGGGTTTTGTGCTGAAACAAAATACAAAAAGGTGTGAAACATAATTCATGGTAGTGTTAGAGAAAGCGGCACCTGGAAATCTAAAAATACTGAGCTGAAATGTTCAAACCTGGGGAAAAAAACAAAACAGGAATTTGCTCTCAAGACTAGATTTGATAGAATTTAACAACGTTATTTTTTCAGGCTTATTCAAACTTTTAAAAATGTCTGTAAACGGGTTGAGCCATTGATTCACTGATAGCTTTGTTTTGTCTTTTCAGTTTAATAAAATTCACTTTTTAGCAATAGTTATATATTTTCATTTGCGTTTCAGTGAAAGAATTACAAACACTTAACATCTTACCTGATGTAGATTCTGAGTTTAGAGAAATAGAGTTTATTTACGACCAGAATGAAACAACTGGTTTGAGTGGAGCCAAGACCAAAATGGATTGTTGTGGTCTTAAAACAACTCCAATCACTAAAACTTCAGAGCTCGGACTTCAATGATTATTTTCAATCACAAATAGCAGCGTCAGCTAGCTGTAGCACTTCTGCAGTAGCTTGGGCACTTCTGGCTGTGATAATATATTAGTTTGGCGAGAATAACCATGTGATAAAAAAACAGCGTTAAAATGCAGCCTCAGAAGAAAAAGTATACTCCAGTCTGGTGCCATGTAGTAGCAGCAGCGTGAAACTGAGTTTACAGACACCTTTGAGCTACAATAATTTCACATTATACAAATGGCTGTGATAACAACGTTGGTGGACCTCAAACTCAGCATTGTTGTCAAAGTGGATAACAGCAACGATGACACTAGGCCTGTTGCGATAAACAATAAATCAATTAATCGCAAGATAAATGAAAATTAGCAACCTCGTTTTCATTTATCGGCTTTATCGTTTCTTCGTGCCGCTCTCTTTCTGAAAACAATGGATGACAAAAAGCTCAACTCTGGAGCTCTTCACTGACCCCTCCCTTTCTCTTTAAAATCCATTTTAGCCATCCAAAATCGTGTTTTTGGATCGTTAAAGAGACACGCTGCTCACTCCCTCACTATCCACCCTTCGGTTCAAACCGTCTTCTACTGCCATCTGGTGGTCAGAAAAAGGTACTACACACAAAACAAATTAAACATTTCTTCTTAAATTTGACAATGATTACTAATTATTGTCAAATTTCAAACAATATTATTGTTTATCGCAATAATTTATGAGACAATTAATCACCCAGCAAAATCTGATATTGTGACAGGCCTAGATGACAGTTTATGGAAAATGTTTAAAAAAAACAAAACAAAAAAAAACCACCTGATGTGGGAACCACTTTTGAGGTTTTCTGGGAAGTTGTGAGGCCAAAAAAAAGCAAAAACACCTGGCAGGGTATTTGGTGTATTACTGCTCCCTTGTGGTTGTGTAAGCAACATGTTGCTACTAGAGACTAACAGTGATTTACAAAAGGCTGTGATGGTCATGACTGTCTTTTTCTTTTATAAAATGGCACCTGGTAGTGACACACCAAGCTCTTTCCTAACTCTGCTTTTCTAGTCGGGGTCCCTTTTTTCAACACACCCACTAAGAAAAAATAAATAAATAAAAACAGTATTTCATGAGATATCCTGATGCACGCTCAATAATTACTACATTTTTTTGTTGATCTGCTTTGTTTTTTGGTTTTTTTTGAATGTCCAGAGGACCAGATTTAACTTTTTTAGAGTATTTCATGAGGTTAAAACACACCCAGCAGACTGAAACTACTGAAGAAAGAATTTCAACTGAGATCACAGTCAATCAGGTAACAAGGATGGTTTTTTTAAATCGCTTTTTTTTTCCATTCAACCTTAATTTAGATGGGTAAATCCCATTGAGCCTCGAGGACTCCTTTACAAGAGAGACCTGATTTCAACAAAGAATGATGACAACAGTGGACAACAATAGACAGTTATAAAAAGGCATACAGATTTATTTATTTTTTAACAAATAAGATGGCCAAAAAGTAACAAACAGCTAGATTATAAGGCAAATGTAATTATTATAATGCGAACTTAAGGCCTTGTTTCAAACATCTGGTTATCGCTGTTATTCCAAACTAATGGAGGGTGTTTATGATGCTGCTCAACACCCCTCCTTCACCCAGACGCCATTTTTACATATCTCAGAGTGTCTTGTCATAATTTCAAAAAATCTGAGGGAATTAAAATTATTTTGAAATAACCAGAGTTTTAATATAAAAAAGCAGAAAAAGCAAAAAAAAAAAAAAAGGAAGAAGGAAAAAAGCTTCTTCAAAGCAGAACGAAAGATTGACAGCAAACTGGACCCCCTGAATCAGGAATATGAAATCCTTCAGGTTTGTGACTACACAACTCGGTGCCCCACAAATGAGTCCAGTGCACAGAGTTGTGTCGTTACACCTGGACAGATCACAGTTTTCAAAGTGTTTGGCTGCGTCTCGAGCTGCTTCTAAAGAAGAAGAGCTCGAGTGCTGGTCAGGGATGTTTTTTCCTCCCTATTTGTGCCCCACATGCAGCCTCCACACCAGACTGCCTTCCACAAAGAACTGAGCCAATTTGCACAAACCCAGAACCTGTTGGCTCCACCTGGAAAACAGACGTTAGGCACTTCAAGCAAGCGGAGTACGTTACAGACATTTGTACACACTATTTTAACAAGTCCCGTCCATCAGGATGTGAGTGTCCAACTAGCCAGAGTTTGAAGAAACGACAAAACAAAACTGCGTTGCTCTTTTCTTACAGGTTCAATGTAGAGCTGAACGATTTTGGAAAAATATTCCAATTGTGATTATTTTTTTTACATCAATATTGCGATTGTGATTTAATATGTGATTATTTTTCAATGTCTTCTTCTCATGTATTTTTTAACGAACACAAGCAATAAATCTGTTTCGGTTGCAAAAGACTCCACTGTTTTCAGCTCTGCTGCAACTCTGTTTCTGCTTTTTTTGTTGTGCTCCAGGATAGCAACTTGGCTAAAACGTGTGCACAAGGGCATCCTGTACCGCTTATCCATCGTGTTTACCAAAGCTGTAAACCCAGGCGTGGTCACTATATTAATGGACATCATGTCTTTCGCTATGAACTCCTTTATGGCTCGAGTTATTTCCACGTGCCGTTTCAAATTATGTTCATACGGAGTAAAACCTTTGAACAGTTAGGTCAGTGATCCCTGTCGGCTGGTACTTTGCTTACTTGAAGTTGAAGCGCTGGTCGTTGGCATTCTAGACATGCAACTATCATAAATGGCTTTGTGGTGTTTTTTTAAAGTGTTGATAAAGATACGTGGTGTTACCTCGAGAGGTAGCAACAACAACAAGGCAGGTTCTGCACAATACATGTCGTTGCACAGCGTCTTCTTTTTTATAGCCAAAATAATTCCAAACAACGGACGTGCTGCCCCTCTTTGGCACCAAACTTTCAGATGGATCAGCTTCTGTCGGGCCTGACGCCACTGCGCAAGCGGTTAAAACGCAGCGCTGACGTCTCCCGCTCCCTGCTCTGCTTCGCTCACTCGCAAGTCACATAACCAGATCAGGTGACCAGTCAAATTGCAGCCTTTGCGATTAGAAAATCTCGTTTTATCACATCACAATATTATTGCCAATGCAATTAACTGTTCAGCCGTAGTTCAATGTAAAACCAGCAGGTGTCGCACTGGAGCAGCAGAGTCCACAACAAACTGAGCCTAAAGCTAAATTGGAACCTGACTTAAGTCTAACTCTAAAATAAACGCCAAGCATTGTTTGAAGGAACACATACTGCCTGCTGCCTTTAATGCCAGAGATTAAAACAAAAAGGATGTACTGACAAGGGACGGACTTAAGAGTCATTTTGGTCAAAACTTGTAAATAACATTATTCACAATATAATGCAGTATTGTAAGGTCTGTCAAGACGAACAGCGCTCAATGTACGTGTTGAGGAAGACTCTCAGCTACTACCGCAACCCATTTTACCTCAACACTGGCTGAGATATAGCCACTTTTATGTTTGCTCAGGTCACTTAGCTGTGGCGGCCATCTTAAATGGGGTTGGCTCGAAATGTAATGACAGTAGCCGACGATTACTTTCCGAGAGTTTCTTTAAAATCCGTCCAGTGGTTTATAGATATTTTACTATTCCTCCAAACAGACACAGACATGGGAAAAACACTGTCACCTCTTGCCTTCAGTGGCAGATGACAACAGCAGCTTAATAAACTTTGAATCATGGGCACAAGTGTCATATATGGCCTCATGAAGACTAGCCCCTTGGTAATGGGGGGCCTTTCGAATGAAAGATGAATTATTAGTAAAATAAAAAAGCCACAGTAGTGACTTGAACAAATAGGTGCAACAATCAACCTTTATTTATACAGGTAAATCCCATTGAGCCTCGAGGACTCATTTACAAGAGAGACCTGATTTCAACAAAGAAAGATGACAACAATGGACAACAGCAACAACAATAAGCAGATATAAAAACTCATACTACAGTTTTTTTTTTTTTTTTTTTTTTTTTTT
>NC_056502.1:24478710-24496772 GCF_014905685.2 Nematolebias whitei | reverse complement strand
CAAATAGGATGGCTAAAAGGAAAAAGGTAACAAAACCAAAAAAAAAACAGCTAGATTCCAAGACAAATGTATAAAACTAAAAACAGGAACATGTCAGCATTGGACCCTGCCAGGAGTCCAACAGATTCTTAAAGCCACTTAGAGAGGTCAAGGTCGAGAGCTTCAAATCTTTTTGTAAGATATTCCAGGAAACAGGAGCGGAGTAGGAGAAGGCCCTTTTGCCTAGTTCAGTCCTCACTGAGGGAACACTGCAGGTAATAATGTCCTGAGAGCGCACTCCGTAGCTGCACTCACGCAGAGACATGTAGGAGGAGATGTATGAAGGCAGCAGACCAAGAAGTGATTTAAAGATGAAAATGTACCAGTGAGAGAGTCTGCGTGAAGTTAATGATGTCCAGTTAACCAATGAATACAGGGTGCAGTGGTGGGTACGATAATCACAGCCAGTTATGAATCTTAGTGCACCATGATAGACAGCATCCAACATCTGCAGGGTTCTTGTAGGAGCGTTCATGTAAATAATATCACCAAAATCAATTGAGGGAAGGAAAGTCACAGATACAAGGCGTTTTCTAGCATTCAGGGTTAGACAGGATTTGTTTCTGAAAAAGAAACCCAGTTTAACTTTCAGTTTCTTTACCAAGTTTTCCACATGGAGCTTAAAAGAAAGATGTGAGTCGACCAAGATACCCAAATATTTATAGGAATCAACAAACTCAATGGGGACACCATTTGAGGATAAAATCGGAGGAAGAACTGCTGGGACCAACTTCCTATTTGAAAAAAGCATCCCTTTGGTTTTTTCGGCATTTAGGACAAGTTTGAGGTGAAACAAATCAGTCTGGATGTAGTTAAATGCAGATTTCAGAAGCTGGAAAGCCTTAGCAACAGTTTTAGCTCGACAATAAACAACTGTGTCATCAGCATAGAAATGTATGGATGCATTAGGGATGTTTTTACCTACATTATGTATGTAGATTGTAAAGAGGGTGGGTCCTAAGACTGAGCCTTGTGGTACACCATTGTTGACTGTTAAATAACTGGAGGAAGTACCATTATGTTGAACACATTGCCTCCGGTCTGAAAGATAGTTAGAGAACCAACCAATGGTGTGATCTGAGAAACCGATTTCTGAGAGATTATGACACAAGATGTTATGATCCACTGTGTCAAAAGCTTTAGACAGGTCTAAGAAAAGTGCAGCACAATAATCCTTAGCATCCAGTGCTTCAACAACGTCATTAAGAACCTTCAGTGAAGCAGTGGTTGTGCTGTGTTGTTTCCTGAAACCAGATTGATGTGGAGGTAAGATGTTAAATGAGTCCAGGTAATTTTTGATTTGAGAGTTTATCAGTTTTTCTAGAACCTTGGCTAAAATGCAGAGTTTAGAGATTGGTCGATAGTTGTTCAGTGAGGTGGGGTCACCTCCCTTCAGCAAAGGAAGAACAAAGGCTGTTTTCCAAGTGTCTGGGATGGAGTTTTGTCTTATGGAGAGATTGAAGATGAAACATAAAGCTGATGAGAGCGAGCTGAAAATATCAGGCACATTGAGGGAGAGACTTCTTTCTCCATTTAGAACATCTTTACATCTCTATATCTTTCCAGTACCAATCCTGTGTCTGGATTAGGATTATAAAGTATATAAAGACATATTTTTGATAGACTGAAAAGTTTTAGAAAGCAGTGGCAGTTGTAACAATAGTCACATTCATTTCTTTCATTTCCAGCTTCTAACACAAACTCTTCCCTTTAGCAGAACATCTGTACATGTTTTTCAGTGTGGATGACTTTTATTGTGAAGGTACCCACAGGAAGTCTTAAAATGAAAATCAGCACAGATTGCCAAACACATCCAGATTTGTGTGGCTTCTTGTACCGACAAAAAGGGGAACTATTTTTTTTTTAGATCCTGAATCAAAAACCACTAGTGCACATTATCAAGGTGATCACTTCCTGTTTCCTGCACGGCGTTTGTGGTTATCAGAAAAGGAAGGATCAGCGCGATCACACGAGGAGACAAGAACAAGTCATTTTAATCCACCGTAATTTGTGATCCAAGCTGTGGGAAAAACACTTTTGTAACATTTTAACTAAAAAATTATATAAACTAGGAACGGCTCTGAAAAGAACAATGTGACAGATAATTAGTTTGGTCCTGATGTCCAGAAGATGATGTACATAATATCAGCAACACATGTGATGGCAGTATTATTGTTGAATATCATCAAGATGATGCATTTCTAATACAATGTGACACTTTAGGTCTGATCAGCTCATAACTTGAAGAAAGGCTACACATACACAGCACAGTGGATGTTCGGTGCAATGAGATTTTCACTAAAGGATTATTTCCACAACCCAGTCAGCTGGTACTCACCACGATTTTCCATCACAGAGAATGAGGCACGTCAGTCACGGGTTCCTGAAAAACAAGCATTTGATTATCAACACCAGCTTAAGAAGTGAGCTAAAAGACTTACCTTACCCATCACAACTATCAAATGCGAGTACAATCAAGACTTTTTACTATGAAGTAAAGTAGCTGACACCACTCCGCTTAAAATCTGCGTTGTTCACCTGCTCATGGTTTTACACCAGCTGAGCTGAAATATGGCTGCTGTGAGACGACATGCCTGCAGGAGAGCTGTTTAGTACTTGCACCCTTCGCAGTTCAGGTGTTTTTCGAGGCAGAAGCAATAGAGCAACATAGCACCACCAATTTAATTAAACATTTAACATCTAAACACTCTGGTTGAACACAGCTCGACCTGATAACTTCAAGCTAACACGGTTAGGCAACACATTTTAGAGGAAACTCTAAAAGAGAACAGTGATATGGCAACAAAAGATTACAGAATGAGGGACTGAATTTATTGGATAAAAGTGGAAGAAATTGTTTTTTGTGACCTTTTGGAGGTGCAGGAGCCACTGTCCTATCCTCCCAACAGTGCGTGTACGACACAGCACTACTGTAGCTGGATAAAAGTACACAATCATCTGACATTTTCTTTTTTCTTGATGAGAATAAAAAAACTTGAGGAACAAAATGAACAGGTTTTCTTTACTGTGGTACAGAGCTACTGATTTCAGTATCTCTGATGTACTTGGTCTATATTCTGCATGTCTGTGCTGTAATAAAATATAAAATATTGCAAATATTAGACAGAGACTCAGCTAATTCTGATTTTGTAATGACTGATCGGTATCAATAAGACTTTTATTGGGACATAGTCTTTCTGATTAACAAAATATAGTTAGCAAACTGGTTGATCTACTATGAAAAGGCACTATTTATAAGACTGAGCTGAATACAGATCCTCAGACTGAAGAAGTCTTTCAGATGAAAGACGAAATGTTTCTACGATTTTTTTTGTTTTTTGAACCCGTCCAGAGGACCTGACTTAATTTTTATGGAAATATAGTTAGAGTAACAACAAAGTACTGGTACATTATAATTTTTGTTGAAATTTTTATCACAGATTAAAACAACTATCAACAACAACCCAACTTAATCTGTTATATGGCAGTATTGAAGAAGTCAAGATTTATCTAAAAAAAAAATCATAATAAAAAGATATTTGAATATAAAATCAAATTTAACTTCTAAAAACCAGAAGTTAAAACCCAAAAAATGTGTTTTCAATTAGACGTCAATTTAAAAAAACATCCCAGCACTGCGTTTAAATGTTCTGTGAAAAATTCAAAGGTTTAGTTTAGTTACAAAGGGCGAAACTTTAGTTAAAATGTGTACTTTTTAGATGTTTTTTGGCAAAAAAAAGACAAACAAGAAAATAAAATACACAAACAAAATAAATTTTCTAGAAATTGAACATGCAACAATTTTTAATTGATAAATACTTTTGATAAACTTTTTGTTGAAAATAAGAAACATTTTCAACGTGTGAATCACTTAATAATTAATTGACTTTTTGGAAACAGGAAAATCAGAAGACTTACAATGGAGAATGTCATGGGTGGTGCTGGGATGGTTGAAATCCTGCAAAGCTGTAGAGATGCATTTTACTCATTACTCCTGCAAGCTGATGAAGGCTTCTCCACCCATCTGTGAAACAAACAAAAAAACATAAAAACAATACATTACTGTAAGTTGCAAGAAACTTGAATATGCTATAGAGACAATAAAAACTAATTTGACTGCAATGTTCAGATACAGTGGTGGGCACAGCTAACCAAATTGTTAGCTTCTGTAGCTGCTACTTTGCTAACTAAAAATAAAATTGCTTTGCTAACGCTAAACCGCTAAACAAATAAACAAATTAGCGGAACCTAATGCTTAAGTGCTAACTTTTATCGTACATTGATGTCGCCGACACTGCAAGACTAATTGTCATGTGACAACATTGTAAGTGAACGCAACTCAAAACGGTTTATAAATCACAAGTAGCGCCCGTGTCCTGCTCAGACGTGAGCTTTCAGAAATTAATCTGGTGGAGCAAAACTCCACTGTGCTGAAGCAGAGTGATGCATTCAATGTGCGTCGGACGTTTCCCTCATGCCATTTACTACAATGAGTTAACACACTTTGGTGATTCTCTTTGTGTTTACTTTTATAAACTAACTCCAAAGTTGCTGTGTGTCACCATCGCACAGCAACTTTGGAGTTAGTTTATAAAAGTAGTGGTGAGAGGGAAGTGGTGGCGCAGAGGTTAGAGAAGACGGGCCTGTGATTGGAAGGTTGCCAGTTCGACTCCCTGGACAGAAGTCAAAATTTGGGTGGAAAAGTTGAAACACCCACACCTGCCTCCACCCTCATTTGTCCCACTCTGGGCCCTTGAGCAAGGCCCTTAACTAGGCCTGTCACAATAACAAATTTTGTCTCAGAAATTATTGCGATAAACGATAATATTGTTTGAAATTTCACAATAATTAGTAATTGTCAAATTTAAGAAAAAAATTTTGTTAATTTTTGTGCGTAGTATCTTTTTTGACCACTGTACAGGCAGTATAAGACTGTTTGAACCGAAGGATGAATAGTGAGGGAGCGAGCAGCGTGTCTCTTTAAGAAAAAAGGGAGGGAGGCCCCTTGACGTGACACGGGCTGTCTCTCTTTCCTGTTTTTCGGTTCTCAAAATGGCAGACACTCGGTGTGGTTTGAGCTCTTAGCATAGAATGTCAAAAAAAAAAAAAAAAAAAAAAGCTTTTAATTAAAAAAAAAAATCACTAAACAAGTTCTCAGCTTCTTTTTGCAGAGAACAACAACTTTTTAGATGAAGGCACGGGTTTCAAAAGTGAATTTTGGAGCCTTGACAAGATGGAGGATTTTTCCCTAAGGTCGGCCTGTTAGCTTAACTAGTAGCTTAGCTTCTCAGCTTAGCTGCTTTTAATGATCCAAAAACACGACTTGGGATGGTTAAAACAAATTTTAAAAAGAAAAGCGAAAGGGAGGGGTCAGTGAAGAGCACCTGAGTTGAGCCTTTTGTCATCCAGTGTCTTCAGTGGAAAGAGAGACACGAAGAAACAATAAAGCCAATAAATGAAAATGAAGTAGATAATTTTCATTTATCATACAATTAATTGATTTATTGTTTACTGCCACAGGTCTACCCTTAATCCCCATAATCTACTCTTCCGGGCGCCCTCAATAGCAGCTCTCTGCTCCACAGAGGGCTGTGGTAGCTCGGTGGGCTGTGGTTGCATCAGGATGGGCATTTGGTGTAAAAACAATTGCCAAGTCTTTGTGCAAGTTAGTTCGCTGCGGCGACCCCTGAAGAAGGGAGCAGCCGAAAGAAGAAGAAGAAAAAAGTTTTTGTGAGTCATCATCAATATTCTCTCGATATAATAAATCTATTTGTGTTAAAGTAAAGATGTGTAAAATGTGAGAGAGTCACGTCCCAGAGACAGTGAGAGTGTTGCAAAGCATGCTGAGTAGGGATTACGTGTTCAACGTTTCTGAGTGTTAAAATGGGTTTCTCATGTTATTTTCCTGTTCTGGTTTAGTTTGGAATTCATGTAAAATTCTGTTTTAAGAGTAAACTGACACCATGAGTCATGGTCTGTTTACGGTAGATAAGAGGGGGAAAAGCACTGTGAGAGTGGTGATGTCACTGACCACATCTGCCAGAGGATTTATCTTATTTTTATCATATCTCCTCATTTGAAGTAATGCAGCTCCAAAAATCTCAATTGGACGTAAAACATTATGCTTTGTGGACACATTCTGCTGGTTTTAGCACATCGATATGACCATTGTCATATCAATATTATCAATTATTTATTATTACTAGTATTATTAGTAGTAGTAGTAACTGTCCAGATGACCTGACTGAAAAATGTTGGATAGTAGTAGTATTACTATTGCTACTATATACTATATGCTCCCTCAGTGCAAACTGAACTAGACAAAAGGGCCTTCTCCTACTCTGCTCCTGTTTCCTGGAATATCTTACAAAAAGATTTGAAGCTCTCGACCTTGACCTCTCTAAGTGGCTTTAAAAATCTGTTGGACTCCTGGCAGGGACCAATGCAGACATGTTCCTGTTTTTAGTTTTCTACATTCGCCTTAGAATCTAGCTGTTTTTTTGTTATTTTACTTTCTTTTTACTTTTCTTTTTTAGCCATCCTATTTGTTAAAAAAAAAAAAAAAATTGTATGACTTTTTATAACAGTTTATTGTTGTTGCTGTTGTCCATTGTTGTCAACATTCTTTGTTGAAATCAGGTCTCTCTTGTAAATGAGTCCTTGAGGCTCAGTGGGATTTACCTGTCCAAATAAAGGTTGAATGAATGAATGAAAACTATTATTATCAATTATTACCAACTGTAACAGAGTCCAACAACAGTGGAGATTTTCTCTTTAAAAATCCATTTGGAGAAAACTGAGGACATGATCAGAACGCAGAAAACAGAGGACACGACGCAAAAACTAAGTTACATCCTAAAAACTCTTGAACTGAGCTGCAGAGAATCTAACGGTCACATGTCAATTTTAATGTTTCTATAGTTTTTTCACAGAGGAAATCTTACACTGTCAAAAGATCTTACTTCCAGTTTTGAAGAGAATATTTTGAGCTACAATATGACTGAAGTTCCGAAGCTTGGGTATACTCTCTCCATTCTGGGAGGATTTTTAGAGATAACCATAAGCCCTTAAACAGTGAAAGACTGACCACCACTGTTGTTTGAACTTTCTTGTTATGCAACATAAAAATCATACCACAGTATTCCCAAAAAGGCTTTAAGATACAATTTGCATTTTGTTTAATTTATTTTAAAGTTGTGTGACAGCTTTAAAAATAAGAAGCAAACTCGAAATAATTTTGTTTAAAAAAACAAAAAAAAAAAACAGTGTTGTTCCTCTGATATAATTTTATTTGTAACATCTAATTGTAAAGGCAGAATTTAAACAATTTTTTTTGTGTGCTGCGGCCATTTTTTTTCCAGTAACAAGACATTTCCATTTAACGGTTTCACATTTCACAAAGTGAGAAAGGTCCTGAGTAGCTCAGAGTGAAAGAACATCTCAGTTCAGACGGTTTGTAAGTCGATGGGAAACAGCAGAGCGCTGCTCCCGAGCTGAGAGAACAGTTTCCTGGCAAACGCTCAGACTTCTGCTTCAAACTGAGCATTCCTCCATGTCCTTTGTAAGAACAACACTTCAGTGATGTCCCTGAACAATGGCAAAACGGATCCTTTAGGACTTCAAACTAACTCTATAATTAGCCTGAGAGGGTCATTTATGTATGACAAAATATATATTGTCTCCTGAGTGGGTTTTTTGAGCTGTCAAAGACTAAATCTAAACAATCAAGGCTAATAAATTCCAGAATTATGCAACAGATAAATATTGATATTGTCGTTTATTCTTGAAGCAACAATACAATTGTTTGGTTAATGCTACCGTTGTTGCTATCAGCGAGCCAATCTTGATACAACCTGGGGTGGAACCTGCAGCTTAAGGATTACAGGACTGCAGCCCCTGCAGACTGACAAGATGTTTTGTTAAGTAGTTATCAGTAGTTAGTACCTTCATCTGTTGTGACATCAGTCATGAAGCACAAAAATGGCAGAAGTCTTCATCCAAGCTAGGGTAGTGACAGTGTCATGCAAACATTTAGAGGCTTAATATTAGCTAATGTAGCTACTGAAGCAAAAGTTATATGTGCACCTACACCTGCAGCAGCAACCAAATTTTATTATTAACAGTAAAACAGTGTAATGTAAACACAAAGATAGTGTAGAGCAGTGTTTTTCAAAGTGGGCCCCCTGGGGAGCCCCCCAGGGGGTGCTAGGAGGGCCTTAAAAAGCTGGAGAGAAGATTAAAAAAAGCAAAATAATTATTTTTTTAATTAAAATTTTATACGTTTTAAATGACTGTAATAAAATCAAATCTATTTTTCAATAATCATTTAAAAATATATTTTATAATAATATATAGAATTTTTTTCACCATGCTCATTTTTCTGGTTGGCTGCCAGTGAAATGTATTTATTTATTAATTAACCTTTATTTAACTAGGCATCAAGCTGCTTTACTCTTCAAGCTAGCATAGCAAGGACGAAATGAAGACGTTTCTAAAAAGACCGAAGGAACTGACCAGCAGAGCCCTGCTGTGGTGGAAACTGCTGCTGCTCCAAAAAAAAAAACAAAAGAACTCATGGCCAGCTAAAATTCGAAGATATGATGAAGCATTCATTAAGTATGGCTGTACAGTCATACAGAAAAATGGCCATAATTGCCCAAAATGTCTCCTCTGTCTGGAGACCCTCGCACACAAGTGTTTGAAACCTTTGAAACTGCAGCGCCACTAGAGTGGGAATATAATTAGGCCTGTCATGATAACAAATTTTGCTGGGCAATTAACTGTTTCAGAAATTATTGCGATAAACGATAATATTGTTTGAAATTTAACAATAATTAATTGTCAGATTTTAGATGAAATGTTGATTTGTTTTGCATGTAGTACTTTTTTGATCACCTGATGGCAGTACAAGACTGTATGAACCAAAGGATGGATCCTAGTTGAGCAGCATGTCTCTTTAAGAAAAATGGGAGGGAGGGCCCTTGACGTGACATGGGCTGACACGGTGATATGGCTTACACTCGCTCTGTGATTTGAGTTCTTTAGCATAGCATTTTTCACACAAAGTTTTTAATAAAATAAAAAAAAATCAGTAAACAAGTTCTCAGCTTCTTTTTGCAGAGAAAAACAACTTTTTACATGAAGGCACGGGTTTCAACCTTGAATGTTGGAGCTCAACAAGACTGAGGTTAATTCCTGAGTTCGACCTGTTAGTTTAGCTCGTAGCTTAGCTTCTCAGCTTAGCTGCTTTTAACAATCCAAAGACGCGATTTTGGACAGTTAAAACAGATTTTAAAGAGAAAGAGAGGGTTCAGTGAAGAGCACCGGAGTTGAGCAGTGTCTTCAGTAGAAAGAGAGACATGAAGAAACGATAAAGCCGGTAAATGAAAATGAGGTCGATAATTTTCATTCATCATGCGATTAACTGATTTATTGTTTATCGTGACAGGCCTACATTTAATACAGTGTTTAAAACATGTTAGTTAATAACATTTTATGCTCAGCAGCTGTAATATTTAATGGAATATTGTGAATAAAAGTTAAAACATTGTAAAAGTTGATGTTTCTTTACATATTTTGTAGCATTCATTGTTTTGTAGGTTTGCGAGAGGGGCCTCGGCCAAAAGCGAATGCTGTTTGAGGGGCCATGGCATGGAAAAGTTTGTGAACCCCTGGTGTAGAGGGTTCATAAAATTGCATTTGCATAGACTGCATTTGTTTTAGGATGGCAGCTTTCGGTTTTGGTCCTAGCTGCATTAAAACTAGCCGTTAACTCGTCAGTCCTTTTGGAATTTAACTTAATTTCTTCAAACAGAGGCTGCTCATGACACTAGGATGTTCAATACTGTTTATTTATCATTTTTAAATTTAAAAAAGCTACTTCAAAATGGCTAAACTAATTATTTATGAGAATTAATCTAATTTCATAACACTACACTTTGATAAACACAAATTGTTTTTAATTAAAAAAAAATAAAAAAAACTGAGCAGTTTACTATTTATGGAGCTTTTTATTGTTGCAGAAGAGGAAACGAGCTTTTTCCAGTTCACTGAGGGAAACAGACTGGTATGAGATCTGAGGCAACAATGAGAGGGGAAGAACAGATCACAGATCGACTGATGTCTCTGAAGATTTACAGGCTCAATAATCTGATGGACAGAAGGTCACGCTGTGAATAATATTACTGTTGGTTCTAAACTCAAAGCGGTCTGCTCCTCAGATAAATAATGTTATTAACTGACTTTTTATGTATATGAATGTTTCTGTTCAGTGTCCTGAGATGACTCTTGTTGTGACTTGGCACTATATAAATTGAATTGAATTAAACTTTCAAATGCCAAAACTAGATAATTTGCCTATCAGATTAAATTTGTTTTTAAAATATTTGTACTTTGGGACTCTAAAACTAGATATCTGACTATGTTGTCAGGAATTAATGTTTTGCTTTCTGGCATATGATTCTGGCTGGATAATAAATCATCAAATTAAATATTTAAAAGCTCTATTAAATGTATAAGGCAATTAAGGCAGCACTATATATCAAAAATTAATTGCCATTGCAATATTAAACTGTGCAATATCAGTATTGCAAAAAATTGCTTGAACGGCAATAAATCATAAAATCCTTACATTCCAAAGGTCTTTGCATTTATGCTCTGCAGGCCAGTAATAATCTGAAGGATACGGAATGCCCACACACCTAGATGATCGTGACCAAGATGTTACTACAAATGATGAGTGTTGTGAGATTTGAGACAACAGAACAGAAAAAAGAACGAGGACCATCACAACTTCCTCTTCATAACGTTTTCTAAAACTATCCAACGTTAAAGGCAACCATGTAAGCCAAGTAGAAATTGTTGCTCCATTTATTCATTTAAACATATGCCAAAAAAAACCCTGCAAAATCTTGCTCTGATCCCTTTTATATTTTATTTTTAAACGAGACATTTTGCCATGGTATGACAGAAAACAAAAAGTTCTGCACTGATAAATGTTTATTTACTGAAGCACTAAAACAAACTCAAATACTCTCAAAGCAATATTTTGAATCATTTGAAATTAGGTTTTGTGGAAAGGTTATGAAAATGTTATCTCTTGCCTGTTGTGGATAACTTCTTAAACAATCTCGATTTAGAGAAATAAGAGTTTAATTTTGAACAAGTTGACAAGCTAGTTGCTAATGTTGCTAGGCCTGTCACGATAACAAGTTTTGCTGGGCGAATAATTGTATCAGAAATTATTGCGATAAATGATAATATTGTTAATTAGTATTGTTTGAACCGAAGGATGGATAGTGAGGGAGCGAGCAGCATGTCTCCTTAAAAAAAACGGGAGGGAGGCTCCTTGACGTGACATGGGCTGTCTCTTGTTCCTGTGTTTTGGTTCTCAAAATGGTGAACGCTCGATGTGGTTTGAGCTCTTTAGCATAGCATTTTTCACACAAAACTTTTAATAAAAAAAAAAAAATCAGTAACAAGTTCTCAGCATCATTTTGCAGAGAAAAGTTACTTTTTAGACAAAGGCACGAGTTTCAACCGTGAATTTTGGAGCTTCGACAAGACGGAGATTTTTTTCCCCGATGTCGGCCTGTTGGCTTAGCTTCTCAGTTTAGCTGCTTTTAATGATCCAAAAACACGATTTTGGACGGTTAAAACAGATTTTAAAGAGAAAAGAGAAAGGGAGGGGTCAGTGAAGAGCACCGGAGTTGAGCCTTTTGTCATCCAGTGTCTTCAGTAGAAAGAGAGACACGAAGAAACGATAAAGCCGATAAATGAAAATGAGGTTGATAATTTCCATTTATCATGCGATTAATTGATTTATTGTTTATCGGGACAGGCCTAAATGTTGCCATCTTAAAACAGCTCAAGCCTGGAGAATATTTTAACTGTTTGTGTGAACTGCGTTTTATAAATCTTCATAATGCCATGAATTATACAACACATTGTCATTTACATGAAATTCTATCATTATTTGCCAGCACAAGTAGCAACAAAAAACCTGGGGAATTTTTCTGCGGGTTTCCGCAAGAAAAACTGTGAAATCAAAATCTGAAGATGGTTTCAGGGTTTAAAAAAATACACTTTACATGAACAACTATAAAAACGCCCAACTCATACCAGCGATTAGCCCAGTAATCTGTTCAGAAATACACTGAGCTATCAATAACTGGTAAGATAATAACTGATCATAACCTTTCCACAGATCCCCACTTCAAAGAATTTTAATTCTAAAATTATTATAACTCATTAAACATGAGCTTTTCATGTTGTAACCAGCAAACATGTCGATTTTGGAAAACATCCATATGACGTCAAATGAAGTGTAAAAGTTTGATCTTCCATCTCTGACTGTGTAATAATTACACAAACACTCTTAACATGTAGTAGAGCTGACCGTAAAGATTTCTGTTGTTGTTAAAACTGTAATCTTCCTGCTTCACTTGCTTGCTTATTATGAGTCAGAAACAGGGACTATATGTTTTTCCACCCAGGGATCTAGTTGACTTCAAAATGCTCAAGACACATTTATCTTTGTCTCATTAATGGTTCCCTATCCAGCTCTGCCAACCCAATGTAAAAATACACAGCTACCAAATAAAATAATCATTAGTTTCAGTGTGTTGCAAGATAAATTCACAGTGCAGTTAAGGACATCTCTACTTTTTACAATAAAATATATGCAATACCACATATTGCACTCAAATCCAAACCCTAAACCAGTCCGTAACATTCCTTTAGCTTCTCTCCCAACATTACTGTTGGATTTCACTGTAAAGCATCCTTCTAGTGGTCTAATAGAGCTTCATATTATCTTACACTTGAGTGAATTACTGGTCTAACTAAATTACAACCTCATTTGGCCTGTGGGTTAATGTTGTTTTCAATACTGAAATAAGACAAAAGTCCCCTCGAACACTGCAATCAGCCTGAAAGAGGGACCCTTTGACAAGGTCCTTAATCATCAATCATCAATGTCCTGACATGAAATAAAGCTGACTCCATCTGGCTGCATGCACAGCAGTGTAATCTCAAGCTATGTTAATTCTAACATTCATTGTGGATCTTTAAATTCTTGATTTCTCTTTGAGGTTAGTTTACAGGCACGGTCAAAAGTAACTTCCCAACCAAAAGAAGAAGCCCATAAACCACATTTATGGCATTTTGCCACAGTCTCAACTCTCATCGGTTCTACACCACACCGCACCAGTTAAGGGCCTGCCCACTGCCAGTATACACTCCACTCAGCCTGGTTTATGGGACCATCTTGTTTGACGTTCCAAGCGGGCTGCTCCGAGAGGCCGATTTTGATGTAAGCGGACAGCAGCCTTTGATTGGTCAGCGGAGTTACGTCACTGGATGACCCGCCCAGCAAAACTGAACACTACATCTGAACCTCCATTTCTTCTCAGACAGTGTTCATGGACAGCGCCACAGGAAATGAGTGCATTTACTGAGACATACTATATCGGAGATGATGGCGCAGCATGGCTACACCTGGACTTAAACGCACCGCTGGAATAAGCAAAAGCAATTCAAGTCCAATTATAGGGCTATTAATAACCACAACGAGCAGAATGGCTCGAAAACAAACCAGTTACGATCCCGTCCACTTTGTATTGATGATTTCACTCAGAGCAGAGAAACCAGTGAGGCTCTACTGTGGTGACAAACCATCTACACCTGAGAAGAACCAAGAAGAGGAGAGCCAAGTGGAGCCACAATTACCAATGGCAAAGCAGCAAGATATCAAACATGTCTTGAGCAAAGCAAACAAACTGGAGAGGAACCTAAATATTGGTGGGAAACTAGCAGACGCATTCGCGGTTGGAGATTAAATGGTTTGCACTCCCGCCCAACACCTGCAACAGACTGGGCTGGAAGACTCGAAATAATCAAGGAGAATGCTGAATATTTGCAGAATGAAAAAAAAAAATTTCTACAGTCTGAAAGTAAAACAGTAAAGCTACAAATACTGATTTATTTCTTTATTAAAAATCATATTTTACGACATACACTTGAAAACAGATATTTACATACACTGTATAAAAAGAATCATTGTTTCCTCGCTGTCTGAAGTTAAATCAGTTTTATATGAGATTGAGATCAGCGCTTTGTTATGGCCAATCCAAAACATAAAATTTGTTGTCATTAAGCCACTTTGTAACTAATTAGACCGCATGCTTAATGGCGTTCTTCATTTGAAGACACGTTGGTGCCCAAGCTTTAACTTCCTGACTAATCTATTGAGATGTTGCTTCTGTATTTTCACAAAATGTTTCCTTCTGATTCCATCTACTTTATTTTCTGCCGTACACGTTGCACTGCCCTATAAGTCGCATCAGTACAAATATGTCTAATAAAGTGGAAAAATCCATAAATACGTTGCTTCACCGTATAAGCTGCATCTATTACGCGTCACCGCTGATGCGTCACGTTTGTTATGCGTCACCGCTGACAACCCAGAAACATGGGTTGGGCCAAAAATCGATTGGCTGCCAAATGGTGGCTGTAGGAGCGTGCACAGGAAGACTTTAACAAGATTAACACTTAAAAACAATTGTTTGTTTGTTCGACATTATAGTAAAGGTGTGTCTCAGTTGAACTTTTACTTAATTAATGCACTTCAATGGTCCAATCAGCTTCATTTCACCGGCGCGTTGCAGCAAAATGAAGCTGATTTGACAGTTGCTGCAGACGGGCTAGACGAAGGTGGCAGGCTATGGCAAGCCGATTGTGTCATTAATAGTCACTTTTACTTATTACATGACACAACAGCATATACAACTTGAGTGCCATGTAGCGGTTGAAAATGTTAGTGTTCAATATTTTCAGTCCAAATGAATGAAAACGGTCATATCTCAGCCACAAACTGGTTTATAATTATGGGGGGAAAAAACATAAATAAGTCACTTGGACGTATAAGTCGAAGGGGAAATTATGCCAAAAAAACGCGACTTATAGGTCGAAAAATACGGTATTTCCATCAGCCTCTCCTGCAACAAAACAACCCCACAACATGATGCTTCCACCTCCGTACTTCACACTTGGGATGGTGTTCTCAGGCTTGCATGCGTCCATCTTTTCCTTTCAATGCACCGATGGTCATTATGACCAAACAGTTCAATTTTAGTTTCATCAGATCAAAGGGCATGTCTCCAAAAATGAAGTTTGTTGTCCCTGTGTGCATTTGCAAACAGTGATCTGGCTTTTTAATATTGCCTTTGCAGTAATAGTTGCTTTCTAGCTGAGTGGCCTTTCAGGCCATGTGGATACAGAACTCATTTCACTGTGGCTTATGAGACTCACCAGTTTCAGTCTGCATCCACACACAAGGTCATTTGTTTTTTTGGTTTGGGGTTGATACAAGTTTCACACTGAAACAAGTTCATCTGGAACACAGAACTCATCTCCTTCCTGAGCGGTATAATGGCTGGACATTCTCATGCTTATATTTGAGTATAACTGTTTAAACTAATGAACGTTCAAATATCTGCAAATCATATCTGAGGATGAGTTGTAGAACGTTAGCTGATTTTTAAAAAATTGACAAACCACTGACAGGCAACGAGGCAGTGCATTTGTTAGGGGTGCACCGATTGCAGTTTTCTGGCCGATCAACGATTTATAAAAAACATGACCTGCCGATTCCGATTTTGGCCGATACCGATTTTGTTTAATAAACGACACTGTCAGGTGTTATAAGGTCAATGTTGAAAAACATACCCTTGAACAATATCCTAGAAACAATACAAACTTGTTTAAACTGGCCATGAGGTAGTGCTCTGAAATATAAACGAAGCTGTTAAAACTACAACAAAAAAAAAGAAAAAAATCTGTAAAATCGGTTTCTCATGTAAGTATCGGCCAGTCTCTGATTTCCCAAAATAAAGGAAATCGGGGTTGATAAATCCTAGTCTTTAAAGGATTGCCTTAAAATGGATCCACTGGTGTACCTACAATTAACTTAACTGCTGTCAAACAACCAATCAAAAGCTTCCAAAGCCATGACATCACCTGGATCTTTTCAAATCATTAAGACATTTTAGCATATGTCAACGTGTGACTTTAAAGAAAGTAATTTAAAAAAATCTTCAAAAAAACTGTTCTTAACTGAACCAAACGAAGCTTCAGCAACACACACACAAACTGACATACTCTGATCAACCATTGCCCTGTTTCACTTGCTGTTCCCATCCTGCTCACAGTCAGAATACACCCATTAAAAAGGGATGTTTGTGTCCTAGTTCCCTTTTGCATTGTTAACTCTCTCTGTTCTCTTCACCATGCGGAGCAGGTACATGTGAAAGTCATCGTACTGTGCAAGCTGCGCAGGAACACAGCTTTTTCAAAGTCTACCATTTTAAAAGCTGTTAACAATTCTGTTAGAGAACAAGAGCAAACAGACTGAAAAAATATGACGCACACACCAGCTAATGACATCATCGCTCAATTAAAGACTCGTTATTTTAACAGAGTAAATGAATGAAGCCAACCTCTCCTCCCCACGCCAATCACCAACGCCTCTGAAAATCGACTGCAACTCTAGAACAACTCTCTTGACATCCTTTCCGTGGATGATGGAAGCTGAGATTTTGGTTTCTCCTTGGCTCCCACAAACGCACTCTCCAGGAACAGGAGGCACCAGTGGGGTATGTGAAAGTAGCCGTTTCAGGCCTCATAGAAGCCCCAACTGTGTAATCTTCAGCAGAGTGCACACACCCTCACTGGCGTGTCTTGCTTGCTCTGATTCAATTACGACGAGAACGGAAATGGCAGCAACCGGCTGAGTTATGCCATCTTTAAATAGCAATTCGCTTCTCACTCTAGGACTCAGCCGTGAGCACAAAAAAGCCGCCAGGTCAGTGGAAAGCACTCGTTAACGTCACACTTGAAGACCTTCATGCACCTCCTGAAGTGAAACCCTCTTACAAACAAGTAATTTAGGATCACTTAGCGTTACCTGAGGCAGGTGGCGTGAGCTGATGACGGGCATCATGCTGCGGCGCTTTCTGCAAGAAAGAGCACAGTTCCTTCACCTGGCTCCAAAATGGATAGACTTGTTCGTCTTGTTCCCAATCCAGGCTGGGTGAGCGTCACCACCGAGACTGCCCCAGAAAACCACCACAGGGACCAGTGGCCCACTTTGACAAGCAGCCCAAATAATCCTTGTCTTTGCTTAACTTTTTTTTTCTCCTCAGTGTCCCTCCAACCTGTCTGTTGGCTACAGACTACGAGCCGAACTTTTCACTGAGCTCAAGTGAACTGGTCCTAAACACGCATCCATACGGTCCACGCGAACGCTCCCTTTTATTCTCGAGGGTCTTCTTAAGCCAGGCTGTCCATTTCTGCTCCCTGCCAGAGGATATGCAAGGAGGGTGTGCATTGTAGACATTTAGCAGAGATCTTGAGCCTCATCTGTGGTCTAACCGAATCAATCAGGCCCAGATGACAGCTTAACCATCGTGGTTGCCTCTTAACGGCCCATTAAAGAGAGAACATCCAATGGGAAGTTGGAAGAGATGCAACACAAGGAAGATTCTTTGCTATTTATTTCTTGGAAGAGCAAATTAACACCAGGAGCTATTAGGCAGATGAAACCAGAAGAAATGCATGAAGGTACTCGATCAGACCCCTTGGTTTCAAGACACAACGATGCACCAATTTTATATCAAATTACAACGACAAAAGAAAAATCAGGATTTTGATCACACTCTCTTATAAGGTTTTCTCATGGGATGATCGTTCACCTCCTCATGATTAGAAAGTGAATAGAAATGTGTCCTTGGAATAATAATAACAATAATAATAATAATTAAATAAAAAAAAACAGGTCCATAACAAGCTTCAAGGATCAACACTGCGTTGCCAGGCTGCAGCTACTCCAAACCTCTAAATATCAGTCACACGAGCACAGATCTCAATAGAAAGATGAAGATGTATCTTCCATGGCTGCCCCCCCACACCCCCCCCCCCCCCCCACCCCCCCCCAACCCGACGCACCCCCAACCCCCACCCCCCCC
>NC_056502.1:24449056-24478610 GCF_014905685.2 Nematolebias whitei | reverse complement strand
TGAGCTGCTCCTTTCTAAAACTGCACCCCTGAGATTAAAGCAAGCCTTTTGTTCTGTTCTCCTGAAGCAAAATACGGATTACCTGAGTTGTTGACTCGGTTTAAAGAGTGAAAAGCATCCGAGCTGCGAGCCGTGCGTGTGGAGCAGATCTCTGCTGCTCCGTGTGTCCGTGCGAGTCCAAATAATACAGCTTCCGGGAGAACTCTTCAGAATAAGAGCACACGTTCTACAAAAACAAGAGACGACGCTTTTATTTATCAACATTTAAAGGCGAAGACAAGAATCAAGTCAGATAATACAACTTCCGAGCATAAACTTCAAAATAAAAACACTTTTTCCCTACAAAACACAAGTACGATTTGACAAATGTACGTTCAAGTTAACATTTCAGATTTTTAACAGTTGCTTAAACAAAACCAGTGCCAGTACTTTACAATAAAACATGTTTTAAACTAAAGTGTGATTGAACTAATTCATCGACTTTAAAACTTCACACAACTGCTGCTCAAAGACGACCGGAAGTCAATTACATATCATTGAACTTACGGTGGAGCCCTTCAGAATAAAAGCAGTTTTACACTACTGGAAATATTTAGGGCATTCTATTTGCCATAAAATCCACACAAATGCGCTAAATAATAATAAAGTATATAAATACAGCTGAGCACCATTTCCCAGCAAGGGAGGTTTTCAACTTCGGATCTTTGCTGACTGCAGATGCTGCTCAGTCAGTTCTATAGACCGGTGAAGTAATGTCAAAACAATAACAAATAAAGGTAACAAATAATCTGGGCTTCTACTCTGAAACAGAAAACATTTCGCTTCCCATCCGGGAGGCTTTATCAATTAAATAAATTGATGGGAACCTGGGTTGTTTCATTTTTTTAACCTTTTTTTAAATCATGCCTGAGAATCTAAACCGGCACATGTCAAAACAATACAACTTCCGGTTCCACTTCAATTAAACACGCACTGCCAACAAAACCAGTGAGACTGAATTAATTTATTGTCGCTGAAAAAACATTGAACATGTTCTAATTTGCCACCAATGTATTAAACTATTTGTCATTTAAAACGTAATAATAATACAACTATAACTGTATTTGTTCAATCAGAGGGACGCCGGTGTCACCTCATAATTACACCACTTCCGGTGCAATACTTTACGATAAAAGCCCGTTTAAAAAAACAAAAAAAAACAAAAAAAAAACAAAAAAACAAGCGCGATTAAATTATATTATTATCAAATGTATTTAACACGGTCTATTTTCACAAATATCCAACCATTGCACTTCTTGTTCCCTGCGTTCTTCTGTTTCCAGCGTCAGCATTTTCCCTCCTGTCACTGCAACAAGAGCCTGAATGTGCAACAGACAAACCGCCGGGATAGTTTACGACACGCACCATTTACATCCAGCTGATCCTTTGTGCTCGTGAACCACGACATGCATCGGTGCAAAACGAAGCTATATGCCCCCCCCCCCCCCCCCCCCCCCCCCCCCCCCCCCCCCCCCCCACCCCCCCCGCATTCATGCGCAGTGGGTTGTTTGAGTCTCATTCACCCCCCTCTGACCTCCCCCCACTCTGACTCCCCCTCTGAAAATAGTTACAACCGCTTTAAAAACAGCAGCTCGGTCATTTCCTCACCTCACACTTTCCCCTCACTTCTTCTTCCAGCAGCTCCCGGTCCAAACACTTCACCTCTTCCCGGAAAGCATCACCCTTTTTATTTTTTATTTTATTTTGGGGGGTGCATCTTGGTACTGGTAGTTCTGTAGCGGATCAGTCCGCAACGCAAACTAGACCCCTCTTTGTGAAGCGAGGACTTCAGTACCCATCATGCTTTGCAGTGCATTGATCTGGGGGAGTCAAAGGGGGGTGGATGAGATTATAGGGACATTGTCCAGCTCCTCACTGTGGAGAGAGACTTTACTCGTTATTGCTCTTTTATTTTTTTACATCATGTAACTATAATCTATCGACAGCTTCTTCTATCAAATGAAACCCTGTTTTTTCAAACATACACTTCAGAACAAGATTTACTTGTTGTTTACTTGTTGTTTACTTGTTACTTAGAGAAACAACTTAAAAGGACAAGTTAGATGTCTAATTTTTATTGCCTACTTTTTGTGCTTTGTACAAAAATTTTGAATATCATGAAACACATATAATCTGTTCATCTTGGATTATATGGAAGGAACAAATGTAGAACCACTTAAACATAATGTTCTTGACTTTTTTTTTTTTTCATTCAACCTGTATTTATACTGGTTAATCCCATTGAGCCATGGGGACTCGTTTACAAGAGAGACCTGAATTTTTTTTTTTTTAACAATGAGTGATGACAACAACGACAACAATAGACAATCATAAAAGATGCGTATACAAATTTTTTTTTTAACAAGTTAAAATAAAATGGCAACTAAAAGGACACTCAAAAGGAAAAGTAGCGAAAAAACAGCTAGATTGTAAGGAGGTGTAGAAAACTAATAACAGGAACATGTCTGCATTGGTTTTTGCCAGGAACTTAAGACGTTTGAAGCCACTTAGAGGTCAAGGTCGAGAGCTTCAGGTCTTTTTTGCTAAATATTCCAGGAAACAGGAGCAGAATAGGAGAAGGCCCTTAAATATTAAATAGATCATTCAAATAGTTGAAATTCGGTTTGTGGAAAAGTTATAGATTAATTATATCTTACCAGTTGTGCATATTGAATTGTCTCAGTTTGGAGAAACGGTTTAATTCTGACCAGATCTTAAGGCTGGAGAAAGATTATGACCCAATAACCTTGCCCTGATTAATAATGGATTGCTGCCATCCTGAAAGGTCATGGTCAAGGTTTCTTGACTTGTCATTCTCACCACATGTGGTACATGTGATGTAACGAAATTGTGTACACAGAGTCCCAGTTACATCCAACAAAAGTGTAAATTGTAAAGAAAAACAGTAATACAATCTAAGATATGAACTAAGAATACGCTAAGCACTAATAGTACAAATAAAACAACTCTAATCCCAAAAAATGTTATAATAGTTCACATCATTGGTGTCTAATTACTGTATGTTATAAAAGGGATGTCTGCTTGCTTGTCTATATATCTGAATATAAAAAAAACCCAGCTCTCTGTGTTCTTCACTGGTGTGGTTTATCTGGTAGAGGACTCCAAACTCAGGTCCTCTACCAGAGGTCTGGGTGTTTGAGGGTTCTGTTCAGAATCATATCTGTTCCCAGGACTGTGCTCTTCTGGACAGAGATCTCTGAAGTTGTTCCTGGGATCTGTTTGAGCCGCTCATTCAGTATGGGGGGGTCACAGCACCAAGTGCTCCAATGACCCCGGGGACTACCGATGCTTTGACTCCACAGCTTCTGCATTTCCTCTTTCAGCTCTATTTCTCCAGCTGCTCCTTCTTCCTCATGTTTCAGTCTCTTGGGGCTGTTACATCTATCACCGCTGCCTCTTCTCTTGCTTTGTCCACCACCACAATATACATACTTAACAACTTCACATGGCAGTGTTTTGGCTCGTGCAAAATGATTGCAATTACTTTTTAATATTTTAGAAATGATCCCACTCTTTTAACGATACCCCAAACCACTGTGAGAGTATCGACTGTGATAGTATTTCTTACACAAAGCTGGACGTGATGCTGTGATTTGAGTTGATGCAGTCTTTTTCAGAGAAGCTTGAGCCCATCTACTGGTCAACCACAGGAAGTGCATACTCTTGAGCCAACAAATAAGAGAACACTGTACATTTTGTGACAACTATTTTATTTCCACATTAAAAAAATATTTACATGAGTGATTTAAAATTAAAGTTAACTTTAGCAAACGCAAAAATGGCTGCAACTCTGTCAATTTGACAGATAATGCGCTAAAATGTTATTTGATAGTAGCTTAGAGTGATTCCCAACACATACTCTGAGGGCTAACTGGAATCGCCTAATCGTTTTTAAAGCTTTGGCATTAACTGTTGTGGACAACTCTGTCTGGTTGTTGGAAAAATATCTCATGAACTACTGCATAGGTTTTTAAATTTTTTTTAAATAAAACTTTATTAAAGTAACAATGAACTAGAAAATGTGCATTTCCTGCAAAAATGCAGCGTGAATGCTTTTTGCTTAAGAACCTGCTGAAAAACAGCTGAAATTAGCTAAAAACATTCAGAAATGTAGCTGAAAATGAAGAACAAGCCTAAGTTAGCAGAAGAAAGCAGAAGTGGAAATTATTTTAAAAAGCTGAAATTTCCCCAAAACAGCTGAATAGTAGCAAAAGAAATGTAGAAAGAAGCTTAAATTTTCAAAAGGAAGTGAAGTGAGCTTAATTGTGCCCACTAAGGCTGAAAGAGAGAAATTAGTACAATAAAATTGAAATTATCTGAAAAAAGCTGAAATTTGCCAAAAGCAGCTGAATAGTAGCTAAAACAGGCAGAGATAAGCTTAAATTGCCAGAAAGAAATGAGTAAAGCATGATTTTGATGAATTAGGCTGAAAAAAGTTGAACTGATTGTAAAAAAAAATGTGGAATTAGCTGAAAAAGCTGACGGTAGCATAAAAACAGCTAAATAGCAGAAATACCAGAAATAGCTGCATTTAGCAGAAAAAAGCTGAAAGGAGCAGAAGAAGATGGAATTAGGAGAAACAAGTTACAAGAAGCACAAAAATGTTGGACTTAGCTGAATAAAGGTGAAAGGTGCACAAAACATTTGCAAAAACAGCCAAAATTAGCTGAAAGTAGCTGAATTAATTTTTTTAAATTTTGCACAAGGAAGATGAAAGAAGCTTAACCGGATCAAAATGTGAAAGTAGTAAAAGTTTGTAAACAGATCAAACATGAATGCAACCTGATCCAAGATGGCTGCCACAACTAATGGAACTTGGCAAAAGAAAACACTTGTCAATAACTCAGTCAGCTTTACAGACGTTGAGCTAAAATGTAATGTGGTAGCTGAGAGTCATCTCCAACATATATTTTGAGCACTTCATACTGTCATAAGACTTTTGCTTAAAACGTTGCTATTATTAGTCAACCTTATCAGTCTGTTAGCAAAATGTCAACAGTGTGACTGAAATGTGATCCAACGCAGACACAAGAAGAAGACATTGATAAATTAGCTCTCATTTATCACTCTGTTAATATTCTGATTATAAATATTCTGGAAATAATTTGGATTAAAGAGTCTATTTGATTTTTTTGAGAATGCTCAAGCACTCCTTGTGTGTTGTAGTGGATCATTTTCCTCAATAAATAAATCACAAATTTAATACTTTTGTCTCATTTGTTTAACTGGGTTCTCTTTATCTACTTTTAGGACTTGTGTGAAAATCTAATGATGTTTTAGGTCATATTTATGCAGAAATATAGAAACTTCTAAAGGCTTCACCAATTTTTTTCATCACCACTGTATATAAGACGTTATTCACCTGTCAACAACACTCTTATTCAAACAATCCCTCTGCCAATAATCTCTTACATAATTTTAACACTTGGAGGAAATAAATCTGACAAATTGTAACAGTATAGAATTAGGACAAGTGACAAGATGGAGGAGGATGACTCGCTGTGGCGACTCCTGCAGAGGGAAAAGATGACAGAAGAAGAAATAGGACAAGTGGAAATTAACAAATGTCACTTCTAAAGTGAACACTGGATGTTCATGGGAAATTTAAAAGAAAGCATGTCTATAGTATAATGACTGAAAAGACGTTTGTCTTGCAGTACCCAAACAAGGATAATACTTGACATGACATTCAAGTCAGTTTTGTGTCTCTGAGTAACAGACAGCTTATTTACTGTAAGTTGGGAATTAATCATTACATGAAGCACTTTCCTTAAAATGGTCCCTTGGCTCATGGGACAACACCTTTTTATGACACTTTCTCAAGAGCCAAACCCATCAGTGTTTACTGGAATCATCTTTAGTGGAGACATTCTAGTATCATTGACACTAAAAGCCACATCAGTATTTGTGCTTCAAACAGAATGTAAAATTAACATTTGTCTATAAACCTTTAATAAACAGACAGGAGAAGCCTGTCAAACCTCTAACTTTTGTGCATGATCCACTCTGGCACTCATTCTATTTTTGTCTCTTCTATAAGACTGTTTCAATTTAGGAAAAGTTATTTTTGGCTATTGAGGATTGTGTGGAACAACAACTCCACAGTGATCTCTTTCCCAAAAGCAAAGCTTCTTACCCTGTCCTTAAGAGTGAGTCAAGCCCCTGTATGGAGCAAGCTTCTTGTATAGTTATTTACTGTAGCTTAAAACCTTTGCTCAGGCCTGAATCATAGATTTTCTGGTAAATCAACAGCTGTGGCTTCACCACAACAAACCAGTGCAGTTTCTGCATTTGTTGTCCCAACGGCCAGTCTGCTCTTCAGCCACTCACGAACAAGATCACAAAACATTTAAACTTCTCCACTTCTGACAGCTTACTGCCAACACAGAGGTGGAAATCTACCCTGTTCCAGTTTTGGACCATGCCTCAAACTGGAAGGTTCTGATCTGCCTCCTGCCTGCTTCACACTCTCCTGCAAACTGCACAAGTGCCTACCAAAGGTCCAAGCTAGATAAAGCTAACAGGAGCACACTATCAACAAAAAAATAAACAATATTGCAGCAAAATCTTCTTGAGCTGGAGGTCATCCACATTTTGGCTGCACCAAGAAATTCTGCTCATAAAAGTTATGAAGTAAATCGGTGACAAACGGAAACCTTGGTGCAGTCTAACACTTATTACACGCAGCACAAATCAAACTTTCACTCTAGAGGCAGTGTTCCTGACCTGTATGTTATGTTGCACTTCTTGTTTGCACTTCTCTGCTTGCTCTTGATGAGGACGGACACATTTACTTCCTGCTCCTGCCCTCCCTCCTGCTTTGCTCTTTGTCCTGTGAACCCTATCGGAGCCTCTTGCTACATTTCCTCCGAACTGTAAATTTAGGATCTGGTCAGCTGGTCTCTCTACGCAATTGATAAAATTTTCTCAACAAGAAGACAGGGCAAAGGAGAGCCCTCATGCCCTGAAGGGACACTTACAGCTGAATATACTATGGATTCCTGGGGACAGTGGAAGATGGTGTCTGTCTGTATTGTCTGTTGAGGACGTTGAAGATGCATACATAATTGGATTCATGATGCCAAGATTTCTGCTTTTTGGAATCGGCGGTTACCCAGTTTGTCGACAAATGCAGAAAATGTCAGCAGCCATTCCAGCCTTGGTAAAGCTGAAGGAATCTATCGAGCAATAAGCTCCCAGACTCAGATGCTGCATGAGCTGAACTGTAAACTTGACGCGAGTTCTGAGAATCACAGACCGCTTGTGGCTCCTGGGACTCACTGGGGGGATGGAATCGACCTTGGAGAAGGCTACAAGCTCGGCCCGGCAGTGTGACCACAACATTTGACTGTTTGGAATCGCCACTGACATACCAGCAGAACTTCGAAGGCTGACGTGGAAATCCAGCAGAATCTGCCTGACCCAAAATATTTGTGTAATCTGAATTTGCCTTCCCACTCGGCCTTGATCTGGTCAGCTAGCTCAAACTCTCCTGGTTGTTTATGTGAATGAGGACCCCCCCCCCCCCCCGCTCCCCTCTCCAGTACACCTATGGATCTGTGTCAGAGTTGAACCAGCTGATAGACACTGTGCCATCTCTTATCAGGACTATGGAACTTTCTGGCAGGTCATGGACAACTCATTGCCCTTGTCGGCCTTTTCATGCATAAATATATTATGATGTCATTATGTCTCCAGTTAAAGTGCAATGTTTTTTTTTCTTCCAACACTCACGCTGTACCCTGGCCAGGACATACGTAGTGCGAGATGCTTTTTTTTTTTTTTTACCTCCGCCTCCCCTCGTGTTTTCACTTTTCCATACGTTTGTCTGTTTGTCTGAAACAGGTCTCTCTTGTAAATGAGTGTCCGAGGCTCAATGCAATTAATCTGTATAAATAAAGGTTGGATGAAAAATAAACAGGTTTGTCTACCAAGACATCCAAAGAACATCCAGGCCTTAAAGAACTTGGGGACAATTCCATCACTCTCCGGAGTCTTCTTGCCGTTAGTTGTTTAAATAAATCTACTGCAACTCCAGTGATGCAGGCTCCCCAGTTTCTGCTTCCAATACTCAGTAAATTAGATAAATTGATGTGCTTTTTCAAAATGGCTTGATACTCAGCTAGGTGCACAAGTGCAGACAACAGTCAGAACATGTCAGAACACAAAGGGCTATTGGTTCCAGAGCCCATGTTTTGTGTGAAGGAAAGCTGAACTTTATCTATTTGCTATCTTTCAACCTCCTGACAAGCTCTAGCTCTTTTTCCACCAGCGAAGAGATGTTCTATGTCTTTAAAGACAGTTGCAGCTGTCAAGCATCAAATTGTCCTGGCATCTGCCTCTGACTGCAGCTCAGCTTAAAATGTACTGGTCCACTGACAACTCCTGCAGGTGATGGGTCCACAAAGAGGTTGTCCCATGTAGCTTGTCCAGGCTGTAAAAAGCTGGAAAGGCCATGTCACCACCTTTTATAAAGTTCACTGAGCTAAAAAGAGGCATTTTGATGTTCCTGGAATGGTGGCTCAGTTGGTAGAGCTGCCGCCTTTCAGCGAGAAGGTCGTCAGATCAAATCCCACTCAGGGACCTTTCTGTCCTCCAGTGTGAGAGTTGGGAGTTCAATTTCACCAGCAGTTACATGCTGAAGTGTCCCTGGGCAAGACACCCTCATTGCCTCTGATGTGTGTCCCATCGGTGTATGAATGTGATTGGTCTAACTGATTAGTCTTTGTATAAATCTAGTAGGGTGCTGTATGAATGGGTAAATGAAGGCACAGATTGTAGAGTAAAGAGCTTTGAGTATCTTGATAAGATATAAATTTTATTATTTATTATTTATTATGTAAGTACAGTCCATTTACCATTTCAATTCACCTGCGCTGATAACAACAAAGTGGTTTCCTGTCGCTGTAGTTCCAGCACCATGGACAGAGTTTTGGCTGTTTAGGCAGTCAGTGGTTAACTTCCGTCACATTGGTTAATCATTAGGTTTTATTGAGTGATATGGATAAAGGTTTTATCTTTTACAACACAGAACTTTAGAAATGATAGTGATATGTGTGCCTCTTATCAACTGGGATGAAGAATTGCCCCAATTCAAAATAATAATAAAAACAAAATCTCAAAAAATGGTGTCAACCATCCTTTGACCATATATAGACTTCCCGTAACTCATGAAAAAGTGTGTAGAGGCAAAGACAAAACATTAAAAGGAGAAGTGATGCAGCAGTTTGTCACAGCTGACAGAAATGGTGGTTGAACAGTGTCTGCGTGTGAACGCTGTAATTATAGAATCTGTTCACATCACAGTCTGAAGCAGGCCTGTTTAGAAATTTATATATTTAAAAAAAAGCCTGATAAAAATTAAATGATATGTGGTCAATTAGGAAACTGCTTCTTAAATGAACTCACATTAACTCCTGATTGTTGCAGCTCCTCAGTGCTGCCTGATCTGACAGCAGACGCAGCTTAAAGACTATTGGACTACAAATGGCTCGTCTCTTGCAACAGTTTTCTTTGGCTCCTACCCCGCATGGCCTCCCTGGATACTCAGGTGTTCAGTGCAAGCGAGCAGAGATGAATGCAGGGTGACAGTGGATTTTGTGGTTGTCTCACACCTGCAGATTTACAAACTGCTGCATTCTTTCCACAGATCCTTGAGATAACACGGCCGGAGCTGCCTTCTGAAAAGCAGGTGAACTCATTATCGATGTGAAGCGGTGAATTCCAGAGCCATTCGTCCATGCCAGGCCTCCTTTTCTTCTCTAAAACTGTGTTTTCTTGTCACACAATTGAATCACACATGTTGCTTAATGCGACTTATGCTCCTTTGAATTACTCCGCTCATGAAGCTCATTGAGTGCAGGCTTTGCTAAGGCAAACAGAGAAAGTTAGAAATCAGAGGAGTTTTTTAAACCTCAAGCAAAAAAAAAAAAAAAAAAGCATCAAGCTTAATAATGTGAATGCTGATTCAGTATTCACACTATTGTTAACCTGCTTTTTATTTTGTTTTTTGAAGTCTAACTACTTCTGAATACTTTGTCCTAATTTAGCTGTTCATATATAAAAACATACAGGGGAGTGATGGGGCAGAGGCTAGAGAAGGTGGGCCTGTGATCGGAAGGTCACCTGTTCAACTCCCGAGACTGACAACATCAAAATGTGGGTGGGAAAGGTGAAACACCCACACCTGTCTCCACCCCCATTTACCCCACTCTGGGCCCTTGAGCAAGGCCCTTAACCTCCACCATCTGCTCCCACGGGCAACTTAGATGGCAGCTTTCTGCTCCACACAGAGGGCTGTGGTAGCTCGGTGGTCTATGGTTGCATCAGGAAGGACATCCGGTGCAAAAATAATCACCAAGTCTTCGTGCAAGTTATTTTGCTGTGGCGACTCCTGAAGAAGGGAGCAGCCGAAAGAAAAACACACACACACACATATATATATATATATATATATATATATATATGTGTTAAATATAAATATATATATATATATATATATATATATATACACATATATATATAAATTTCTTCCCCTTTGTTTTTATTTATAACTGCTTTAGCAGTAATTACTCTTTTTGTCCGCATAATTTAGTTTAACTTTTTTAATCTTGTTCTGCTACTTTTAATTACTGTTTTGCAACATTTAGCTGAGGCTTTGGTCATTTAAAATTTTAGCTGCCATTTATATTTTTTAGTTTCTTAGGTAGCCCTTTGCTACTTTTGGATTTAGCTACTTGTGTTAAATTTGTCCTATTACATTTTAAGTTAACCTTTTGCTTGAGCATTTTACTATAATTCTGACAATTTTACTTATCATTTTCCAGTTTTTAGTTTTTAGCTGGCATATTGCTTCTTTTTGTTGTTTGCCTTTTTGCTATTTTACTATAGTTAGCTTTAAGCTAGAGTTTTTTTTAATTTTTTTTTTTACATTTTGATTTTAACTAGTTTTCTGCTTTTTTAGCTTTAGCTGAAACAGTCTCAGTTTCTTCGTAGAATTCCAGCAGTCATTTAGCACTCAGCATTCACACTGCATTTTTGCAGAAAACGCAAATTCTCTAGTTAAATCACACATTTTATTTATTTCTGAACGATGCCTTATACAGAAACAAAACAAAGTCAAGCCATTTGAACTACTAAGTGATGAAAGCTAATATTTTATCTATGAAATAGATGAAATAAATCGATAAAACAATGGACGCATGTCAGAAAATGTAATTCATGTTGCATTGGGCTTCTCTCTCTTCTCGAGCTGTCCAGGTTGTCGTTTCCCGTCCTGAACTGAACACATCCAGATATAAATATAACCTGGTGGTATTTCCTGTTGCCTGTGATCCAGCACTCCTGTTTCCATCATGTGCCTGCACACCTTCATCACAGTCTTCACCTTTCTATTTGCAGGTAAAAACCGGAGCTATTTGCGGCACCGTGGCCTTCCTGGATTGGACGCATCTCTCAGCAACTCTTTTGTTTTCTCTCCTCTCTATGAAAGGAGAGTCATTTGTTCAGGTGCTCGCGTGCTGCTCTCCTTCTCTTTCACTCTCACTGCTTCAGCAGCTCTGTTGATTATCAGGCGATTTTCCTCTGAGCCGGAGGAAAATGGTCCCAGTCTGGTCTCTGAGCTTCAAGGTCTTTCTGTGATTTCTTGGCTGCAGCTCTGTGGGACAAAAAAATTAAAAAAAAATCAGCACAATAAAGTGTGAGAAAGTGAAATTAGATGTGAGTTAATTTTGTGCATGCGGTTCCAAACTTACCTTAGGATGCCGAGAACATCAACGTGGGAAGGCTTCACAGATGTGAGTTCAGGGCTGCACAGAAAATACAATGCAAATAAATAACCAAGATATTTAGATGCACACAGAAATATCTGCTTTCTCACACACAAACGAAACAGGCGGCCACACAACAAGATTTTTTCCAGTCATCAGAGCTCCTACATGTTTCACCTCTGCCTCATATGTCTGTGGTTTACTCTCCTTGTTTTCAAGGTGATTTCAGGACAGTCATTTCAGGGGAATGTGCCTGAAAGAGTCACCTCCTCCACCAACCTCACACGCATGCACACACACAGGTTTGTCTTACTATCGTTATGAGGACTTTGCATTGACTTCCATTCATTTTTCATTCATTTCTATAGCCTAATCCTGACCCTTACCCTAAACCTAACCATTATCAGTATATACCTAACCCTAAGCCTAACACATCCTCAATTCACACCTTAGTCCTAAACCTAACCCCTAACCCCCCAACGGCACTTGAACCTTATGCAGACCAGCTTTGGTCCCCACAAAGAGCCTTTGGGCTTCACAATGTAGTATGTGTTGAAAAATGGTCCTCACAAAGTAACATAAACAAGCACACACACACTCATGTCCTCAAAGCAAATCAAATCTAACTTCTGTGGACTTTGTGCACTCAAATTACCTAACGATTTTCTTCAAGTTTCAGCAGAATTGTTTTGATGATCTCTTTCACACACCCCATACACACACACACACCCTTGAAGGAGTTGTGGGACACATTTACTGGTAGTTTGATAATAGCACACGTTATTAATTTCCAACACCGCACCACTCCCCATCCTCCTCAGTCATTCCTCCCTTTGTTTTTTTTAATGACGTTTTGTGGCTTTTTAAAGATGCTCCAACTCACCGGAAGCTGCAGAAACGTCTGCAGCTCTGATCATTGAGTTTGGCGCAGGTGCAGCGTCCAGTGGACCGCTTGCGTCGCAGCAAAGAGCCACCCAGACCATAAAGTGTTGTTTTACTGCGGAAAGAAAGGCAGAGTCAGTGCCATGCTCTGAGCGAAAACACTATGCAGACTTTGCTCTTTGTTACTTAACAGAAACCTGTTTAACAATACAGCAATAATGATAGGAGAGCTATTCAACCGTCATCAAACTTTGTGTGAAATTAGTTCTTTATTTATTTATTTTTGGAGGGGGTTGAAGTCTCTGCAGAAAAAGAGAGCTTCACTTTGTCGATCCTCTCCTGCTAACCTGGGGGTGTTGATCCAGATGATGTCCAGATGACAGAAGTAGTGGCATTCAGAGTCCAACTGGTTGCTGCAAGCACAGCGCCGGGTCCTCACCGGGTGAGCTGGGACTTCTAACTCCAGCTGTTTCACAACTGGAAGACACCATCCTACAGAGTTCAGAGTAAAGAGGTACTCTGTTAGAGAACAAACACAGCTTGGTTTATGAAATAATTTCTAGTCTATGATGAGGAGAAATGTATTTTTTTTTTAAAGATTTTTTAAACTTCTCTTTTCAACCAATCATATTCTAAACTTTTACTGTTTGAATGAATCTGAGCTCTTTCTCTGTGAAATGATAAGGGAAAATCTAAAATCGTAACAAAGTTTTCTGTTTTTAAATTTGAAGTCTTTAAATGTGTGAAAACTGCTGCCACACTTCAGTTTCAAAATAAATGTCAGCATTTAGAAAAGTTTAAGTTAAATGTGTCCTTTTAATTCACAAGCTACCAATTAAAAAGAAAACAACAAAAACTCATGTTAAGGATTAAACTTTCTTGGTGCACAGTTAAACAGAGACAAATGTAGCTGCCTCAGATATAATCCAGCCTACACCCCTGATGTAAAAGTAACCGTTTTCTTAGCTATTATAATAAAACATTTTTAACAAACAACTACCGTAGTGTATATAAAAGATAAAATAAAGGTATTAAAGAGAAATGAAAAAGTATAGACTCACCATCCTGAATTGAAACCCAAACAGAGACAAAAAGAAGAAGGCTGCTGCGAGAGGCCATGCTTCACGTAGAACGGATGAGACTCCACAGAGACTGCTGTCTGGTCAGTGTTGATGTGCAGCTGCTGCTCTGGTTGTTGTTGTTGCACCTGCGGTGTCACACTTTTATGCCTCTCCTCTTCAGTGATGTCACAGCAGAAGCTCCCCCCATGCCTCGCCTGTCTTGGAGCAAAAGTGTAAGACCCCAGAGTACTCGAACCATGGCACATTCCAGAAATACCTGCAGCTCCGAAGCTTCCCTCTGATAAAGATAAATGTCATCTGCTGGATGACGTTCGCATTTGAATGAGAAAATGTCGGGCTATGCGGAAGGAATGACAACAAAGGCAGACTGTAGAAGCTGGAAAACCTTGGCAACTGTGTTAGCTCGGCTATAAACAATTGTATCGTCAGCATAGAGATGCAAGGATGCGTCAGGAATGATTTGATCTACATTATTTATGTAAATTGTAAAAAGAGTGGGTCCTAAAATTGAACTTTGTGGCACACCATTAGTAACCGTTAGGTAGGTAGATGAAGTACTATTGTGTTGAACACATTGCCTCCGATCTGAGAGATAGTTTGAGAACCAGCCAACAGTGTGATCTGAGAAGCCAATATCTGAGAGTTTATAGCATAAGATGCCATGATCTACAGAAGGGATACTCATTGTGCGGCTCATGAGCTACAAGCAGTTCGCCACGCTTTATTGGTGGCTCTTGTGACAGGTTACGACAATATGCCAGCACAGCCAGTACATTTTTAAAATGTGCTGGCGCATTGTGCAATAATTGCACATGTGGGCTCGGGCTTCTTTGATGCAGTTTTACAAATAATATTGTGTTAATCTACTTGTTGAGGAGGAGGCAGGTCTGACCGGCCTGTAGAGGTTAAAAAAAAGTCCTGTTAAGCTGATCATGACTGACCACGCGCGTCTGCTGACCCGCTGGTCAAAAGACGTAAAAAATGTCCTGTTAATCTTAGATAGATCAGCTACCGGCCGCACGTGTCTCCACACCTGCTGTCATCTGCGATGAAGGAAGTAGGAGCATCGCAGGACCGGTTCTAGCCATGGTTACATGAGGGGGCAGGCAGAAATGTGAAGGTGGGATCTTCATCTGTACAGCATATTCATTGTTGAGCATGGATTTTGGTATTCGTTATTTTTGACTTGTGCTTTCTTCATGGGATTGGGGTAATAAAAGCTGAATTTTTTACACCTGTGAGTCAACATTTTCAACCATGAACACTATCAAACAAAAACAGAGAAACCCACTGAACCATGCCCATCTTGAATGTCTCACTGTGGTTGCAACAACCAATTACAAATACAACATGAAGAAAGTAAAGGACATGTACCACAGCTTCCACTCATCTCAGTACTAATGTACATTTTGTTTAAACAGACAATGTGCTGGCTGTGTTTCTTTTTTGTTCATAGGTGTGTTGTTTAACTTTTATCTTTTATTTGAGTGACTTGGGGTGATATTGCGGCTCTCCCCTTGACTTTGATCTGTCAATATGGCTCTTTTGAAAAAATAGTGAGGATCACTGATCTACAGTATCGAGGGCTTTGGACAGGTCTAAGTAAAGTGCAGCATAGTAATCCTTAGCATCCAAAGCTTCAACAACATCATTAAAAAATTTTAGCGAAGGAGTCATTGTGCTGCGTTGTTTCCTGAAGCCAGATTGGAGAGAAGATAAAATGTCAAAATAGTCCAAATACTTCTTGACTTGAGTATTTATCAGTTTTTCTAAAACCTTGGCTAAAATACTAAGTTTGGAAATCGGTCGGTAGTTGTAGATGTAGATGAGGTCAGGCAGGAATCTCATGGACTATAATTTTGCAGATGACGTGATCTGTGGTGAGAACAGGAAACAGGTGGAAGAGAACCTGGAGAGATGGAGGTATGCACTTGAAAGAAAAGGAATGAAAGACAGTCATAGTAAGACAGAGTACGTGTGTGAATAAGAGGGAGGCCGGTGGAACAGTGAGGCTACAAGGAGCAGAGGTCACAAAGGTGCAGGACTTCATGTAACTGGGGGAAATGTCCAGGAAAATGGGGAGTGTGGTAAAGAGGTGAAGAAGAGAGTCCAGGCAGGATGGAGTGGATGGAAAAAAGTTTCAAGTGTGATTTGCAGCAAAAGGGCATCAGAGTCAGAGTCAGAATTTCTTTATTGTCATTCCACCACATGTGGTACAAGTGGTGGAATGAAATTGTGTACACAAGGTCACAGTTACATCCAACAAAAGAGTAAAATGTAAAATAAAAACAGTAATAAGATCTAAGATATGAACTAAAAAAAAGGTTAATTAAAAATACACTAAGCACTAGTAGTATACTTTGTAAAAACAATAAACACAATACGCTGAGCAGCACGGACATGAGTCTGTGTGAACAGATGAGCATGCATGAACACAGCAACATGAAACAGATCAGCAGCAACATGAAACAGAACAGCAGCAACATGAAACAGATCAGCAGCAACATGAAACAGATCAGCAGCAACATGATGTGATTTTTTTTCACAGTGATTATTCTGGTTAGAGATTCATGAGTCTAACAGCTTCAGGGTAGAAGCTGTTACTCAGTCTAGTGGTTCTACACTTAATGCTCCTCAACCTCCTTCCTGAGGGGAGCTGGGCAAAAAATGTGTGTGCTGGGTGAGTGGGGTCCTTCATGATGTCACCCACCACACGAAAGCAAAAACTGTGTGAATATGTTTTGGCCCATATGGGTTTATTTGTCAATAGTCAGTTAGTGTTAATTGTTAACATTAGTGTTAACAAAATATCTCATGAACTACTAGTTGTAATTTAATGAAACTTACAGAAAGTAATCATAGTAGAAATGTCTAAAATTCATTAATTTTTGGGATCAAAATGGTAAGAGAAGCAGAGTGCAATGTTTGTAGCTACTTAGCTAGAATGCCTGTATTGCGCGCCGCTAGCTTAGTTCTACATCAATGCCAGCAATTTGGGGGCGGAGGGAGGGGGGGGGGGTGCAGTGGATGACATGCATTCCGTAAAGTGAAGTTGGGTCTTAAATTACTGGATTTTTTTGTGAAAATATCTCTTTGAGAGTCTCTGCGGTAAAAAACTTGCACACCTCTTGTGATCCTTGGTTCAGACTTGTGCATAACTTCAATGTCAGTAATACAGAACTGAAATCCATCCCCACCCCCCACCCCAACTGTCGGCTGCAGGTCCCTGCACCCAGCAGAGGCAGACGAGTTAGTCTCAGAGTGGCCCAGTCCAGTATAAGCTGCTGCTGTATGAGACTGGTGAAACACTACAGCAACGCGAGCCGGCCACCCCTACTGCCTCAGTCCATGAAGGACATCTACATGACCATAACTGACCTGCTGGGTATGAGTACAGAACTGTCTGTGGTTCTAACAGGGCTGTGGTCCTCTCTGTACTTTGCTCTGTTTTTGTTTTCCAGTGGATAAGCTGGACAAGGCTCTGGAGGCTATGCAGCTGTATCTGAAGCTGCTTCCTCAAAGCAGCAGAGAAGAGCTGCTCAGGTTGCTCACCTTCATGTCTCTGGCAGCTGATCCACAAGGACTAAAAGTGGACAAGGAGGTGGGAGCTGATGCAAAGTTTAATTTGATCCAGAGATCTGTTGCATGCTCTCAGTAATATGTGGTGTTTGAAGGTGGACAACCGACTGGCAGTGAAGAAGCCGTTTTCCAGGGCGCTGCTGTCCAGATGCTCTCAAAGGAAAAAGAGGATCTTCTGTTGTTTTTTATGCTGAGCAACATTAAGGAAATCTTTAAGGTTACCTCTGTAGCGGGAAGGGTTAATAATGATTAAAAATTCATTATGAATTTTAGTTTGAAGGGGCCCCACTCTTAGCCTTGAGAGAAAAGAAAAGGTCTGAACGTCAGTTCAGACAAATATTATTTAATTACCTCGAATTACTCTTTTTCACCGTGAGTTCTTTTATATGAAAGATTCACATGTCATAAATAAAACACACACACTTTAGTATACAATTTTGTGACGTTTATTTGGCTATTTATGGACAGAAAACTGTTGGAAATTATTGCTTACATTTAACGATGGCTTTGTCTAACAACTGGAGTTTATGGAAATTAACGTGACCTTTAAAAATGCTTGTTTAGGAGGAATTAACAGATAAAATGATTTTATTCTATGTGATTACCCAAACCAAAACAAGATGAAATGTAATTCTGGAACTTTCAGCAGAGATAATTAATTATGCAAATTTAACTAAGAGGGAGACAGTTTATTTACTCCTTCAAGGGTTAAATTCTGGTCTTAAATTTAAAGGAAAATAATTACTGAACTGAGTTAATATACTAATTTGGTTAAAATCTAAATTCTTGGACACCAGAGTCAACCTTCCAGAGTAATAGATCAGCTTTCCTACCAGGAGTCGTCTTGGAACGACCGCCCCAGATACCAGACGGTGGACCTTCTGCTGAGATGATTTGAGCGACGTCAAAGGTTGAGAACCCTTTCACATCTCTGGGCATCAAGGCGAGGAGTCTGGTCACTGGCTCTAATGGTCAACCGACGGTCTCCATGGAGTTCTGGACAGCTGTTAGTTCTGGTGATGAAAACTGCAGGTGTTTGGAACGCTGAAGACAGTGCTATCAAAACTTTGCTAAAGTTGAAACTTATATTTTCTTTCTTGAAGTTTTGTATTACTTCTAAAAGCTTACTCCTCCTTCTTCCTCTGTCGTCGACTTCCTTCTGCTCTTCTGGGACTCTATCTCAGACCTCAACTTTCAATCACCACCCACAACTTGAGAGGGGTGGTCGATTTGGACCAATCAGAATAGAAAGGCCTGGATTTTATACCTTTCAGTAATGCTTTAATTTACTCTGCTGAAAAGTCCTCAAATAAAGGAAACATAATACTTCTGTCTTTAAGTGAGATTAAATCAATAAAAACACTTTTGTTAACCTTATAAACAGAAAATAACTTTGCCATCTTTTGGACTACAGGCTCTTGTCAACTGTAAGAGAAAACCACAAGGCAAGTTATTAGTTATTCCCAGTAAACAATTATTTCATTACAGGAAAACATTATTACTTCTCCAGAATATTGGAAAAGTCTGTCAGTACTTCTGAATGGAACAGAAGAAGTGTGGGTTACAGAGAGGAATTAATTTGAACACTATATTGCCTTATCACCCTGAGATTTATGACAAGAGAGACATGGCTAAGTAAGATCTTGGCACCGGTGTCACCAGAACTTTCTTGGGGTTTCTGTTTAGACTTAAAACATCCATTTTGGGTTCACAGAGAGGGCTTCTCAGATATTATCAGATTTATCGAACATTTTATGGTTTGCAAACAAGAAAAGTCTCTTTTGGACTTTTTCGATAATTAGGAGTTGCTGAGAAAATGTTAAACTGTCACAGATCTGAAACTGGAGAGAATGTCTCAGTTGTTTTTCTTTAAGGGAGAGGGGCAGTGGTTAATTTGAGCCGGATCCTGCCGGTACAAGATCCGGGAACTCTCTCATTTTGACACGTTCTGTTCCGGCAACTCTTTGTTCGGATCTGGCAGTTCTGTCCCTAAAAGTCCAAAGTCATCGCACATTTTTATTTTGATTATTTATTAAAAAAATACAACAAGAGGAGCTGTTGCCTTTAGCCCGGCGGACCCAGTCTGTGGATGTTTCAGCCACAGCACGCGCAGCGAACCAGCTACACGCTCCTTCGAGGAGCAGGAGAGGGGATGAGGACGGAGGGACAGATGGTGTTACATACAGAGGTTCTGCACAAAGTCCTTCTCTTCTCCTCCTCTCCAAGTATTGTCCCATAGTCAGTGGGGCTGTGCACTGAAAAACACCCCCTCTCTCCTCCTCTCAGAACCCGAAACAGAAACGATCATTTATTCAACAGAATAAATAAACGCCCTGTAGACAGTGCACGTTACGCACAGAAACGTCTCCAAACAGCGCTAGCGCGCGCACACATCAGCAGGTGTCTGAACTCATGCTACATTTCAGACATAATAAATAAAAAAAAAAGCTTACTGTAAACAATAAATTAAAAATACAAAGAGAGAAATGTTTGATGTGTTATTCACATTATACGTCACATTTCAAAACAACGGCGCTAATTTGTCAAAATAACAATAGCGATCAAAACGTAAAGAAGACAGTCCAATTTACTTTAATAAAAAATGGATGGATGGATGAATGGATTGTCCTTAGTTTGACAACAGTGAATTGAAGCTTTCAGCTGCTTCAAACGGTACCACAAGTCTGGAGCAGGAGCAGAGAAGAGTTCAGCTCAGAACCGTGAAGTGAGGGGAAGGAGGGAATCGGTGCTGCTCTAATTCACACACAACTGCTGTTCTTCTCCAAAATAGTAATTTTATTGTGTTTACAAATGTAGATAAATGTTGATGTATTACAACCTGTTAAAATACACCAAAATGCAGGAAATGGCATCTCTGTTATTCAAAATTTTCTGTGTGAGGACCCATGGACACCCCGGCCTGCCCACTGTTCCAGCATCAACCAGTTTACAAATTAAGCCCTGGAGAGGGGTGTGTTTTTCTTTAAGGGACATCTTCACAGAATGAACTCACTCAGTTCCAAATTATCAGAAATAAAGGTATGTTATAAAATGACGGTCAGGGATGCACGTATATCTCTACACCTCCACAAATGTATTAATAACTTGACAGTTAATCCACTTGTTCCTCAAACTGACAGAACCACCAGTTTGGAGTTGAAGGCAGGTAATGCTAAATAATTTAGGCAAAGATCTCGCACCATGAGTAACAGTCTGAGTATATGGTGAGGATGACTGAGCTACAACCACATCAAAGTTTAGCTCAAGTCTAAAACTCACCGTCATGGTATTTTGGGGCTTTCGAAGGTCAGTTGGCTGCAGTCGCCATCTTGAATCGTGTTGTTTCAAAAGTTAATGAGTTGTAGATGTCCATCCATTGATTATTTCCTGAAAGTTTATTTAACATCTGTGTAACTGAGCGATCAAAGCACGTTGGCATAATTAAAAAAATTTCTGCTTCCTGTTTCAGATACCAGGGTCTCTTCACAAAGGAGTGAGTGAGAGACTGGCCAGGCTCGCTCAGGGCGAACAGCCCGATGTGACGGGTAAAACAACAAATCCTGATGCAGCAGCAGTTTCTAAAACTTTAAGACGGATCGAATCAAAGTTTGTTTGGTTTTAGAAACAAATCAAGGAGACTAAAGCATTTTAAGTCTACCTGCAACAACAACAAAAAATACAAGATAGTGTTTTTCATTTACTCTTCAGGTTTTACTTAGTTTCTGCTATTTCATCTGATTTTCATCTTACAGCATTGTTTCAGTCAAATACTTTTATATACTGATGGGTTGCAAATGATATTTTTTGTCCAGGACATCCTTGTAAGAGAATAATAAAGGTTTAGGTTAAAAAAATATACAGTATATATATAATATCCTTATTTAAAAGAGTAGATCAAAATTATTTTAAACCATTGTTTTTAATACAACTCTTTAATGACTCCAGGTCAGTTCATACCTCCACCAAATTGTACTTTTGCAGCTGTAGGCATTTGTATGTCTAGTGATGATGCAAGTTTCAATAAAATCTGTCCTGTGGTTTGTGAGATATTTCGCTAACACGACAGGCAAACCCATTATCGCCTATCAGCTTTTGGCACTTGGATAAGAGAACTGCTGGGTACAAAGTGAGGTACAAATTGACCAGTGTACTTTCTCATTCACAGAGGAGTTCTTTGTTTTCCTGCTTATTGTTTCAGTTTGCTGCTGCGTGACCAAAGTACTCTGTTTGGGCACATCTGAATGACATTTTTATTTTCACTGATGTTCCTACAGTTCACTACAAAATTCAATGACCGAGTCAAAGGGTTGCTCCAGAACTGGACTTTATAGTGACCTCTGCTAACATCGTGGTGGTCTTTTCTCCTCCCTGTCCATCAGGTTCAGTCTGCTGGCCTCCAGCAGGACTTACACAGACTACACAAAGAAGACAACGAACCAGGAACTGTGGATGCTCCTAAATGACATCAATATGGACATAAAGAAATCCACCAAGGAGAGAAAGCACCTCCTCAAACAGTTTTACCAAGTCTACCTAAAATACACAGTATTTTGGTAAATCTGGGCCACTGAGTTGTAGACCCATGAAAATTTGGTTTAGTCTCAGTTTTACCTTTTGTTTTTTTGTTTTTTTTTCTATTTTGTAAATATAACTGACTCATGACTCAAAAATGTGCTGTAGTTTAGAGGAATGATGTTAAGGTTTGGTTAGTGATACATAATATACATACACATATGGGGGGAGTGGTGGCGCAGAGGTTAGAGAGGTGGGCTTGTGATCCGAAGATCGCCGGTTCACGCCCCGGCCCCGACAACATCAAAAAAAAAATTGTGGGTGGGGTAGGTGAAAACACCCACACTTGCCCCCACCCTCATTCGCCCCACTCTGGGCCCATGAGCAAGGCCCTTAACCCCCACCATGTGCTCCCTAAACAGGTCTCTCTTGAAAATGAGTTCTCGTGGCTCAATGAGACTAACCTGTATAAATAAAGGCTATGTATAAATAAAGGCTAAATGAAAAAAAAAAAAAAAAAAAAAAAAAAAAATACAAAATATACTTCACTGTCCTTCTTTAAAACTCTTTACAAACTCATTTTTACTCCATGGCTTTTAGCACAGACTGAATTTGCTCTGCACTGTTTTTATTGTTCTTATCTTAATGTTTTAATAACTGTTTTGTTTTTTATGTGTTTAAACTTTTGTGATTTGTGTACAGCACTTTGCTGCAGCTGTGGTTGTTTTAAAGGGCTTACAAAGTATAGTTATTTTAATATAGACGGGTACACACCAGGCAAATACTGTTTACATACCAGGTGTGTGCCCTGGCAAACATCAGGTACATACCAAAAACTTGCCAAGAATATATTTGGTAAATACCAGGTACATGTTGTGTAAATGCTGGAGACTTACCAGGTACATACGTGCCCAGGTAAATGTTGGTTATATAACGGTTATGCTCCTGGTAAATGTTGCATACCAGATATGCTCTGGGTAAATGTCAAGTATGTTCCAGATAAATGTTAGGTACATATCCTTTATGCACTTGGAAATGTCAGTACATACCACGTCCATGTCAAGTAAAAATTGGGCATGTAGCTGGTCTGGTATTTGTCAAGTGGGCCACATGTGTCACGTAAGTAGGTACTTTTCAACTAGGTAAAAATCAGGTAGGTGGGTACTTAACAGGTAGGTTGGTGACTAAGTATTTAGTTACCGAATAAAAAACAAAACAAGTACCAGGCAGTTACTACCAATCTGGGGTATGTATCAAGTAAGAACTCACCTACCAGTCGAGAAATAAGTCACATTCATTATGTGTCACCACTGACGCGTTGCATTTTTTTATGCATCACCGCTGACCACCCTGAAACGTGGGCCGGTGTTGTGCCAAAAATCCATTGGCTGCCAAATGCGGCCGTGGGAGTGTGCATAGGAGGACTTTAACACGATTAACAATTAAAAACAATTATTTGTTTGCTCAACATTATAGTAAAGGTGTGTCTCAGTTTAACTTTTCCTTAATAAACGCAGTTTAATGGTCGAATCATGTTCTGCTCACAGACTCATGTTCATGTTTGTGCTGATGTTCAATGTTTTATGTTATGAGTGCTTAGTGTATATTTAGTTGATGTTTTTCTTAGTTCATATCTTAGATGTTATTACTGTTTTTCTTAGACATTTTATTGTTGGATGTAACTGGGACCCCGTGTACATAATTTCGCTCCACCACATGTACCACATGAGGTGCGAATGACAATAAAGAAACTCTGACTCTGACTCTGACTCTGAATCAGCTGCATTTCAAAAATCGAGTCGCGGCTGCGGGAGCACACAGAGGGAGGACTTGCTGTGCATTTCTTTGAAATTTATCAACATAACCACATAAGAACAATTATTTGTTTGCTCAACATTAACTTTTCCTTACTAAATGCACTTTAATGGTGAAATCAGCTGCATTTCGCCTGGGAGGCGCAGTGAAATGCAGCTGATTTGACGTTTGCTCCAGGAGTTCTGGAGTGAGATGAAGGTGGCCGCTATGGCAAGGCAAGTGTCTCATTAATAGCCACGTTTACCTATTAATGAGACACTTGGCTTGCCATAATGCTCGAGGGCCCTATCAGAATGAATGAAATCGTCAGATCTCAGCTGAAAATTGGATTATAAATATGGGGGAAAAAACGTATATTAGTCACTTTGAAGTCGCAGGACTTGCAAATTTATGCAAAAAGTTGCGACTTATACGACGAAAAATACGGTAACTGGCTTTCAGATGAGTCAGAAGGCCCTTCATTGTTCAAATTCACTTTATTTTCATTTATATATGTTTTGAAAATGACCACAAATCAACAAAATGCCAACAGTTTGTGCTTTTCCACAACTTTATTCTGTTCATGGTAATGAGATTGATTTCTATATCCTTTAACCGCACTGATACACGCCACTCCAAGGTCAAGGTGTATCCACAAGCTAACCTTACATGAATCTTTTTAACGCATTGAAGCCAAAGCTCATTTTGTTTTTGTTTAAAAAATTATAAATTGGTTAGATCTGTTGGTATTTTTCTTACCTTAACCGAGGTCAGGTGTGTGTCGTTTAATTTACAAGACATTTTTAATCAGGCAAATTGGACCAAAATATAATAAAACTGGTTTATATATATATATATATATATATATATATATATATAAATATATATTTTTTTTTTTACATTTTTCACTTATATGCAATTTCAGAGACAAAGCATTTGTTCATGTTTATGTATTTGTTTAGCATTTCTGAAAGCTGAGCATGTTTCAAATATAACGCTAACTGGTTTTTAGATGTGAATTTAAACACACAAAATGACGTTCACTTACTTGAAAAAAAACAAATCCACTGAAATGAATAAAACTGTTTTTTTTTCTTAAACAAAAACAAAGTTCTGTGCGTTACACAGATGAAACTGGATTCTTATGTCTTTGTTTAAAGTAATTATGATCTCCATGCATAAAGAAATGAATATGCGTGTTAAGTATGACAGTCAGTTTAAGCACATTTGACTAAATCCAGCCATGATAACAGGCGACAGGCATTGTGACTAATCTGTGCCCACAGGCTTCAGAGATGCTGGCCATGTCACACCCACACGACCTGCCCTGACACATCAGATTTGTGCTGATAACCAAATACCAGCCTTCACACATGGAAATACAGTAAATACAGCGCAGATACATCCGCAGTGATGTCATTTTCTAAAGAGCAGCAGAGGATCAGCTCATCTGGATGACATGCGAGGCGTTTTTGGGAAGTGAATGAACCGAATGATGGACGTGTATCAATTTAACAGAATGAGATGTTTATTTATTTTAGAACAAAATTCAATTAAATCAGACTACTGAACTTATACAAGAAGAATGAAGTACAACCAGTGCTTTTTCTCTGTCCATGGTGGCAGCTCACTGAAGCACCAGTGAGTTTTTACATTTTATCATGTTATGACCACAAAGGATGCACGGCACACTTTTAATAGTTTTTGTGTTAATAATTCCATCCATCCATTATCTTTACCCACTTCTTCCTTTTTGGGTCACTGGTGCCCATGTCCAGCCATCACTGTGCAAGAGGTGGGGGACACCCTGGACAGGTCTCCAGTCCATCAACAAATGAGACAAACAACTCACTCTCTCACTCACACCTTGGGACAATTTAGTTACCAATCAGTCTAACATACATGTTTTTAGTCTGTGGGAGGAGACCACGAGTACACGGAGAAAACCCACGCACGTATATACACGTACGGAGAGAACATGCAAACTCCATCTAGAAAGGCCGGGATTTGAATCAGTGACCTTCTTGCTGAGAGGCAACAGCTCTACCAACTGAGCCACCATGCTGCCTATGTAAATACTTAATTTTGAAAACATTTATAATTTTTCTTTCACTTTACAATAATGCAGTAATCTGTGTTGATCTGCCACAATAAAATCCCAAGGAAATATTTTAAGGTTTGCAGTTGAAATGTGACAAAATGTGAAAAGATTCAAAGGGATATAAAAACTTTTTCAAGTTCTCTACAAGATACTTAGGGTATTTCAAATGACTATCATTTGTGATCGCTCATAATAATCTCATAATTACAGAGCATATTAAACTTTCAAAGTTGGATCAGACCTTCCACTGTAAATACTAAAAAAATACTTTGTGTATTTAAAAGTTTCATATCATTTGGCTTCTTATCAGTAAACTTAAATAACTCGCGTGTGTAAGTGTTAAATAATCACTGTCTATCTGTGTTGAACATGAGGAGTGGTGGTGCAGAGATTAGACTGCCGGTTCAAATCCTGGACCATTACATAAAAATGTGGGTGGGAAAGGTGAAGCACTCACCGACCTCCACCCTTATTCACCCCAGCCTGGACCTTTGGGTGACCTTAACCCCTCCATCTACCCTATGGAAGCCCCTCTGCTCCACACGTGGGCTGCGGTAGCTCCATGGTCTGTGGTAACATCAGGAAGGACATCCAGATAAAACTGTTGTGCAAGTTCACTTGCTATGGACAAACAAACAAACAAACAAACAGAGTTTAATGTGATTTATTTAACGTTGCTTCTTCTTTTCAGAATCCTTCTTGTGTACACCTGCATGGCAGGAACGTTAATGTGAGAGTGCGACATTGATCCTCTTCGCGACAAACAAACCTTCTGGATGTCTCTGCATTATCAAAAACTTCAACGCTTATGGAAATTATTAACAGAAGCAAACTAAAAGAGGGCGTGGTCAGAAAGCTGAACGTGTCCGGTGTTTCTTAAGACCACATCTGTCTAACACATCAGCTGCAGCAAGGCTAGTGCTATTTAAACGAGTCCTAAACTGTAATCTGTATACGACTACACTGGGATTAGTGTGGGCTTATTTATTTTTATACAAATATTCATATTTATAAGGGGCCAAAATGTTGTTTGGTATTTATGAAAATAAAGTGCAGCACTTTTAACAGCCTCCATGTACTGCAGCACCCATGGGAGATTACTGATCGAATAGATATGGATAAACATCTTTTGTCTAGTGTCTGTCCAAAAGTTTGTTTAGTTATTCAATATTATTTAGTCTAAACTAAAAGTTTGAGAATAACAAACAGTTATAAACATTGTTTTCCAGCCTGGACACAGATAAAAAAGGCATCGCCATAAGGACATCATTACTGACCTGACGCTCCAGTTTTGCAAGCACAAAATAAAGATGAATTAAAAAAATAAATAAATAAAAACCCGCAAATGTATGAAAATAATAAAAGCATAAGATACAAATACTGAGTCTATGAAATATAAAAGATTTTCAAATGATGTAAAATAAAAAAAACTTTTATGAACATCTGATGTCGATTAGAATTGATTTAGTGTTTAAATACGTTACGATGTTCCTGTGGTAAAAAGAACAGTTTTTGTATTGATGTAATTAAACACAAGCTGCTGCTCCTCCTGAAGGCTCTAAATGTTACAAATGAATGTTATAAACACCAGATCATGAATGCATTTTAGAGCAATGTGTGTCAAAAAGCACAAATCAGAAACGGTCACGTTGTACCGATAGTGTTTCGTCTCGTCATGCATTGTATGCCTACGATGAGCATCATTTTCTATAATAAATACAAATAAAACAAGACAAAAATCAATTAAATTATAATAAAAATAAACATCTCACATGGTGACAAAGTCCAAGGAGAAGAGACGGGTTTCAGGAGGAATTTAAAAACAGCCAAGAAAGTGAAGCTCCTCCATAATTTTGGAGCTGCAGCAGAGAAAGCCCAGCAGCTTCTTGTTCCAGGCAGAAGCAGCTGATCACTGAACGAGTGCTTGTAGCTCAGAGACACAGAGCAGGCCAAGATCACGGAAGTCTTTAAAGTAAAAACATTTTAAAAATTAATCCCAAAATGAACTGGAACTTAAATGGGTGAACGGTGTTAATGTGTAGCAGATAAAAGATGCGCGACAGCTTTTTGTACCCGTCACAGGTGATCAACACAATGAACCACTGAGCTCGTTTCGCTGAGCTGAGTAGTAAAAAGGCACCGTTTACCGTCTCAAAATGCTTCTAATAAATAAAATAAAAACAAACCGTTTTACTGTATTTTAGCCAGCTGCTTAGTTTGCAAACAGCTCAATTTGACCTCTGACCTGATCTGAGTGTTGAGTTAAATATCAGTTCACGTTGACCTCAACGCTTGTGATGGTTGGTTTACCTTTTGGGCCAAGGAATCAATCCATGAGGAGTCTCACTGGGAAATATCTCATTGTTGATTTTTTTTTCTTAGTAGTTTTAAATAATTAGAGCAACTCAGGGTTTTAGATCAATAAGGAATTTAAGAAATGGTTTCAAAGAAAATGAGTCCTCCTGAGAGGGACATAAATCTGACAGAAACAGCAAAAAAATGAGGAGCTCTAAACCATCCCAGTTACAACCCTGACCAGTTCATCTGTCCATCACAGGGCCACACAGCCATGCTCTTCTGATCATTTGTCTCCAACATCTAACTGTGGCTCGAGTCGAGAGCAGGACCACACCTCCAGTCACGAGCAGCTTCTTTTGTCTAGTCACTCTACAGCAATTTGTCTCGTGCTAACACCCACCTTCCCTTTCCAGTATTCGTACTCTTCCAGTATTCGTACTCTTCCAGTATTCATACTCTTTTTTTTTTTTTAATCCATCTTTTCTGCCTCAACCCTTTTCATTCATCTGCATTATTTCCAGGTTGGCTGCACATCTTCAGTGAATACTTCAGAGGGCTTTACAGAGCGGGTCCAGTTCCACATAATTCAGTTCAGCTAGATTGACTTCCTTGAAGTCCAGTCCGCCATTCCTTCTAAAAGCTTTTATCTGACTTTCTTCCCTAACAACATTCACTTATCCATCTGGGTGGGTCCTAGCCAAGTAGAAATCCTCCTCGAACTACTCCATGTGTGTATTTTAGAGTAACCCATTTTCAAACTTTATAGCAAAATGGGGAAAAAAAGACAAATCCAAAGAAACCAGGTGCATTTGTTTTTATTTCTTCAATGACTAGAAATTTGACCATGTGAAATATGCAGGGCACTTGATCCTCTGGTGGTACCAGACAAACCCAACTTATGTTTACTGCCAGTTAAAGTTACAAGAAAAATCTTAAAAAGACATCCATGTAACAAAATCTGAGTTTCCAACCCCACCCCCCTATAACAACAAACAAAAAATAAAAAAGAGCATGAAATAACAATTACTGTCATCAAATGAAATAAATACGGAGAGTTCGCTCCATTTACAGACATATACGCTAATCTAAAGTTTTTAGTAATAAAAATAGAACTTCAGTGCAATTCCTTTGACTCATTTCTGTGCTCCTTCAGTGTCTCAATGATGACACTTAGTTACTCTGGCAATAAATCAATGGCCTTCTGAACAGAAACAATCAAAACACCAAATGTTGACCTTCCTTTGCAACATAAAAAAAATCATAAGAAAACAAAAATTCACAGACTTCTCTTTGTGTATCTGTACTCAATATAAAAATTACACACAAATGTGGACAGAAAAGGCACATGAAACTAGAATTGAAGAAAAACTTAAAAACAAAAATAATATTTTTCTGTAAAATTTTGGTCATTTACATTATAATCCCTACCTACATATTACATATGTATACATACATACACACACACACACATATACATA
>NC_056502.1:24405387-24429056 GCF_014905685.2 Nematolebias whitei | reverse complement strand
ATGTGTGTATATATATATATATATATATATATATATATATATACACACATACATACCTTAGATGAGGAAGCTCTCACTGGGGGTGACAAAGAGGGCATGTCAGCATCAAGTTCCTCAGTAACAAAGATCTCCGGCACTTGGATGTTTGGCTGACGGACGAGGCGTGATGTGGGTGGGGATGGTTTTGGCTCAGGCTGTTGTGTTGGCTGATTCTTTCTGAGGTCCAGTTCCTTGCTTTCCATAGATACACTCTCCTGTTTCTCAAAAGAGCTAGTGTGTTGGATGACAGAAACACCCTTCCTGTCTTGCTGTTTCTTGTTTGGCTCAGTCTGTAAAGTAGCACCTTGAGACAGACAGAAAAAAAAGCACATAAACTCATCACATAAATTGCAACAAAGTAGGAAAAATTGGGGATGTAACTACTGTTTATAGTACTATGCTATTTCACAGATGTACAAATTCCTTACGTCTTTGATCTGGCTATTCGGTCGGGTATTTTAATTCAAAACAGGATTTTAAATACAAACATTTTTGCTAATAAAAATATTTTCTTGTATGTAATTCAACAATGATACATAAAGATACCTGAAAGTGATTGGCTCTGCTCTGGTCTGCTTTGAACTGAAATGAGACTTGTAGAACTGCATGGCATGGGTACAGTTCCAGGGCTAGGAGGATCTTCCTCCAGGCTCTCCTCTTTCCTTCTCTTCCTTACAGCCATGGCAAGTGCTCGGAACTTAGAGTGCATCAACAGAGGCCGGTCATCCCTGCTTACTTTAGTTGCATGCCCGACCTCTTGTTCTCTTCCAGGACAGATACCTCTGTGAACTTCATAGTCTTCACTGCGATGAAAGCAGGAGTCACATACTGAACATTCAAGTATATGTGGACTCTTTTGCTGCTGTTGTGACTGCTTGGCTGATTCAGTACTTGTTGATGAGAAAGACAGTGATGTGGGAGTGGCCTCCTCTAACATTACTTCTGCTCCAAGAGGAACCTCTATGGCAGGTTGGCGTCTGAGTGTACGTTGGACACCTCTCATCTCTGCTACCACTGCTTGTTGCTCATCAAATGACTGACTAAGGCCATAACATCTTGGAGACATGGCGACTGAGGTGAAGGGGTCTTCTTGACTAGTAGATGATGGTAACGAGTGACTTCTATGAAGAGGCACTGCTGACAGCTCCTGCATTCCCAATGGATCTGCCTCAGGGTTCTGGAAGTGTCTCAAACCACTGGTTCCTACAGTTTCTATTTTTGGATCAAATGCATAAGGATCTCTAGGTGCAATAAATTTGGGTGACTCTGTACTGCTCTTTCTGGACAGAGAAGAACGTCTGGGCTTGACACTGTCAATCTCACTCGTGTCTACAACTGCTTCATTGATAGTAATAAGCTTGGTAATGTGTTCTATTACTTGAGTTTTGGGCACCGCAAAAGGAATGCTCTTTTCCTCAATTCTTGAAGATGAGGAATGTGAAGAATGAAGTTGTTGCTGGTGGGGATTGCGCTGCTGCCCTCCCAGCCTTCCATACTTTCCTAAAATAATTTCTGCATAGGTTTTGGCACTCGAACTAGGTGGACTAACTTGGGACAGGTCAGTACTGCCGGATCCAGAAAAGTAACCAGACTCTGTGCTGCCCTTACTACCAGGGCCAAGGGAGGAGGACGAGGTCGAAAGGGAGGAGGGAGGGTCATCTGGAGAGACCAAGGGGCCTCGTTTCCTTTCACTAAGTCTCAGTGCCAATCTTTGTTTGACAGCCTGGGAGTCCTCAGGTCTTTGGCTCTCCTCCGAGCCTCCCAGCCGCTCCTTACTTCCTTTTTTCTGCTGTCGGAGCATCTCTTTAGAGGACGATTTTCTGTGCTGGCCTGTTTCTTCCTCAGACTCAGTGCTTTCTCCCTCTGTGTGCTCTTCAGGATCTTCTCCAACACTACTACCCTCAGGTCCACTCAAACTTGGCTCATCACGACTGGTTGCAAGACCTACTTTAATGCGATGGGCATGGGACTTGCGGTGCTTGTAGAGATTGCTCTTGGTCTTGAAAGAAAAGTCACAGGGACCACAAGGGTAGGGTCTTTCTCCTGTATGAGAACGTATGTGCTTCTCAAGAACACTTGGTTTGGCGCATGGCCGGCCACAATAAGAGCACACATATTTCCCTGGTTTTTGTGTTTTTTTCTCCCCTTTTCTGGGTGAGCTAAGACCTTCTAGACCCTCTTGACTGGAGTGCAATGGCACTCCATGACCATGGTCACCCTGGGTGGAGGAAGTAGAAGGGAGGGATGAGGTTGCAGATGAAGTTGTAGAGAAAAAACTGCCCCCTGAGGGACCTGGTGTGTCTGAGTGTTGCCATGCTGCTGCTTGTTGTTGCTGTAACCGAAGCAGGTCAGTACGTTTGGGTTGCCGATTTTGTAAGCGGCCCAGGGCTCTGTGTACAGGACGAGGATTGGGAGGCTGCTGGGGTTGCTGAGGTGGACAGGTTCCTAATGAAGATTCAGCCGTTACATGCTGTGATACTTGCCTTCCAGAGCGCTCCCCATTAGCCGGACGGCTGGGCTCAGCCTCCATAGAGTGAGGAGGAGACCTCACAGACATGTGATAAAAGGATCTCTGAGCCTCATTGGTCCAAATGCATGACAACAGAGAGATCAGGGGCAGGGAAACCTTGACAGACAGAACTGTAAATCAGAATGGAGAACTTTTTTCAGTGTGGGCCCAGAGTTATTCAAGGTGGTCAGTTGAGGCATCACTAAAAATTCCCCAGTGAGTAGCAGAAATGCAGATAAACATGGACATTTTCTTTGTGCAAAGCAGCTAAGTTTCTGTTGATCGCCAGCCATTGTAATAGTCCACCCAAGGTCTTCTGCACATTTTCTTTGGTGGTTGATAAGAATTGTAGCTATTCAGCATCTGAGTGCATCTAAAAAAAAAAAAAACAGAAATACAGGAAAACGAGTCACAAAAAGATAACATGTCAAAGCTATGCATTTGTTAAATTAAAAAGGTTCTGTCACAAAGAACACCCAAGTGTAAAATATAGCGTTCATTTGTCTTGTTTACAAAAAAGTTCAAAAATAGAAAAATTATTTGTAGATTATATTTTTTTCTAAATAAGAGCAAATTTTTGGTAACTAAATCAGAGCTCATTATAAAACAATTAAAATGGTTTGAAGAGTAGAAGCAATGACTTATTTTTTTTTTTTTATATAATTGGAGATGCACAGGAGAACCTGCTCGTGATCAGTACTCGTTGATATTTAGCCTAATTAGTCAAAACCAGTGTGGCACAGTTGGTTGAGCTGCTGCCTCTCAGCGAGCAGGTTGACAGTTCAAATCTCGGCTGGGGACCTTTCTGGGTGGAGTTTGCATGTTCTCTCCGTGCATGTGTGGGTTTCCTCCAGGTACTCCGTTTTCCTCCCACAGACCAAAAACATGCATGTTAGTCTGATTGGTAACTCTAAATATTATTGATTTATTTATCGTTATATCTAGTGTGATTCCTTGTGTATGTTCCTTTGTATTGAAACTCTGGCACAACAATTTCCTGCGGCATCAATAAAGCGCTTATTTGATCTTATCTTAAATTGTTCCTAGGTATGAGTGAGAGTGCGAATTGTTTGTCTAGTTTCTAAAAAAAGTTAAGTCTGGTCCTCTGGACATTCAAAAAACAAAACAAAACAAATAAACAGAGTGGATCAACCAGTTTGATGCTGACAGCCACTCTGAAAAGGTGCTATTTATAAGACTGAGCTGAATACAGCACCTCAGACTGAAGAAGTCTTTCGGATGAAAGATGAAACGTTTCTACATTTTTTTGTTTGTTTTGTTTTGTTTTTTGAAAGTCCAGAGGACCAGACTTAACTTTTTTAGATTTTTCTACCTGGATTATTGAGCATGCATCAGGATGTTTGTCTCGTTTGTTTCTATGTGGCCCTGTGATGGACTGGAGACCGGTCCAGGGTGTCCCCTGCCTCTTGCACAGCGACTGCTGAGGGCACCAGTGACCGCCATAACCCAAAAAGGAAGAAGCAGGTAAAAGCTAATGGACAGATGGATAGCCAAAACCAGTGACCGGCCAGTTAACACTCAAAAATCTGATTTTTTTCCAGGCTACTGAATGCAACACAGATGAGCCTCTGCACAGCTCTGCTTATTGACCATTTTACAGTTACTAATGCACATGCTCAAAGTCCGTATTTTGCTATGCTTTGTGGTCTATAGTATCATGTCTACTGCTGGTTTGTTGAAATACACTTGGTCTAAACAGTGCTCTGCAGTCATTCTGACACCCAGCAACATTGCATGCCACACTCACAACATTAAATAATAATAATAATAATTTATAGATATGCTTATATATAAAAGTTAATATAAAAGCAGGTGTAAAGGACCAAAACAAAATTTAAACGCCAACCAGAAATAGCCATGATACTACTGCAGAGTGTGGCTGATTTTATGCCTGCTGATTTGTAACTGTAAAAAGATCAGTCAATCTTTTACTGAGTGGCGAAAACCTCAACTTTGCTGTATAGAGCATCTGTGGGGTGTTTAGAAATAAAATCAGAGTAAAACAAAAGTTAAAGAGGCTGTTAGATGGAAACATAATTTTCTACAGATGAATATTCTCTGCTCTTCATGTAGTTGACTTTCAATCTGAGTTGCAAGTCAATTCAATTTCAATTCAATTCAATTTATTTATATTGCGCCAAGTCACAACAGAGGTCATCTCAGGTCACTGAACAGAAACATCCATATGTAAAAATAAGTTAACAAAAACATTTATATACAAAATAATATTTTAACACAATTTATCTGAGGAGCAGACTGTTTAGAAATTAACTCTATCAAAGAACTCTCATCTTGAGCAAGCACGAAGGCAACAGTAGAAAGGAAAAACTCCCTCGTGATGAAGAAACCTTTAACAGAACCAGGCTCAGGACAAGCGGCCATCTGCTTCGACCGGCTGGGTTTGAGAGGAACAGGAAAGAGGAACAGATACACAATGGCAGGTCGAGAATCACATGTTAAGATAGAAATAGTATCAAATGAAAACTATTAAATTTTAACAATTCATTTAAGGAAATGAGGTCAATTTGTTCTCCAGTAGTAGCTTAAGGCAGCATAACAATCCAACCCTAACTACAGTGCCTTGCGAAAGTATTCGGCCCCCTTGAACTTTTCAACCTTTTGCCACATTTCAGGCTTCAAACATAAAGATATAAATTTTTAATTTTTTGTGAAGAATCAACAACAAGTGGGACACAATCATGAAGTAGAATTAAATTTATTGGATGTGTCAAACTTTTTTAACAAATAAAAAACTGAAAAGTGGGGCGTGCAATATTATTCGGCCTCCTTGCGTTAATACTTTGTAGCGCCGCCTTTTGCTGCAGTTCCAGCTGCAAGTCTCTTGGGGTATGTCTCTATCAGTTTTACACATGGAGAGACTGAAATTCTTCTCCATTCTTTCTTGCAAAACAGCTCGAGCTCAGTGAGGTTGGATGGAGAGCGTTTGTGAACAGCAGTCTTCAGCTCTTTCCACAGATTCTCGATTTGATTCAGGTCTGGACTTTGACTTGGCCATTCCAACACCTGGATATGTTTATTAGTGAACCATTCCATTGTAGATTTGTCTTTATGTTTTGGATCATTGTCCTGTTGGAAGATAAATCTCCGTCCCAGTCTCAGGTCTCTTGCAGACTCAAACAGGTTTTCTTCCAGAATGGTCCTGTATTTGGCCCCATCCATCTTCCCATCAATTCTGATCATCTTCCCTGTCCCTGCGGACGAAAAACAGGCCCAAACCATGATGCTGCCACCACCATGTTTGACAGTGGGGATGGTGTGTTCAGGGTGATGAGCTGTGTTGCTTTTACGTCAAACATATCATTTTGCATTGTGGCCAAACAGTTTGATTTTGGTTTCATGTGACCAGAGCACCTTCTTCCACATGTTTGGTGTCTCCCAGGTGCTTATGGCAAACTTTAAACAACACTTTTTATGGATATCTTTGAGAAATGACTTTCTTCTTGCCACTCTTCCATAAAGGCCAGATTTGTGCAGTGTACGACTGATTGTTGTCCTATGGACAGACTCTCCCACCTCAGCTGTAGATCTCTGCAGTTCATCCAGAGTGATCATGGGCCTCTTGGCTGCATCTCTGATCAGTCTTCTCCTTGTTCAAGATGAAAGTTTAGAGGGACGGCCGGGTCTTGGTAGATTTGCAGTGGTCTGATACTCCTTCCATTTCAATGATTGCTTGCACAGTGCTCCTTAGGATGTTTAAAGCTTGGGAAATCTTTTTGTATCCAAATCCGGCTTTAAACTTCTCCACAACCGTATCTTGGACATGCCTGGTGTGTTCCTTGGTCTTCATTTTTTTCATTCAACCTTTATTTAGACAGGTAAATCCCATTGAGCCTCGAGGACTCATTTACAAGAGAGACCTGATTTCAACAAAGAAAGATGACAACAATGGACAACAGCAACAACAATAAACAATTATAAAAAATCATACTGCAGGTTTTTTTTTTTTTGGGGGGGGGGGGGGGGGTTTACAAATAGGATGGCTAAAAGGAAAAGGTAACAACAACAACAACAAAAAAAAACAGCTAGATTCTAAGGCGAATGTAGAAAACTAAAAACAGGAACATGTCTGCAGTGGTCTTTGCCAGAAGTCCAACAGATTCTTAAAGCCACTTAGAGAGGTCAAGGTCGAGAGCTTCATATCTTTTTGTAAGATATTCCAGGAAACGGGAGCGGAGTAGGAGAAGGTCCTTTTGCCTAGTTCAGTCCTCATTGAGGGAACACTGCAGGTAATAATGTCCTGAGAGCTGCACTCACGCAGAGACATGTAGGAGGAGATGTATGAAGGCAGCAGACCAAGAAGCGATTTAAAGATGAAAATGTACCAGTGAGAGAGTCTGCGTGAAGTTAATGATGACCAGTTAACCAGTGAATACAGGGTGCAGTGGTGGGTACGATAATCACAGCCAGTTATGAATCTTAGTGCACCATGATAGACAGCATCCAACATCTGCAGGGTTCTTGTAGGAGCGTTCATGTAAATAATGTCACCGTAATCAATGGAGGGAAGGAAAGTCACAGATACAAGGCGTTTTCTAGCATTCAGGGTTAGACAGGATCTGTTTCTGAAAAAGAAACCCAGTTTAACTTTCAGTTTCTTTACCAAGTTTTCCACATGGAGCTTAAAAGAGAGATGTGAGTCGACCAAGATACCCAAATATTTATAGGAATCAACAAACTCAACGGGGACATAATTTAAGGATAAAATCGGAGGAAGAACTGCTGGGACCAACTTCCTATTTGAAAAAAGCATCCCTTTGGTTTTGTCGGCATTTAGGACAAGTATGAGGCGAAACAAATCAGTCTGGATGATGTTGAATGCAGATTTCAAAAGCTGGAAAGCCTTAGCAACAGTTTTAGCTCGACAATAAACAACTGTGTCATCAGCATAGAAATGTATGGATGCATTAGGGATGTTTTTACCTACATTATGTATGTAGATTGTAAAGAGGGTGGGTCCTAAGACTGAGCCTTGTGGTACACCATTCATGATGCTCTCTGTGCTTTGAACAGAACCCTGAGACTATCACAGAGCAGGTGCATTTATACGGAGACTTGATTACACACAGGTGGATTCTATTTATCCATCCATCCATCCATTTTCTTTACCCGTTTGTTCCATTTTGGGTCACGGGGGTCGCTGGTGCCCATGTCCAGCAATTACTGTGCGAGGGGCGGGGTACACCCTGGACGGGTCGCAAGTCCATCACAGGGCCACATAGAGACAAACGAGACAAACAAACATTCACTCTCACACTCACACCTAGGGACAATTTAGAGTTACCAATCAGCCTAACATGCATGTTTTTCGTCTGTGGGAGGAAACCGGAGCACCCGGAGAAAACCCACGCATGCACGGAGAGAACATGCAAACTCCACCCAGAAAGGCCCCTGGACCGGGGTTTGAACCAGGGACCTTCTCACTGAGAGGCAGCAGCTCTACCAGTTGCGCCACCGTGCTGCCGATTCTATTTATCATCATCAGTCATTTGGGACAACATTGGATCATTCATAGATCCTCACTGAACTTCTGGAGTGAGTTGCTGCACTGAAAGTAAAGGGGCCGAATAATATTGCACGCCCCACTTTTCAGTTTTTTATTTGTTAAAAAAGTTTGACACATCCAATAAATTTAATTCCACTTCACGATTGTGTCCCACTTGTTGATTCTTTACAAAAAATTAAAATTTTATATCTTTATGTTTGAAGCCTGAAATGTGGCAAAAGGTTGAAAAGTTCAAGGGGGCCGAATACTTTCGCAAGGCACTGTATAGGATTTATCAAGAAGTAAAGTCTTAAGCCCAGTCTTAAAACTGGACAATGTGTCAGCCTTACGGACAGAAACTGGAAGTTGGTTCCATAAAAGAGGAGTCTGATAACTGGAAGATCTGAACGTCAGAAGTGAGGATTACAGCTTTGATTGTTAAATTGTGTTTTTAAATTCTATCATAAACCACAGTGGATCAGGACGTTAGCAGGTTTTTGATTTGGATTTGAACATTTCAATCTGGGCTAGTCACAGTATCCACTTTTAATTTTAGCTTCGCTAACAATGTTGATGTGGCCAATAACTGCTAAAAACAGATGTTATTCAGCAGCACAGAGATTATTTTGTTTTACTTTTACGAAAACATAAAAATCTTTTTTCTTTTTTACCGTGGATCTGCTATAGTCCAGCTGACTTGTCGTTTACATCCAATAGTTTAATTGTTGATTTTTAACAGCAGAAAAGATGATAGTTACAGTCAAATGAAGGAATAACTTATTCATCATAACCTTTATTTAACCAGATAAAAATCCCATCAGAGATCAAGATTTCTTTTCCAAGGGTGTCCTAGCCAAGGGCTCAGCAGCAAATATAAAAGAGCAATAAAACCAATAACAAAATAGTATAAAACAATGTTATACCCACAAAACTGTTTTTTTTTTTTTTCATTTTAAAGTGCAAGGGCATAGCATAATCCTGATGGGGACCGAGATGGGGTAAAGGCAGTGCAGCCAACTCGGGACCAAAAAGTCCCAGGTTCGATCCCCAGTCATTGCACATCTCGTGGCGTCTTTGAGCAGCACACCCTCACCCCAAATGCTCCCTGGGCACCTTCAATAGCTGCCCACTGCTCCACCTGGTGGTGGATAGGTTAAATGCAGAGAGCCAATTTTGCCATTGTATGGGAACATACAATGATGACAATCTCAGACTCCACTTCACTTACAGCACAATGGAAAGCAAAGCAAACATAACCCCCCCCCCCCCCACCCCCACCCCCCAGACAATAGTTAAAAACGCAATGATCCTGAATGAAAGAACCTCAGGACACTGTGATAAACAGTGTCTAAGCTGTGTACCCTGCCTTTTGCACAGTGACGCCAGGAGATAGGCACCAGCCCTGCAACCCTGCACAGAAAAAATAGGAGAGGGAGGGATGGATGGACATCTTGTATTGTTAATTAATAATATTTAAGTAAAACTGGTATCAGACAAATATGCATCAGCTTGTTTGAGTCTGAGCAGTACAAATATAGAAAAATCGGTCAACAAATTTGGAATCGGTGCATTTCTTTTTTTAACAGGGCGGCTGTGGCTGAGTGGTTAGAGCAGTCGTCCTCCAATGCGAGAGTTGTGGGTTCAAATCCACCAGCAGTCAAATGTCGAAGTGTCCCTGGGCAAGACACTGAACCCCTCATTGCCTCTGATGTGTGTCCCATCGGTGTATGAATGTGATAAAGCACTGATTATTCTCTTTAGAATGATTTGTTCAATTAGCTTTGTAGAGATCTAGTAGAGTGCTGTATGAATGGGTAAATGAGGACACAGATTGTAGTGTAAAGAGCTTTGAGTAACTTGAAATAAGAAAGAAAGGTGCTATATAAGTACAGTCCATTTACCATTTAACAGGTTGCCATGAGCCAATGAAACAGAGGATGGAAACATGAAGTACAAACAATACTCTACTATGTTTCCTCTACGAACAATCAGGGAACCAGTTATGGAAGGCTGAGTTTACACAACCACTGTGTTTTTAAAGCCAATTATGAAAAAGCTAAAAAAGTGGGTGACATGACTGATTTTGAAGAACGTCATGCTATCTAGAAAGATCTAGAAATTTCTGTTAAGCCATGTTTTTTTTTTCTTGAACTCTGCACTGATTACTTCAGATATGACTAAAGATGCTGTTCATTGCATTTTCCACACTTCTGTCACTGATGTGTCGCCAGCTTTAGAAATGACTGTAGCATGATTCAACCTGATTAGACTGTTTTTGGCCTGCTGATGTCCTTGAGCCATAACACAAACAATAGCTATATTTGAAATGCAAACCTTTCATTTAAACCCCATCCCAACTAGACAGTCTTACGTTTTTTCTTCCTCTTAGAAAACAGTCAGATAAATTCAGTATATATAGGCTTTTTATAGTGGGGTGATTAAACCTTAGAATATAAACTCCACTATTGATTCAAGATTGTTGAATGACAATAAATCTTATATCCATCTCATTTTAAATTCTATAATTCTTGAAAAAAAAGCGCTGCATATCAAGAATATGACAGTTTGCAGAGCAATGATCTTTTGAAGTGATTACAGTAAGTCAAAATTTGTTGTAGAACATCAAAGCACAGAGGCCATACTAAGAGTTACATATTGGTCTCAAATGATGGAAATTAGTTTTTATATCTCAGTGTTGATTTAGAAACAACCAGTCCCAACAAATGGTTACACGTTGATTCTGTTGGACAGCTTTTCTTCTTAACATGATACTGGAATCCAAGGGTTCCCATTTGGCTGATTTGATCATATTTATCTGATAGATTTGAGAAAAACTGAGAAAACTTTGAGAAAAATTAGAAATTAGAATCAGTGATTATATATTTTTCATCTTTTCTTCCTCTTCTCTCTGAAAATTGGTAGATGGATACCACTCCTGAGTTTGGATCTGTTATATGTGGAGGTAACTTTCTTCAACTTTAAACACAGTTTTACTGTGGACATCTCCCTCTGTTTGGAGGAACCTCAGGGTTCCATCTCTGCTGTTTGCAGATTATGAGGTTCTGCTGGTGTCTTCAAACTATGACCACTTCAGCGTGCACTGGGGCGCAAATGTGAAGCGGCTGGGATGAGTCAGTTCCTGTAAGTCTGAGGCTATGATTTTTTTTTAAACTGGAAAAATGTGGAATGCTCTCTGTGTTTCATTTTGGGCCTAAGAACACCCTAGAATCCTCCAAATGGAGCTAGATAGTGTCACTGGGGAGAGGACTGTCTTGGTTTCTCTCATGGACCTGCTGTCTCCGAGACTCCACCACGGATAAGCGAAGGAAACAAGTTTGTACGGATGAAAATTTGATGGGTGTTAAATAGATGTAAACATTTCATACAGCAAAGCATGAAATAACTACTTTAAGTTTAGCATGTCATTTTGAGCTTTTAACAGGAATCACACAAAGAGATAAACTAACAACAAAGAAAGTGCGCTGTCCATTGACGCAGGTAAACTTAGACCACTTGATTCTCGATGCAAGCTGAAAAGGCTCCCCTCACATCATGCTGCTACCAGGCTGAACAGCTTATGAGAGGCCAAAAAGTGAATCCGATGCTGCTGTGAGAATCCTGTGAAACCTTTAATCAAGATGGATCCATTGTAATATTTCCCACTTACACAGTATGAGAAAGCTGTGTTTATGAAGAGCTAAGAATAGCCAGTTACACAGACTCAGAGATGAGACTACAGCAAAAATCTCCTTCCTTATCAAGATCAATGTGCTGTGATGTTTCCCACTTACTACAAAGCCCCGCATTCAATCTCAAGTCAAGACATGGGATTCTTGTACAGCAGCCAATAAAAGCACATTCGAAGGAACGGTCCGGGCGAATCAAAACATTTTCAGTCAGCAGCCATCCCTGACTGCTGACAGTCCTAGCGCAGGCTCATCCAAATATCATTCACTGTATATGACACTAATACCATCTTCAACCCTTTCAGCCTTTGGAGGTGAGCGCTTAGTGAAAGAGGACATCATGCATGCTCCCTTCACAGCTGTAGATGTCTGCAGTGGTGCGACTTTCACATTGAGTGAATTCACAGTTTCTTTCACAAGATTAAAAGATTTGAATTTGAGGGAGGAACTTAAAATAGAAGCAAGAAACACAGAAGAAGAGAAAACAATCAGTCCAATGCCTAAATGATCAGACCCGACAGAATAATACATTATATGGTGCCGGCAATGCAGTAATGACAGCCCCTTTTTTTTTTATATTGAGCAACACACACATATGCACTTGTGCACAAACATGTGCACATATGTATGCACACACACACACACACACACACACAGAAAGAGAGTGGGAGAAAGAGAGCGCAGTTGGCCTTCATTAGAGCCAGTGAAATAAGAAGAATAATCACCTTTCTGTTTGGAAACAACTTGACAGATTCTTGGCTTCACATTTCTCCACATCTGATGAGAGCCAATCATATGGCCAGTCTGTTTTTTTTCTCACTGAGCAGTCCAGTCTTTTATTAAAGCACATTTTCAGTGGTAGCACACAGCCATTACACAGCAGAACTAGCCTAAAAAAAGCCCATAAAATTCACTTGTCTTGTTTTTTTTTTTTAATCCATCCTCCTCATCCTCCATGCTTTTATGGCTGCTGTAACATTATCAATTCTGGGACATTGAGCCAAGGACTTGCTACTCACTGGGATGCACCATAATCTCACAAAAGTAGTCTTTTATTAGAGCCTAATTGAAAAGTGTTGTTAACTACATTCAGAAACAAGAAAATCTGGATAGAAGACAAGAAAACAAAGTCTTCCTCTACATCGTATGTAACAAATGTCTTTGTTCATGTATCAGAGTTTAAGTTTGGTTATGACTAGCTGTTGATGTGGCCTTGAAACAAGGCAATAAGGCAGTTTTTAAAGTTGAAAAAAAAATGCTGCTTACATTATTCATCGCAGTCTAGACTGCCAGGTCTGAGCGAAGAAACACAGAGCCGGAAAGATGAGGGGAAGGAGCGCCAGACTGTAGCCTACATGAAGACAAAAGCACACCTACATCCTATAGCACTGCTCCCCTTGGAGTAAAACGCACAGCAACGCCAAACCTACTCCAGTAAATATGAGCAGCCGGTCGTCTGGAGAGCCCCGAGGTGAGCTACACTCATCGGAGACAGGGATTTTCCTTTCCCATGATCTTCATTCCACACAGATGACTTATTATAATGGTGTCTGTTACACACAAACACACTAAAATGCATTTAAATAAGCTGATTATGGTTGAATAAGATAACAATGAGAGCCTAGACAAAAATACAAGTTATGTAAATGTGTCTTCTCTTACTGGTGAGGTTGGGCAAGGGGGCGTTCGTTCTATTTTTAGGCTGAGGTGTGAGCAGGATGCTTTACAGCCTTAAAGAGATGATTCAGATATTATGAAGAGGGGTTCTGTCGAGAGCGAATGAACAATTATTATCTTACCTGTTGTAGAAAGCCCTTTGAACAAACTCAGTCTAGCGATAGAGTTTAATTCTAATCAGACTGATAAGCCAATAACTAGTTAAGCTAATAGTCAGGTGGATTGCTGCCGTCTTAAAACAACGTCAGTTTAATAACTTTGAAACTATTATTTTACAAACCTTTTACACTGTGGCCAATTTATTACATGATCTCTTACATAGTATTCAGTATAGTTAGCTGCAGCACTTTGTGTGCAGCCAAATGCTTTTTTTTCATGAATATCATAATATTTCATCCATCCATCATTATCTTTCGTTTGTTCTGAAGTCGGGTCGCGGGGGCAGCAGCGTGAGCAGGGAGGCCCAGACATCTCTTTCCACAGCACCTCTTCCAGCTCTTCTGGGAGGACCGCAAGGCGTTCCCAGGCCAACCAAGAGACATAGTCTCTCCAGCGTGTCCTGGGTCTTCCCTGGGGTCTCCTCCCAGTCAGACATGCCTGAAGCATCGAGGCACCCAGGGACTATCCTTACCAGATGCCCAAACCACCTCAACTGGCTCCTTTTGATGTGGAATATGATAATATTCCTGCTGGAATAATGTGAAACTGATAACACAAAGGTTTAAAATGTATTGTTAGCAATGAAAATGTTAAGATTGGACTTTGTTTTGTAGACACAGTCTTTGGTCTTGGCTCCGCTCATACTGCTGTTAGCATGCCAATCTGGTAACAATTTATCTTTATTTCTCCAAACCGAGTTAGTTCAAAGAACTATCTACAACAGGTACAGTTGTACCAATTGAATCCCACTCTAAATGATCTGAACTATCCCTTTAAATTCCATTGGTTGGTGGTTTTAGTTTAAAACCAACAATAGTGATTTAAGCAAAGGTTTTCCGCCACCTCGTCCATGTTTTGAACCACTCATTCTAAGCCCAGCAGCTTATGAAGTGATCTGTTGTGTAAACTAGTTCCAGAAGTCTCCTCTAGAATGTGATTAATGACTTAGTCACAGAAACAGGACGACACAACGAGTGAGGAATGTGTGCAGAGGGTATAGACATGCAGGTGACGTCGTCAGCACTAACAGACTCTGCATGTCCGGGGGAGCCTCAACACACAGAAACTTGCACTTCATCCGCTCTGTGTGCACGTCGTCACACTGCATCATTTCATCACGTTCGCCGGGTCTGTTAAGGTTAAAGAGCGTAAATCCCAGAAAACATTGAGCTTAACTTAAGCTCAACCTGCAGTTATTAAATTCTGTTGTGATTTTACAGATAAAAACTTTGACAATGTCCATAAAGTATTCAGAAAAAAAAAAAAAAAAAACTGTGCTCCCTACACATTAATCATCTTGTCCTCTAAGAACAGACAAACCTTCCTCTGTGCTTCTGAAAAGCAAAAGAAAAATAACAACAAAAAACATGTCTATGAAAGCACATCTAAATTAATAAACCTGACAAACATGTAAAGACAAACACACACAGCTCTCTCTTCTCCACTCTCTCATCCTGGTGGTAGCCTGGCGCACGTTCCCATGGAAACCGTCCTACTCTGAGCAACGGCAGATGGAGAGGGAGCTGGAGGTCTAAATTTATCTCCCAGCATCCTCTCTGACTACAGACGCGCTGTGACAGTAGGAAGTGAGGTGGGGAACCGAGTTGCCTCTGCGTGCGCTGACAAGCTTGGCATGACCCCTGACATCCATCTCCACCTTCGAGCGATGACGTTCGGATGTCAAGCCAAACTGTTGGCACAAGGGAGCAGCTCGATATTTGATACTGAATAAGCAGTTCAGCTGCATTCTCCAACTGGAAGGCAAACAGAAAGTTCTGTTGCACCCACCACAAACAAACAGTCATGTTCGAAAAACACTGATCGCACGAGCACCCGTGGAACCAGGAGCAGGCGTCGGTCGAAGCAGAGACCCTGAAAGGGTGAGAATCACACCCATCGAGAGATTTCTGTGCTGAGGAGCACAAAATCTGACAAAACGCCACGAACCAGAAGCGTCACTCTGCCACCTTGTCTGGAATGCACTGGGCTTGCCGTACATCTGAGGCCACAGGGTGGAAGGAGGTGTTTTGCAGACCTCTGATAACCGTTGCTGTGTTGGTTCTGATTGCATAAACTGCAGGTCGATGGCAGCCTTAAAACCCAACAGGAAGGAGCTGAGGCAGGTAACACACACACACACACCTCAACGACAGGATGGGATTACAACACAGCGTCAGTGATATATCCAGGCAGAGTTTGATGATTTAGTCAACTTAAACAAAAAAAAAATTCCCAAAATCCAAAGTAAACTGCAGGTTGTTCAGTTTTCCATCCATTTAATTTGTGGTCAAGACCTTAACCAGTTTAAATACTTTGTGTTTTAGTGGTTTCAGGATTGTCAGGTTGAATTATAGTTCAGCGTGCACTTCGAAAGCTAACAAGGAGAAGCTCTAAAGCTCCAAAGTTTTCAACAGAATGAAATAAAGAGCACGAGCACGTAGCTTACTTTTTTTGCCTCAATGTAAATGTATGAATTTAAACTCTTGTGTCATAAAATCTAAATAGTTTAAAAGTGTCTGTTTTACCTTCGTTTAAATAAGAAACGTGAAAACGCAAAATAACATCCTCAAACATCAGCTCAGACGCTTTATTACAAGATGGGCAAAAAAGGCAAAAATTTGCATCAATGAACCACAAAGTGGAGCAATTTCAGATGGTTTCAAATAAAAGAGGAAAAAAATACAAATAAAAAGCGGAGAGTGTGAGTGAGGCATGGAGTAAGAGAGTTTAGATTACCTGACAGCAGACTGGTCTTCCCCCTCAGAGACGCTTCACAGGCACTGCGAGACGAGCAGGGAGAGCCAGAGAGTGAGAGCGGATATGACTGCTTGAGTGGGTGTGTAGCTGAAAGAGAGGGAGAGAGAGGCCAGAAAAATGAGTGATGGAGAAAGAGGGCGAGAGGAAGACACTGAATGAATGTCTCCACTATACAAACATGAGGAGGAAATGGAAGAAATCTCAGGAAAATCTCGTTTCATTGCAGTTATTATTATTTTTGCTGCTGTTTCTTTAACTCACACACGTTTGTGGCACACTGCCCACAGACCAGATTACAGACATGGGGGGGTCCCGCTCTGCAACAGAACCTGAAGCTGCTTCGCTGCAATCATCACCTTCTTATCACCAAACGCATCTTACTGTAAAAGGAGTGCGTGACAAAATGCTCTGAACACGCCTCCTTCCAGCTTCAACCAGCATCTGTAAATGGATTCCAGTGTGGGATCCATTCAAACGAGCCCCCATGCAATACGCAGACCTCGGGACGGGCCTATCAGCAGCAAGCAAGGAAAGGATGGGGTCGGGGAGAAACAGAAAGAGAAAGAGAGAATTGAGAATGAGCGGAGGTCCTGCTGTTCCAGAGAGACTCGCCTCACTGGCAGAGCACAGGAAGTGTGAGTCACACGTTCTAAAATAAACACGCTCACACAAACGGCGAGCCGGCTTGTTGGAGTGAGCGGGCGGCAGAGCTACTGATCAGAGGGAAGGCAGAGGGGACATGGATCTGTGCAGGCCAGCAACACGTGGTGGCCGGGTGGGACTCACAGCCAGAAGATGGGATGAGTCAGAAGGAAAAGATGATCCTCTTCTGCTCTAAGTGTGACCCTTATGTGTGTTTTTCCTTTCACGCTACTCGACTTAAGTCTCTCATTCTTTGCAGCATTTGTCCAAATATCCCAAATTTATTATCTGCTGCCAAAAGACAGGCAAAGCAATAAACAACTAATATCTTACCTGTTACAGATAGCTCTTTGAACAGAGGGCGATAATAGTTCTGCCTGTGTGTGTGTGTGTGTGTGTGTGTGGGGGGGGGGGGTCTTAGCAAGGTTCAAGGTTCTTTGTTGTCATTTGCATCACATGTGGGTACATAAGGTGGAACAAAATTGTGTACTCAAGGTCCCAGTTACACCCAAAAATAACAAACAGTATATAAACTATATAAAAAGGAAACAGTATACAAGGATCTAAGATATATGCTAAACAATAATAATGCCACGTCTAGACTGAACTGTTGCAATGGTTTGTTATATGGGTGTCTAAATACTTCTTTAAAAAGTCTTACGTTGATCCAAAATGCTGCTGCCAGAGTCTTAACTGGAGTTAGTGGGAGAGATCACATCTCTCCAGTTTTAGCTTCTCTCCATTGGCTCCCTGTCAAATCCAGAATTGAATTCAAAATCTTATTTCTAACCTACAAAGCTCTCAACAACCTAGCTACATCTTATATTACAGATCTTATTGTTTCATATTTTCCTAACAGAGCACATAACTCTCAGACTGCAGGTTTACTCGTGGTCCCTAGAGTTTCCAAGAGCAGAAAGGGAGGAAGATCTTTCAGTTATCAGGTTCCTCTCTTGTGGAACCAACTTCCAGTTTCTGTCCATGAGGCTGACACATTGTCCAGTTTAAGACTGGGCTTAAGACTTTACTTTTTGATAAATCCTATAGTTAGGGTTGGCTTGTTATGCTGCTATAGGCTTAGACTACTAGAGAACAAACTTGACCTCATTTCCTTAAATGATTTGCTAAAATTGAATAGTTTTCATTTGATATTATTTCTATCTTAACGTGACCTGCCATTGTGTATCTGTTCCTCCTTCTTGTTCCTCTCAAACTCAGCCGGTCGGAGCAGATGGCCGCTTGTCCTGAGCTGGTTCTGCTAAAGGTTTCTTCCTCATGAGGGAGTTTTTCCTTTCCACTGTCACCTTCATGGTTGCTCAAGTTGAGGGTTCTGTGATGGAGTTGAATTCAAAGCAGTCTGCTCCTCAGATAAATAATGTTAAATTATTATTTATATACATTAATATTTCTGTTAACTTGTTTTTATAAGAATGTTTCTGTTCAGTGCCCTGATATGACTTCTGTTGTGACTTGGCGCTATATAAATAAACTGAATTGAATTTAATATAATACAGTGTATTGCCAGTAAACAGCAGCCTGAACATGAGTCTGTAGTGAGCAGATGGATATGAATATAGCAGCTTATGGGTAAGGAGTAAAATGTCTCACGAAGCACTGGATGAATTTTAATGAAACGATCAGAAAGTAATCACTGAATCTATAACTGGTTAACTTCTGGAGTCAACCCAATTCAAGTTGTCTGTCTTAACTAGTCAACCTCAGCAAACACAAAAATAGCTATAGAGCTACCAGTTTTACAGACATTGAAGTAAAGTTTGATGTAGGAGCTGAGAGTTTTTCACAACACATACTCCCAGTGATAATGTGCAAGATATTGCATGATGGTATTTTCAAGGTGGTTTTATAATCTTAACTCCTATAGCTCCATCATTTCCCAACATGTTTAACATTAGATGATCTAGGTTGAACTCTGACATGAGAGAAAGCAGGCAATATGCATTCCTCCAAAAAATGCTAGGTCATTAATTTGGTGTGTTTCCTCTTGTTTTACTTGTTTCAGTCAATGGGAGTGTTGTTCAGGCCTCGGTGATCACCCCAAGCTGAGAGCAGCTGATGGCCGAATGTTGTGCCGGGCTACACTCACAGCTTCGCCGGGCTAAGCTGCATTGTGTCAGCATGAATGGTGTTCATTGTCATCCTTTACAGCACACACCTTCCATACTGTACTTCCCTGTCAGGGATCTTCGCCCATCCGTCATCCCTTTGTCCTCTGTTCCTCAGAGTGAGGGTTTCTGCTGAGAAGGACCAGGAACAAAACTGCCACTGTGGCAATGATTGACAGGAAAGTTGCTTAACGAGATGGAGCGGACAGCTGATACAGAGACTGGTTATAGGCCGGAGAGAGTGGCCACGCAAACAGCAACACAGGAAATCACAATTTGGAAGGTTGGAATCAAACTGCAACGATTGTGAAGGTGTAAAACACAGCTTTCATTGTGCTATAATAAACGGTAAACATACGCTCCCTCGGCTGGCCTAAAGAATTTCAGACTTACAGCAAAGCTGTCCACATTTACTGTAAATGGAAACAAGGGCTCCCCTGTGGTAAGGTCTCGTGAGGGCAATTTTCTGTGTATTGAACACACCCTATATGTTATAATGAAGGGAGAAGCAACACCTAAAATGCAAACAACAGGCCTTATAAGAAATTTTGTGCTGTTTTGGAGCAACCACAGACTGTAATTTCCACCAAATGAGTGGTTTGTGCATTTACAGACAACCATGCAGATGACATTTTTGGACTTTCACCCCATAAAGTGCGGACACGCTGGCAGTGTACCAGGAAAGTATGCGAGGATGCAGAGACAGCTCTCTCTGTTCGGAGTACACATTATTTCAGACCTGTGGTCCTTCAGTAAACTGAGCGGTTCTGACTTTATGACTGTGGTATTATGATAGAAACTGGATCCATTTAAAGAGAGACCCTAACCCAGTGTCTTTCAGCCACCGAAGCTCCTTCTACCTGTTTGTACTTTGGGGAAAATATAACAACTGGTGGTTAGGAAAATACCAAAATGGAAAGAAGGCTTTAACCACTAAATCTGCTCATTACTAAAATAAATGCATTTTCTCTGCGTCATCAATTTGTTTTTACTTTTGTCAGGAAGAGTTGTAGAAACATGTTACATAATTTAGCAGAGTTTAACCCCATTTATTTTTTATGATAAAAAAGATTACGATGTAAAACTAGTAACGTATACAGTAAGCCCTCATTTATCATTGGGGATCCCTATCCTGAAAAACCGCGAAGTAGGAATGATAGTACAAGTAGTAAGTAATAGTATATATATATATATATATATATATATATATATATATATATCACAGAATGTCATGATCTCCGCTCTCTGCCTCCGGCTGCACTCTGTCACATGTTAGCTTTCTCGGCCACGCCCACTTCTCCTCTGCAGAGCAGATATCAGCTGATCAGCTGCAGAGGGAAGCTTCTCCCGCAGCTGTAAGCTGCACACAGATGCGAAATAATTTAAAATAATTTATTTAAAATAAAAATTCCATGCTGATCATGCGGCTCAACCATCAATCAGCCAACTGTGTGTCATGATCAATCTTACTTTGAAAAACCGCGATAGAGCGAATCTGTGAAAAATGAACTGTGAAGTAGCAAGGGACTATTGTATTATTAGTTGTAAAATAAATTTGCAATTGTTTTCATTATCCATAAACAATTCTTTTAAAACAGCCTCTAAAACATGATCTTTTCTTGTTGCAGAGGAAGTAATAAGTGAAATTTCTCCAATCATTGTTCAAAATTTGGTGAGAAAATCATTTTAATGGACCACTAAGATGAGTCGGTAACGGTGCAACCCACAGAAAGTTTGTCATTATAAACTAGAAAAGCAAACCAAATAATAAAGGTGTCCATTTCTTCTGGAGTGGGCTTAAAAATGTAAATATGTAGGTGTTTTTTTTTTTTTTTTTTTTTCCCAAAATATTCAAGACAAGTTTTATTTAGTCAGAAATCCACTTCAGTCTTGACTTTGCTACTATTAGCCATGAAGTCATCAGTCCAGTTAGAATTAAACTTCCAAAGTTCTGCAAACTTGGGCTGTTCAAAGAGTTTTCTGAAACAGGTAAGATATTTGTTATGTTTATAACTTTTCCACAGAAATCCACTACATATTTGCAGCTACGTGATGAGAATGACTTACTTTAAGGAGGATGGACAATTGTCGCTGGCAGGAATACAGAATTTACGCAGAAAGACATTCTCCTTTGGTGTACAGGTGTTTGTTTCAAGACAGTTTTGGAGACTCCCTCTGTTTGCCAACGGCTCAGTGAGCTACTATAAGCGAAAGCAGGAAAAAATTCAAGCGTGGAACAGAGGTATCCATCAACGAGAGCTCGTGTGCGTTGTGACAGCTCAGAATAAAGCACAAGTGGTGTGCAAACGAAATCAAAAAGTGACAAAGCATAGAAGATGAGAGGGAGGGGTGTGAGTGGATAAAAATAGAAAGAGGAACTGACATTTTCAAAAGCTGTCCTCCTCATAGCCACAAGTTCCAGCGATGCGTGGATGTTAAGATCACAGTGCATTCTCTCCCACGCAGCTTACTGTATGCGTCGTTCACAGTTGGCTGCTTCAGATTTGCTTTCTCCCAGTCATGATGCGAACAAAGGGAAGGACTCACTGCAGCACTGTGGTGATGACCGTGGTTAGGTAATTAGATAAAGACAGGGAAATACACAACTCTGTTAATGCAACTGTAGGATTACATTATTACAGCTGTTGGTAATTTCCAAGGAGGTTGGAATGGCTTAAGAATATAATTAGTGTTATTAAAATGTGCCTCTGTGCTGGCCAGTGACAACAGCTCTTTAATGGAGTCCCCCTGTGAATTTTAGTGCAGCCATAATAATAGTGCAGTTATTATTTTGGTTTTAGCTGAAGTTATCAATTTTTTCTATGAAGTCCCCCTTGTGTATTCCTGCCCACTTATAAAGCCTGCACTGCTTCCTCTTTTTGCAGCTGCTGTGCTGCATCCCATGTGAAGCTACCGTATTTTTCGGATTATAAGGCGCAATATCAATGAACGGGTCTGTTTTCATACATAAGGCGCATTAAGCGAAACAAAACAGTCAGATAAGTCAATCTTTATTCAACTCATTCACAATAACCACATAAAATCGGTTCAAGGTCAGTAAGCACAACCAGAAATAATACATAAGGTTCATTGTCGATTTTAGAGAAAATTAAAGGATTTTAAGTGCGCCTTATAGTCTGAAAAAAACAGTACTGCAGGTACACCCCTTTCACTCCATCCATCTCTGCGATTGACCCGGCGCCATATTATATCTGCACATCTCAGTTAACCTGCTACTTTGTCAATTTGAGCCACCAAGCCGAAGCTGCCAGAGCTTCCACTGCTGCCAGCACAAACGCAGACGTGAAGGAAGAATCAACAGGTGGGGAAGCTCGGCCCGAGTGTGTTCAAACAGAGCAGACCAGGCTGCAGAATGGATCAACATGGCCTCCTCCTGGCTTGGCAAAGGGTTATCTTTTTGATCTGGAAGTTTACGCCTAGCCAGGCCGGTCCAGGTAATTGCTACCCGCAGTGACAAACAACTCAAATCAGCCTAAGCGTCAGTCTAAAGTTTACTCTCCCTCCTCCGCCGCGAGCCCCTGCTGCCCATTCTGACCAGTGCCTTATTGAATTAGTGGCCTGTCAACAAAAATTTTGATACATCGCCAACGTCTCATTAAACCCCTCCTTCAGACCTAAATTATATATACAAACAACATATGCAATAATCCATCTGTTTATAGATTTGGTTTTCTGAAAGTGGAAGTGTGCATGAATGTATGTGTTAGAGAGAGAGAGAGAGAGAAAGAGGTGGTACAAAATAACTAGACAGAAGGAAAAAAACAGTGTGCCACTGTGTAGGAGAGAAAAAGACAGGAGATACGGGGGGAGATGATGATTGCATGTAGTCATTTTATCAGCATCTCTATGTGGTTCTTAATCGGTTTGCCGTTTGAGACAAGTCTGTCAAACAAGTGAGGTGTTTTCTCTTCATATCTGAAAGATGCAGCTCCAGAGTTGAATGTTACAGTCAAGACAAAAAGAAACAAAAAAAGACAAATCTGCAACAGACCCCAAAACATTATTGAAGTATGCTAAAAAACAACAACAAAAAATAACTAAGAGGCAGTGCAGTTTCTAATTTAGACCTTGTTCACACAGAAACACAATTTTTCCAAAACAACTTTTTTTTTGTTTTTAAAAATAGCCCTTCAAACACAGAACTATATCTAAAGATGCCGACAACCTCACAGACACAGAAAATGACTCAAAATGATGGTTGTATGTGGCCCTGAAATACCATCACAAAGAATACATGAAAAGGTAGAAATAGTTATTGATCTAGATCTAGATCTAGATAGATAGAGATATAAATAGATAGAGAGAGAGATAGATATAGATAGAGAGAGAGAAATAGAGAGCGAGCGAGAGAAATAGATAGATATAGATAGATGATAGATGATAGATGATAGATGATAAGACAGACAGACAGACAGACAGACAGATAGACAGATAGACAGATAGACAGATAGACAGATAGATAGATAGACAGATAGACAGATAGACAGATAGATAGATAGATAGATAGATAGATAGATAGATAGATAGATAGA
>NC_056502.1:24391615-24405377 GCF_014905685.2 Nematolebias whitei | reverse complement strand
TAGATAGATAGATAGATAGATAGATAGATAGATAGATAGATAGATAGTGGAGCATGCACATAAAACATACACACCAAGTGTTAAATGTCAACATGGCAAGAGGAACAGGAAGTCCTTGAATTGTAGGTTAAATTAGAGGTGGGGTATAAAATTATGTCTACAAGAAAACAAAGTTGGCATTTTTGAAGACTTTTTTCCCTGTGGAACTGGTTTTAAAATAATACTGTGTTGGGGTTCTTAAAATGCTAATTTTGTGTGGGTGTAAAACTGAAACAATAATAAAAGAAGGATTTTAAAAATCCTTCCAGTTCCAGTATAAACAGGACTTTAAGTTACATAACTTTAGGTTTATAAGAAAGTGGTGAGACCAGCTATGTTGTTGGGTTTGTAGACAGTGGCATTAACAAAAAGACCGAACTGGAAGCAGCAGAGATTAAGATATTAAGGTTCTCCTTAGGAGTGACAAGAATGGATACGATTAGGAATGAGATCATCAGAGGTACAGCACAGGCTGAACAACTGGGAGATAAAGTTAAAGAGACCAGACTGAGATGGTTCGGACATGTCCAGAGGAGGGACAGTGGGTATACTGGTAGAAGGATGTTAGAAATGCAGCTGCCAGGAAAAAGACAAAGAGGAGATATATGGATGCAGTTAGAGAGGACATGGAGGTAGTTGGAGTGAGGACAGAGGATGCAGAGGACAGAGATGGAGGAGGATGACTCGCTGTGGAGACCCATGAAGAGGGAAAAGCTGAAAGAAGAAAACACTTCAGCATGTTTACAATCAACTATAATGGTTTAAAGGCATGATGTTGGAATACACATTGTATTTTATTTGATTTTTTGTGTATAATGTTTAGTATGTGTGTATTATCTATGATGAAAATAACCAGTAAATATGCATCATTCACTACCAAACGTTTACAATATAATTTGTAATAAGTGAGCGAAATCAGCAGAGATCTGTTTAGTTGCCATCAATTACAAATTGTTTGTTTACATGCAAACATAGACGAGTTCACTTGTGTGTCTCAGCACACAACAATAAAATAATCCAGCGGCTTCCGATGTTATCAGCCCATTAAATGGATGTTACTGTCCCTCCTACCTCCTAGCAGTTTTAAAGTTATGTTTGTATCGCTGATAACATGCAGCGTTGCACCAGGGTAAAACAGGAAGTGTTTTTTTTTTTTTTGTCAGCTTTATGTAACCCTTTTTCTAAATCTAACTTTACGGGTGCGATAAAATCATATGTAAATGATTGTGCCGTGATAATCTAAACTCTAACTGGAGAACTTCCACAACTGATTGTCAAACTTGGTTGTAAACAAAGGTGAGGAATATTTGCCGTTTTCTAATCCAATATATACAACGTCCCTAAAGAAACTGAGAATCTTCACCAGCAGGCTAGAAGCTTACACATTCCAACCAAAAACATTTTAAAAGGCTGGATAATTGACAAGCATTAATTGAAAAATATATTTTCCACAGAATCCCACTTCAAATATTTTAACTTTTGTTCAAAAAGGACAAGAACAAAACAACCAAAAAAAACTGAAAATGGTTATTCTGTACTAAACGTGTTAAACGATCCTGCTTTTATGTAACGCAGTGCAAGTGACCACCAAGAACTATGTTACTACAGAATGTGTTTACACAGTCTGCCCCGGACACACTGCAGAGCAGCAGAGTTACTGTGAGGCGAGATAATTCCTTTTTGTTAACATTATTCCACTTTTAAAAGAATTGTGATTAAAGACATGTACCGGTAAGTGAAATGCGGTTCAGTTAAATGCAAACCAACTGGCTTACTTTGCATCAGCAGACACAGGAATGTGTCAACAACTGTTTTCTTTAGGCTTTTCATAAAACAGTTTAGCAAAATGGCTGCAAAGATCATTCTTTCTTCAAGCCACCTTTGGCTAATTAAAAACTGGTCTTGTGTTGCATAAACATGATTTTTTTATTTTTAGAAATGAAGCAAGTCGTACAGAACTAAGAGTTCTAGCGCAGAACTTAGCTGCTTTCATGGGTTTGTGACGGACGTCTTTGTCATAACATTATTCAAACTTATCTGTGTGTTCAGCACAAATAACAAGAAGTTCACAAATTTAACTCTCACCCCAATTAGCAATCGTTAAGAATATACACCTTTATATCCATCCATCCATCAATTATCTTCACCCGCTTCTTTCTTTTCAGGTCACGGGGGTCACTGGTGCCCATGTCCAGCAATCACTGTGTGAGAGGTGGGGGACACCCTGGACAGGTCTCCAGTCCATCACAGGGACACATTGAGACAAACGAGGCAAACAACCATTCACTCTCTCACTCACACCTAGAGACAATTTAGAGTTACCAATCAGCCTAACATGCATGTTTTTGGTCTATGTGAAAAAAACAAAGTACCTGGAGAAAACCCATGCATGCACAGAGAGAACATGCCAGAAAGGCCCCAAGCTGGGATTCAATCTGGCAACCTTCTCACTAAAAGTCAACAGCTCTACCAGCTGTGCCACCTTGTTGCCCGATACACTGCACGTTACAAAAACATAAAAAAAATGGTTGAGCTCTCCTCCAAAATGAATATGTACTTTGTTGATTTGGACTTACAGTCACTGTGAAGTCACGGTAAAGGTGATGGATGGATGGACCGACTCTGACGTCACGTGTGCCGCAGAATGGTAGCACTGACAGGAGCTCCGCTTCGACTCATCTTTTTTGTTCCTGTTGTTTTTGTTTTAACCTTTTTTTTTCTGCGACTACACTGTACACTCACGCTACGCTACGGGTTTGATTGCGACACACTTTTTGAGTTTTCTGTGTTGCTGCCTTGCCATCGTGCCATCGTGGTTCAGCTCTTCACAGCTCAGGCCTGTCATGGAGGTGGTCTCCATGATCCTCCATCTGCCTGCACAGACCAAACTCTACGAACCCATTTGGTTCCGTGGGGAAGCCTGGGATGTTCTCTGTCTGCCGGAACCAGTTCTGGAGGACAGTCTGGGAAGGCAGCTGCTGCAGTCTTTATTATCATCATGCTGCTAACGGGACCTGCTCACAAGACCATGCTGCTAACAGAAACATGCTGCTGAAAGAACCTCACTGCCAATTTCACTTTTGGCACCATGTTTTTGTATTTTTGTTGCATGCTTTGGTATTTGTTGCTATTGATTTTTTTTGCTGAGTCGAGACAGTTCTTCTCGTCCTCAGCATTTCATTGCATTGTTGACTTTGTGTTGATTAGCATATGACAAATAAACCAAACCCAACTTGGAATCCTGAGTCTGGGTGGTTGCAGAAAGTGTACATCACTTATTCACATTAAACACAAAAGCTAGCTCAACTTTTCACGTCAACCATTTCATCTCTGTTACTACCTTATTTTGCAGCTTAAAGGCGCATCGGAGGTGCATTGGCTTCGAACCCCATCACACTTCAGTCCATTCAGAAATCACACCAAGGCAGCCAGAAGGTGTAAAAGTCCTAGCTTGATGTGTTTTTCACAAGAGCCTTTTGTTGCGGAGAGGTGCTGTCTAATCTGACCACTGAGGAAAACCAGTTCTGATTTAATTCAAGGTATTTTTAATCAAACCAATCCAAGCACACTGCTTCTGACTGCACATGCGTTGATTTTTTTTCTTACACTGACCATCAAAATTGCAAACATGGCTCTTGAAAGTAATCAGGCACGAAGGTCGAGCGACCCGCCGTGTGAGAATAAATAAGGGGGTGCATTCCTCCAGCTGTCACTGCCGTAAAAACCTTATGTAGGAGAACTCAAACTGAAAAGCTAATGCTCTGCCTGGTCCCCGCCCCCCTCCCGCTCCCATCCTACTCATCCTTAGAGCTGCATCCTCCTGCCTGTGAGCCTGATCATTTGAATATGAAGCACAGAGACAAAGGTTTCCTTAAAATAGAGATGCTGTCTGCAAAGTACACTGCAGAGACGAGCCCAGAAAATAGAAATAATGAGAAGAGAAGAAAAGCAGCACGTTGAACAGAGTTATGGAGAGCAGTTCATCCAGTGATGTGGGATTGGGGACTAAAATTATTGATTTCCCATTACTTTCAGTCTCAGAGTCTCAGTTTCAGATTTTCCCAAGACTGAGTTTGTTGCAGCTCCTCAGACTGAAGAAGTCTTTTGGATGAAAGACGAAATGTTTCAACAAAGAGGAACCCGTCCAGGGGACCCGACTCCACCTTGTTAGATTTCTCATTAGTTTTCGCTTGTTTGTTTTGTCACCCAATACAAAGTGAAGCACCATCTCCGAACTAAGACAGACTTCATTAGTGCCAATTCATCGATATACACACACCCATGGAAATCTATATAAAATTATAGTTTATGAGCATTTCTTTGGCTCGTCTTTGCAGAATAGTATTATTGTCAACTGAATGAACCACCTGACTGTAACTTTATCTGCAAATGTATATTTTTTTTTAAATGAAAGCAAAGTTATGAAATGTTAACCGAAGCTCAGCCTGTGGCATCAAACTGAAAGAGTATAGTCACAATACGTCTGAAATCAAATATGCTAGATGATGAAATAAAATGCTCTTGTATGGCAAGAGCATTTTATTTTATTTTATTAGTTTTTGTTTGTTTGGGGGAGGGGGTAATTAGGGATATAATGAGTTGAAGTTGAGGGGTTTTGTAGATGAGAGGCAGGTTTAAATATGTATTTTCATAAAAAGCAGCCAATCCCTTCAGAGGGTGGAACCTTGACACTGGCGCTGGAGGGGCGACACAGTGATAGCAGTGAAAAATGAAGCAAGTGAAGTAGTTCAATATTTCCACCTGGTCTCCAGCTGAAAGGCCTGGGATCAGTAAGAGATAAATGCTACAATTCTTCAACTAGTAATAAAAAATAAAGTAAAAAGAATTCCACCTGCTTTAAATCACCTTTAAAACTCACTGATTAACACTATATAACTTAATGTTTTAATTAAATTGAAAAGGGACTTTTTTGTGTGCTCAGCTCATGTAACTGTAAATGTATAGCCAGGCACAACACTTTGTCTATGAGCAAAATATGTCATGAATCTCTAAGATTTTACTGAAACATTTAGTTATCAATGGGTGTAAAACTACAATCACATAACTAATGAAATCACTCAAAGATGGCTGCCACAGCTAATCAAACTTAAACACTAAACTAAGTGTTTCAGGTACTGAGCTTGATTTCCTCAAGCATCTAATGGCACAACATTTTTTTATTCTCCATGGCCTCTCCGAACTCCTCCCACGCCAGAGTTTTTTTCCTCAGCGACCACCCAAGCCTCATGCCGCTTGGAGCGCCGGTACCCATCAGCTGCTTCTGGGGTCCCACAGGCCAAAAAGGCCCGATAGGACTCCTTCTTCAACCTGACAGCATCCCTCACCGCCGGTCCACCACCGGATTCGAGGGTTACCGCCGCGACAGGCACCGACAACCTTGCGGCCACAGCTACGATAAGTCACCTCGACAATAGAGGCGCGGAACATGGCCCACTCGGACTCAATGTCCCCTGCCTCCCGTGTTCATAGCTATCCCGGAGGTGGGAGTTAAAGCTCCGTCTCATGGTAGGCTCTGCCAGACATTCCCAGCAGACCCTCACAATAAGTACGGGTCTGCCAGGTCTGACCAGCATCCTCCCCCCACTATCGGAGCCAACTCACCACTAGGTAGTGGTCAGTGGACAGCTCCGCCCCTCTCCTCTCTGACATTAGCTTGTGTTAAACTCTATTTCTCCAAAATGAGTTTATTCAAAGAGCTATAACCTTTCAACAGAACTCCACTTTAAAAGCTCTGAACTCTTGACACCAATCTAGCAAACAAAACTGGACATGACAACCTGAAAATCTTACATTTTTTTGTTAATAATAAAAGCTAAGCAGCTATTTGAATTTGAAAAACACAGCTGAAACGTACATATTGAACATTTACATAAAAATAAAGCTAACAATATTAGTATATAATATAGTTTTCAGGATTTGAAAGGCCTTTTAATACTGTTGTTTTTTATGTGAATGTAGTACAGCCTTTTGCAAAAAAAAAAAAAAAAAAAAAGAGGAAAATTCCTAATCTCGTGGAAACACCAGTCTGCCCTAATGAGCAGCTAAACTGAAAATCTAATCAAAAGATGGCAAAAATCTGAAGTAAAGTAAGTAGGATAACAACAAAGTCCATGCTCAATAATTGAGCATGGACTTTGTTGTTTTCAACCAGTTTGACAAGACTGTCAACAAAGAAGAGGGCCGGCAATGGAGGAGGGGGCGTACCAAAGAGACCATCTTATCACAAGCAGAACTGGTTTGTTCCACTTTGGAGTAAGCTGTTGAGGGAAGAATCAGTTTTGTTGTGTGTTTCCTTGACTGACGAAGCCTTCTGGACCGAAGGCGAAACGTTTCAGCACAAAAAAAGAAAATGACCAGATGATCTGACTGAAAAATGTTTAAGCAGGATAACGTTCTTTACTGACACCAAAAGTTGACTACAAGTCCTCAAACTGAGCACATGGTCAAAGCTGAAAAGGATCAAAAGAAATACAGCAAAAAGAAAAACGTTAAAGAACAAGCTCAGCAGTCAAAGAAAGTTTACGGTCAGACACTCACTAAAACTATATAAACAGACATTGACTCATTTAGAGGCTAAATTCCTGTAACCACGTTATGGAAGCCACTGGTTTTTATTTTTCTCATTGTGGCCTGGCAAGTCTCAGTAGGTGTTTGGTTGAAAAACAATGAAGATTAATGGGCTTTCAGCTTCACTTAGAAATCAGCATAAACCTTTCTCCTGTTTAAATATTTACTTGTTTGAAGAGAACGCTGCTCATTTTCTTTATGATTTTGAAATCTAATTTAGATAATTGTTTTAATTGTTCATGCTTGGCTTGGTTGTAAAAAAAATAAATAAATAAATAAATTATTTGGTGTGACAGGATATATATTTTCAAATCTGCTTTACCCGGATTACATGGATTAAAAAACCAGAGTAGTCAGCCTCTTAGGGTGGCTGTGGCTGCAGACAACTAGTAATCAAACAGCATCTGTGAGGGCATCTCCAGGAAAGTTCACAGGGGTTCTCAATTTACTCACTGGAGTCGCAGAGGTACAAAATCTTGTCGCTTGAGTTTTCAACATTTAAGAAAATTTGTGTGATTATTTTGGTTGGCACAGCACACTGGTCACTAGGTCACAAATATTCAGTATTCAGCGATATTGCAACAGAAGGCGGCGCAGAGGGACAGATCCTGGTGAGCAGATGGAGCAATTTTATCCACAACCAGGTGCAATGGCAGAGCCAGGGGGTGGTCATTGGTGGCCTTGTTTACCGTAGATTAATCCTCAGCCACCCCAAAAGTCACCACAATCATTTGAGGCACATTTGGGGTGGTAAATATATATATATCTATATCTATATATATATAGATATAGATATATAGATATATGGCATCTTGGATTTGGACGTGGCAACCCAATTTTTAATAGTGACCTTTTCATTTCTAAATGTAGACACACTCAAAAAAAAGTCAGCACGGTGTTTACTTTTGACTAAGGGGCACCAATAAAGTTGATCAACTTTAAGTAGATTATGCCCAATTTATATTCCTTTAAATATGTCAAATTTCACTGCATTGATTATTTAATAAACTTGTTTATTTTTCTTTTAAAACAAGTTTTATGAATGATTCACAAATCTACTTTTTGTTAGAAGTCAGTAAAGGTTTGTGGTGCTTTGTACCATGAAATGAAAAATAAATAAGTAAATTAAAACACTTGGATAAATTCTAGCCAAATGTTTTATTATACTTAATATTGCTTGTTTTGAGAAGATTCTGTTAATCTGTTGTAATGTTAAACCTAAAAATTGTATTTTTTTAAAAGTATCACCATTAAATTTTCAGGTCTACATCTGCATCAACTTAAGTCTATGTGCCAAAAGTATATAATTCCTGAACGGCAGTTGTGAACCACACAAAATCATTTAAAGGGCTGCAAAATAGGCCTTGGGCCACACTTTGAACACCCCTGATATAGAGCGTGATCATAAACAAATTAATGATTGTCTCACTCACGGACTGCTTTGGATTTTGAAAGATAAAAATGTAGTTTTAGTGTTTTGATGACAGTCAAATGAGAGATTTGGCAAATGAGAGTCAAAATACAGTGTAGCTTTCTACTCGCAGTGAAAAACTGCACAGAGGATAATGTGAAGAGTATAGTTACACAGAAAAGCAATAAACCATGCATTTCATGGATTGACAGGACAAAACACTGAAAGTCTCGACAAACTGCAGCTTCTAAGATTCTGCAGTTTTACCTACAAAACAAATTAAGGTAGTGCTCAAATAAAAGACTTAAAAAACGCACGAGCTCTGACTTGTGTTTCTACGATGTTGACAACAAACACTTAATGTGACCAATGAATGAAATTCTATTCTTCTTTCAGCCAAAAAGACAACTTGATCCCACAAAACCTCATCTTACACAGTGACCAAGACACACTATTGGCTCTGTCAAAAACAATTGCAGAGAAATTTAACTCAACTTCACTCAAGATTTACAATCTTGTCACTGCTGGTCATTAAACTAAATTTAAAATTGTGCTTTTACACATCCAGCAACAATGTCTTGGTGTGTCGCTCACTTTTTTCTCAGACAAATCAATTTCTATACTTTATAACCATTCCAACTCCACTTTTCTCTCACTCCACATCTCTTATAAGGCCTCTCCCTTATCTCACTCTTCTGTGTAATTTGGGCACATCTAGCAATGGACACCCTACTCAGGGGCTGAGAGGGAAACTAGCACTGCCACTCCAGCTACTGTACGAAGAATCTAAATGAGCATCGGATCGCTACCCACACAGAATCACAGCATGGAGGCTCTCAGGAGACAGAAAGTTCTGCAGAACAGAGAACACATCAAAATCCCATTTCACTACTTCCCTTTACTCAGTATCTCTAGCCCCGTGTGTTTAACCTGTCCACCCGACGTCAAGGTTTGCCCATTTATACTGAGATAGGACAAGGACAAAGTGATAGGACTATTTGGACCTTGAAATGGAGATTTTTTTAGAGGTATGCTTGAAACTAAGGGGTATGAGAAGCACTTATACATTCACAACATTGTACTAACACAACAACCAATGTAATGCTTAGTTTGCTGTTCAGCTGTTTGGTATCACTGGCAAATATCTTTAACAGGCATTAAAATAACAAAAGATTTGTTGGATTTCTCAATAGAAAATGTTACAACAATCACTGGTATGCTTGGTATTATGGTCAACTTTTTTTAAAAGATTGAAAAAAAAAGTACAGTCATTCATCGTTTATCGCGGGGGTTTGGGACCCCAAACTGCTAAGTAGGGATACAGTAGTCCAAGTTCAAGTTCAAGTAAACTTTATTGTCATTACCATCATCCCATGTAACTGGAACCCCGTGTACACAATTCTGTTCCACCACATGTACCACATGTGATGCGAATGACAGTACAGAACCTTGACCTTGATCTAATGTGGTACATGAGATGGAATGAAATTATGTACACAAAGTAGTAGTAGTAAGTAGTAGTTTATGTTACCCAGGTATATATTAAGGCATTTTAAACCCTTCTCACACTCTTGCAATGTCCCCAACAATTTTCTAAACTCTAAACACTCTAAAAGAGCACAGCATGTCATGATCTCAGCTCTCTGCCACCTGCCAGCGCTCTCGGCCACGCCCACTTCTCTGCTGCAGAGCGGAGATCTGATATGTTGCAGGAGGAAGCTTCTCCTGCAGCTGTGGGCTGCACACAGGTGCAGCAGGTGCTAAATAATTTAAAATAATTTATTTTAAATAAAAAATCCATGCAGATCATGCGGCTCATCCATCCATCAACCAATTGTGTGTCATGTCCAATCTTATTTTGAAAAACTGTGATAGAGCGAGTTTGTGAAAAACGAACCGCGAAGTAGCGAGGGACTACTGTATGCCAAAGTCTGTTGCCAGCAAGAGAAGTTATAGTACTAGTTTACACACTAAATAAGAGTATCCACCTTATTCCTAGGCCCCATGGTGCCTTGCGTGAATTATGGGTGAGACTTCTGGTGCGGACCAGAACCAGCATTTGTTTATGTGCAAACAGAACGAGCTAATGTAGTTTCTTAAAGCATTGTGGATTTAATTTAAACATGTGGGAACACCACCTGTCAGAGCTCAAACAGGACAATATAATCATACCGCTGCCAACTGCAGATGAGGGAGGGGAGGATGACCTGAAGAAGTGGCCGCAGATTACATCTACTAGCATATTTAGCTACTTCACTGACTCGGTTCTTTCGATGGTGAAGCAATGAAAAACCTGAAAAGCACTGAGAAGTATAAGTATCTGAACAGTAATAAGGTTGGTCGTGTTTTATTAAAAGAGGTGGGACACAGTCTTGTTCACCTTAAAGCAGACACTGACCCCAGCCAAAGCCTTAAAGTCCTCCAACACTGAGCTTGGGTTAATTGCAGAGAAAACTGTAATACCAAAGATGAACAAATATTATAATGCTGTGCCCTACATACACTTGAAATTATACGTGATCTTGTCTCCCTGATTTCAATCCTTCGGAGGATCTGGCGTCTCTTCTCCGGTGGTTTATCGTAGTCCAGTCACAAAGTAGGATGCAGGTTTTCCTCCATCAGCCATTTGTCAACAAAGTGAAATGAACACACATGCAGTGTTTTGGGGGTGGTCTCAAGTTCAGCTTTTGCAGCTACATTCTTCTAAATTCCTCATCTGTAGGTAGGCAATGGAAACTATACCACTTTTCACAAGAACTCATTTTGTTTTGGGTCCGTGTTCAAAACACTTGTAGACACTGGTTTAGTTTGGTCTGGTTGTTTTTGCAGCCACAAACAGCACATCAGTTACCTGAACTCAGCATGGCTATTTTAGTAAACTTTGTGGTGTTAAATGAATGTAAACAAAACAACAACAGTGTTTTATCTGCTAAACTGAATGCAAATTACTTTCAAATAAGCCACAGTCCATGCTCCACTACCATGGTTAACCAATGCTTACTGCTACTTCAGGTGTCTGACAGGAAGTTGTACCGTAATCATTTGTACAGTAGAGCCCCCAGGAATAATAGGGATGTAATGTTAAAAGGGTTTGGTCAAAAGTTGCCTCTTTTTCTCAGCTAAAAATGTGCTACTGGGTCAGCAATGCTTACTGTCTTAAAGACCTTTGCCCTACTGTTTAACTTTTACCCTAATGTTTTGCAAGTTCATATTGAGAGCTGGGGCAGCACGGTGGCACACTGGCAGAGCTGCTGCCTCTCAGCAAGCAGGTCCTTGGCTCAAATCCCGGTCCAGGGGCCTTTCTGGGTGGAATTTGCATGTTCTCTCCGTGAATGCGTGGGTTTTCTCTGGGTACTCTGGTTTCCTCCCACAGACCAAAAGCACGTATGTTAGGCTGATTGGTAACTCTAAATTGTCCATAGGTGTGAGAGAGTGAGTGGTTGTTTGTCTCTATGTGTCCCTGTGATGGACTTGCAACCCGTCCAGGGTGTGCCCTGACCCTCGCACAGTGATTGCTGGACATGAGCACCTGTGACCCGAAATGGAAGAAGTGGGTAAAAGATAATGGATGGATGGATGGATGGATGGATGGATGGATATTGAGAGCTGGGGTACCCCCATTCTTGTTGTAATGCCAGAAGAGTGTCAAAGGATACAGTTGGCGAACTTAGTTTGACATGATTGTCAATCTTCTCTATCAAGTATAAAAAGTAACATTGAGTGCCATGTACTTTGAAAGCTACAGTTAATAAAACTCCAGCAAAACCATGTCTACGGAAAAGAAATCAGCAACGACTGATGGCATAGCCTACAGGCTTCTTACAAGAGTGTCTCATTTTCTACGGGAATGTTTTAACCACTCACCCTGTATTATGAAATATGAGACATGGGGTAGGCATAGGATTATTGGTTGGGGAAACATTGGGAAAGGTGATTCCATCTTAGTGGTTGCTGGTGTCTTGGTAAAAATCACATTAAGGATTGAGAAATAAGGATCACAAAGTGTCCTTTCATTTTACCTTCCTCCTGGCCCAGCAACTTGCCAATCAGCTGCCTTTGGGGCAAGAGCAGGGTCCTTGGAGGACAAAGGCAGTGCCATTAAGCATATTAAAGTTGCAGAGTGTTGGTGAAAAACTGAAGTGTGCAGTGGCTAAGCTGGGCTCACTCCTTTGTACAGTGCTGACAGTGCAGAGCTGGGAAAATGGAGGAGGTGGCCGACTACCTGGATGCAAACACTGGGACTGCTGACTGAGGTTGCTGAGGATGACAAGATTACATAATTAAAACAACTGTAACTCCTCAGACAGAGGAAGTGTTTCCTACAGCAGACCTCCTCCCACTAAATATGCATCCATGTCTTTTTCAGGCTTGCCATTCCTTTAGCTGCAGTTAGTAAATTACAATACTAAATTTATTTATAAAAATAAACATTTAATTTCCCAGCCACACACCTCTGGCTATGTGTGTGTGCTTAGACCAGTTGCAAACCCTTTAAACCTGCAAAGTGTAAGTGGGCATGGATTGTACGTGGAGTTTTCAAGCAAGCCCAACTATTTACTTTCTACTTTATCTGCAGCATCACTTACTGCTCCACCACACCCAATCCAACTCTGCTCTCAAAAGGTGAAGAAAACCTTGCTTTCAACATATTGCAGCACAGGATAAACATTTAGCTCTATGAGCGACACACTTTGTTTTTCCCCCCATCATCTGTTTATTTTCTCAATTACGCTGGGTGAGTTTGTGTCAGCAGCTTTGGGGTTTTGCTCTGGCAAAGAGGTAGGAGAAGGAGGATCGCCTCCTGGCGTGAAAATGTTCAGAGAGGCGGTACGGCATAGACAGTTTAAGTGTGTAACTGTGAGGTTATGACACTAAAAATTACAGCAGTCACTATCCTAAGAGAAAAGTTCTTGCTGCTGTGTGGAAGAACATCCAAAACCAAATAGCTGTTACTGATAATCAAAACAGACAATGTGATAAATTCAAAATGAGATTAGTTTACTTAGGCTGCAATGCGTCATGACGATTCATCTGCTTAGGAGTCTTGTTTGACTCCTAAGCTCGTTAACAAACTTATCTCATCAAGGATTACAGAGCTGTACAATCTAGTCTAACATAGCTTTTTCCCCATTTTGTATTACTAATCTTTACAAGTGTAAAACCATCAACATTTTTCAGCCAAAAAGGCATAATTTTGGTGTCAATCCCATAAACCATCTGCTACCGCAGAGAGTGAGACTAACAGTAAATGCTCAAAAAAAAAAAAAAAAAAACCCTGTTCCTTTAACAACTAACCTTACTGAGGTACATTCGACTCATCACAGTGTAATTTATGTAAGTTCTACAATGGCATGGGGAAGTTGAAGTTGACCCAGCAGATACACCTTTGACACAGAACTGGAAAAAAACAAAGTACTGTATTAGGAGTTGGGAGGGGTGGGAATGGAAGGAGACTAGTAATTAGTTAACTTTGTTTTTACTTTTTTCGTTACCACAAACTTACACAATATCCTAATGGTTTAAACATCAAGACTTTACATATATGTGTTTTGCAAAAATGAAAAATCTTTAACATTGTAATCTGACAGCTGAACCATTAAATACTGTAATACAATCCTGAATGAAACTGAGACATTCATTCAAGAGTGCAATAGTGAGCATATTTGCAAATTGCTAATAAAGCTAGATAAAATGTAAAAATATAATGTAAAAATATATAATATA
>NC_056502.1:24385975-24391215 GCF_014905685.2 Nematolebias whitei | reverse complement strand
TAGAGAGAGGGGTTATAAGGGAAGGGATGTGGGAACTACAGACAGGTATGGTAGACAACCCAACAGTTCCTGCTCCATCCTCCCTTTGCTAAAATGTCTTGATGACATCAAGACTTGGATGGCTGCGAACTTCTTGAGTTTTAATGATCAGAAGACTGAGGTCGTGTTTAACCCAAGCTCTACCACTGTCACTGATCCTGTAAACCTGCACTCCCTTCAGCCTCATCTAAAGCAGTCGGTTACCAATCTTGGGGTAGTGTTAGACTCGGACTTTAAGTTTAATAAACAGATCAACTCTGTACTACAAAAAAGCTTCTTTCAGCTAAGGCAAATAGCAAAGCTAAAGTCCGTTCTGTCCAGATCCGCCCTTGAAAAACTAGTCCATACATTTATTACAACCCGGCTGGACTACTGTAACTCGCTTTATGTCGGGGTTAGTCAGGCTTCGCTTTCACGTCTCCAGCTCGCACAAAATGCGGCAGCTCGGCTTTTAACAGGAACTCACAGGTTTGAGCACATGACTCCGGTTCTGTCCTCCCTTCACTGGCTTCCTGTGCGTCAGAGTTGATTTTAAAATTCTCCTGCCGACATTCAAGTGCATTAACGGCCTTGCACCATCATACCTCTCCGACCTTCTTCATCCTTATACTCCTTCTCAGGCTTTGAGATCATCAGACCAAAAACCAGGCTGAAGCTCAGAGGAGACCGAGCGTTTTCAGTCGTGGGCCCTAAACTCTGGAACAATCTGCCCATCAACATTCGACAGGCCACCTCAGTCTCTGCTTTTAAATCTCTCCTAAAAACACATCTGTACTCACTGACATTTAACACAGGGTGATCAGCTTTAGATCTGGTTTTTCATTGATGCTGATTCTGTTTATGTTTTTGTTATTATTCCTATTTAACACAAGGTCATCTGATCTGATTTAGTATTTCATTGTTTCTAATTGTTTTTGGTTTTATATTTTTATTCCATGTGTTGTAAATATATCTTGCTACTTTTTATTTGATGTTGTGATATTTTTGTTAAGCACTTTGGTAACAGTTTCTGTTTGAAATGTGCTCTACAAATAAATCTGACTTGACTTGACAGGGCAGCTATGAGGTCTGAGACTGTCCAACAGGGTGTATGATCCAGGCAGCATACATGAAACACTTTAACCAAGTGGCTGAAACACAGGAAATACAGGAACATCATGCCAAGTATGAATTAGAGTCCCCACAGGCAAAGTGAGATACATCACCAAGGGTGGTGGAGAATGAAAGGGCTAAGATAGCATGTGACTTCCAGATCCCACTGAAGGCTAACTAGACATTGTGGTGGTCAACAATCAAGAGAAGAAGATTATTGTGATAGATGTAGCAATCCCAAATGACTGTAACATCAGGAAGAAGGAGTATGAGAAGCTGGAGAAATATGAAGTTGTGGAGAGTAGATCCGACTGAACCCAGGAACAATTTCAGAGATCTTTTAAGGACGCAGATAAATAATGCCAATGCCAATTATTTTTTTATTAAACTATTAATTGTTTTACCTCTGAATCTAAAGTGATTAAGTTGACCACTGATCAGATTTAAGTGGCTGATTCCTGCATACCATTTCCAGTCTTCTCTAATTCCCAGTTCTCTTTACTTTTTTCAAAGTTCTTGTTAGGACAATAGCTAAATTATAGTCAAATATTTTTGTAACCAGGGAAATTTCATTGGGATGACAGATCTCTTTTGCAAGAGAGGCTTGGGCTTGAAGGCAGTATGTTTTTAGACTGTGGGAGGAAACCGGAGTATCTAGAAAAAACCCATGCAAACAGTTGATCCAAAATGCTGCTGCCAGAGTGTTTTTGTGAGTTGGTAGGACAGATCATATCTCTCCAGTTGTAGCTACTCTCCATTGGCTCCCTGTCAAAATCAGAACTGAATTCAAAATCTTACTTCCAACATACAAAGCTCTCAACAATCCATCTCCATCTTATAACACAGATTTTATTGTTCCTTACTTTCCTAACAGAACACTTCACTCTCAAACTGCAGGTTTACTTGTGGTTCCTAGAGTTTCCAAAAGTAGAATGGGAGGCAGAGATTTCAGTTAACAGGCTCCTCTCTTGTGGAACCAACTTCCAGTTTCTGTCCATGGGGCAGTTTTGCAAATCTTTCCTTTTTTGATAAATCATATAGTTAGGGTTGGCTTGGGTTTCCTGAGTTATCCCTTAGTTATACTGCTATAGGCTTAGACAGCTGGAGGACAAATTGACCACATTTTCTCACTTTGTTGCTGTCTTTACATGCTGTACTCTACCTGTGGAAAGGGAGTTTTACCTTTCCACTGTTGCCTTTGTGCTTGCTCAGGATGGGAGCTATGACGAAGTTAAGATTCAAGACAATCTTTAGGCTTCCTTAGATAGATAACTTTACTTGTTGGCTTTTATAATGTGTGAATGTTTTTGTACAGTGCCCTGAGACGACTTGGTGCTATCAAAATAAACTGTGTTGAAATAGAATTGAAACACAAGAACAGAAACACAGAAAGATCCCAGGTCCAAACTGGGGATAGAACCCAGGACCAGCTTGCTGTGAGGCAACAGTGCTAACCTGCTGTCCAATATAGACAATCCAAAACATTTTTCAGAATTGTGTAATGTGGTTCTCAGAATTATTCCACAGATAGACAGAGGGAGAAATTTGGTGTGCTCTACAAAGTTTAATGCATTGTCACAGAGATCAGACTGCTTCGATAAAATCAAACAACCATGAAGGTTTTTCATTACCTTTGTAATATTTATGGGTATAAAACATCTTTATCTTCCTTTAGTACAAAAAAAAGTACTATGAAGATATTATGTTTGGCAGTGTTAGATTAGCAAATTACTGACTGATTTGTTCAGAAATACAGTCATATATAAAAGAAATTCCATACTGTTTTAATTCTAACATATCTGAATATAATCATGTGTTCTTTATCAGGTTCTAACATTATTTCAATCTAACGTCAATGAAGATAAACGCATGACAAAATACAACATGTATTTACTGTATATATTATCAAAAATAGTCAAATTGGAAGAGCTCTGTGTAAAACAAAAAATCTATCCTATCTGCTTCCATAGAATTGAAAAGTTGCATGCAATCAAACACTTGATTACCTGATTGTTGCGAGTGTGAGAACCTCTATTAAATCAGAAGTTTTTGCTGCTCGTGTGTTAACACAACACCCAAGAGGAAAAGTCATCGTCAATGACCTTAGAGCAGCAACTGTTACCGTACACCAAGCTGGAAAGGGTTATAGTTATTTCTTTCCAAACATTCTGGACTCCATCATTCTACAGTGGGAACAAACACTTAACAGTTGACAAAATTCCCAAGAGTTTCAGCAAATATCCCATAAGGTCAGACCAACAACACACATACACACACACAAAAAAGACAAAAAATAACTCCAATTCAGGCTCTACAATCTTCAGAGTTTTAAGGATAAATGTCATGACGATACAATTAGGAAGTAGGAGTTGACAAGTTGTTAGGATAATTTTCTTCTCTTTCTAAAAAAATTGCAGCAAGACTTCAATTTGCAAAGTTGCACCAGAACTAATCAAAGACCTCCAAAACAGTGGAGACCAAAGTACAGATATTTAATCACAATGCACAATGACATACTTGATATTATCCAAACACAATACATCAGCGAAAACACCTCCTACAATGATCAAGCATGGTGGTAGAGGGCCAATGATTTGTTTCTGCAGTCACAGAACTTGTGCTACTTGCAACCATTGAATCATTAAACTCCTCTGCACACCAAAAGAAAGTTAAATCTGCCCAACCACTAAAACTTGGACCAAACTGGGTGGGTCATGATGCAACAGAACAGGTGATCCCAAACACAGCAGCAAATCTGCAACCAAATGACTGAAAAAGAAAATAATCAATGTGTTGCAATGACTTAGTCAAAATCCAGACCTGAGCTTGACTAAAATGATGTGGTGGGACCATGTTGTTCAGAAACAAAGCTAAAAGCCTTAATGAACTATGGTGGCCCTGAGGTGTAAATGAACAACATTTGAAAATAACAGAATCACATTTGAAAAAAACGCAACAAAAACACAACAACATTTGAAAAAAAAACAAAAAAAAAACGAATTGCATTTGAAAAAACAGAATTAACATTAAGCCAAAGTGGAAGTGGCACAAATGGAAGTGGCCAGAATCGCATTAGAAAAAAAAAGAAAAAAAACATTACATTTGAAAAAACGGAATTACATTAAGCCAGACCACCTCAGGGCCACCATAGTTTTATGTTAATAAAGTTAAAATAAAAAAAAAATAAAAAAAACACTAACCCCCCCCCCTACCAATGACCACTTCTGGTTTGTCTTAATGTAATTCCGTTTTTTCAAATGTAATGCCATTTTTTCTAAATGGGATTCTGGCCACTTCTGCTTCGACCACTTTTTTCCTCACTGGCTCTAGAACGAGGCGCATACATTTTCTTCCCGCTCCCTGTTCTCCTCCTACTTTTTGCTCTCCGTCTGTGTATCGGAGCAGCTCCAATTTTTACACATATTCCAAAATGAAAACTATTGCTTTGAATCTGACCAACTGGACTTTCGCCGTAAATGACAAAATCTTTTTTAAAAAAGTGACAGGGTCCTAGAGAACCCTCATCTGCTCAGACGACATGTGCAGCTGGACATATCTCTGGGGAAGTGGAATGTGATGTGTCTACCTCTGTTGTCGATTGAGGACGCCAAAATTGCATATAATTGGATGATGACAGGTTTCCTGTTTTTGGAATCGGTTGGTTCCTGGTCTATCAACATACAAGAAGACGGCCACAGCTAATTTGGCCCTCGTCAGGCTGCTGCCTATGTAAAGGTTCAGTTCGTGCTTTGAGGACTTAAAATCAACTGATTTACAAGCTAAACTGTAAGATGGACGTGATTTGAATCGCAGGCCACCTGCAGCTTTGGGACTCGTCAGAACGCAAACAGCCTTCAAGAAGCTCATAAGCACGAACCAATAGAATGCACCTTAATCTGGCCAATTTGGACCTTGGAAGTACCAGTAAGACTCAAGGCTGTAAAGAAAAAAATAGTCTGCCTGAATAAACCAACAATTGTGGGTTATTTGAATCGGACTCCCCGGTTAGCCTCGAAACAGGCAGACATCAATTTCTCCTGGGAAATGTGTAAACTAAGGAAAAGCTTTGTCTATCACAACTCCCCCCCCCCCCCCCCCCCCCCCCCCCC
>NC_056502.1:24376609-24385875 GCF_014905685.2 Nematolebias whitei | reverse complement strand
ACACACACACACACACACACACACACACACACACACACACACATACAATCTTTTGTGGAGGCTTATCAGAACTGTGACGGCTGACCATCATTTTATCAGTTAATGCTTCATGGACGCCTCGTCGTCAAACGCAAATGTAACGTGTTCATTAATGTGCTTGCTGGCAGAGTTTTTTTGATGTCTTAAAATTGTGCCCTGTTAGGACAAGGTGTAAAGATCTTCCTTTTTTTTGTAATGCCACTATCCTATCCTAATGGCTTGCCCCTTTTTCTACCTAAAAAATGTATTCTGAAAAGGATAAGAAGGCCGCGCTACAGAGCAGCAGCTTTGTGCACTCCGCCCATCTTTCGGATGACTGTACGGACATATTCTCATTGTATCTTGGTACAATGATGATAAAGCTTATTTTGATTCTGTTTCGGCCACTTCCGCTTTGGCTTAATGTAATTCTGGTTTTTCAAATGTTGTTCGTTTAATGAACTGAAGCAATGTTGTAGATAAGAATGGAACAAATTCCTCCAGAACTATGAGACTGATAAAATCATACCATTGAGAGTTACTGTTTTAATGATGATTCTAAGCTGTTGAATCATGGGGTGAACTTGGTATTTGACACACCGCTAATCCATTTGTAATTACCGGGTCCTATTTGTTTAATAGGAAAAGACTTGTGTGAATCTGTTCTGTGTTTTTCTACACTTGACGTTAGATTTGAATAATTTTAGACCCTGGAAAGTAAAAAAAAATCCTGTCTTGATGCATAAACCCTAGAATTAAAAGAGGGTGGGCTTTCTTACCCTGACTGTACACGAGCAGCATGTTTTCGGTTCGACCCAGGCCTCTGCTGGAAAGTTGACTGTAGGAATGCTCATGCAAATATTGACCTTCAATTAGGTAAAACAGACGCCCTAGCTAGGGGCTGCAATATTGAAGACTTCAGCAAAAGCACTGTACATGTAAACAGTTACAGAATATACTGTATAAACATGCAAATTTACAGAATACACTGTATAAACATGCAAATAGTGTCCCCAAACACATTCATGTATGAATGCACCTTCCATTGAAATGTGATGGTACATCAAAAACATGACAAGTGCAAAACCTAGAGACTTCAAAAGAAGATTTTAACCTCTAAGAGGATATAAGCACAACATTAGTTGCGTTGCAATGCCACAACAACAAAAAAAGGCCCCTGTGCTAACAAAATATAGCAGATCAGTGGAGTGTTTTGACCTTTCATGGCTAAGGAACAAGTGACCTTCCAAACTGATGGCAGTCGACCACACTCTTGCATAATTAACAGCATATAAAACAAGATGTTCTCTGCGTGACCTTACCTGACAGTGTAAACAACAAGTATCCGTTCAACCTGCTGCACCTAATATACATCTTTAATTTTATATAAACCCCAGTTTTGATTTATGGTCAACAAGGAGCTCACCCCACAACTCCCAGTAAGCCGGCACACTTCACAGCATGAATGTCCCACAGGTGAGGTTCCTCAAGGCTGAAAGTGGAACAGCAGACAACCGGCACTACAAGACAGACATAACAAATCTGGGTTTTACTGAAGGCTGTTCCACAGATTTCTCCAACCAGCTAAAGGAGGGGGCTCTGTGGGTTCGTAGCCTCGCCGCTGTAGCAACAGCAGCATTGGACGGGGAGGATTGAGCTGGAGCATCGGCAGCCACCTTGATTTGCCCGGCAGATCAGCAGTGAAGTTGTGACGATTTCAGGCTCAAAGCTCTCGTATTCTCCCACAGAGCAAAAATCCACCTCCCACCCAGTCCTCAATAGCAGTTGCTATAACACATGGAAACAAATAAGCCCTTAGGAGGCAAGAAAAAAATCTGAGAAGAAATAAGCCATATAGGAATGCAAAATTTGAAACTTTAGAACGTATTCTACGTTGCCACTTTCTCTCTTTCAAACAGACTGCTCAGAAAAATATCAATATATTAAAAATAAATAAATAATATATCAGAAATCATGAAATTGCTTTCATTTAAAAGTAGAAATGCACAACTCTTATTAACCAGGCAAATCCCATGGAGATCACTGATCTCTTTTTCAAGGGAGGCCTGGACCTGAAGGCAACCTCACATGCACGTTTGGACTAAATAAATATATTTATGATGACATTTATTCATAGTAATCATTCTGATGCACAGATACACGAAAGGAAAGTGAGATAACGCAAATAAATGGGTTGGAAGTTGTTTAAAAATCAGTGTTATATATAGTCTTGATACTGATGTGAATCTATCAGTTGTCAACAGCTAGTAACAGAATAAAGAGCAGTGTGTTAAATGAATCACTACTTATAAGCTTAAATTTAAAATTAGTGTCGTCTTAATCCCCTGAGAGTTCAGATGTTTTAATAGATACTGCAGTTCTTTGAATAGATGTACATAAAGTGGAATAAGTAGACAAAGAAACAGAATAAACACCAGCTCAATTCAGTCATAGTTCTAAAATAAATGTGCTTATTGCAGAAAAATATGACTTTTTTTTTGTTGCTCTGCTTTTTGTTAAGCAACCTCGAAAAGCTGATATTACCCAGTTAATGAGTAGCAACACAAACCAGCTGAAGGCTGTTTATTTCACCAATATGAATGCTAATTATTTTAGCTCAATGCCAATATTTATTTCAAAACATAGTTTCCCTAAAAAAGAAACACAAGCCATGACCGCTCTACTAAAAAAACAAACTTCAGTCGACTTCTTAAAAATAAAACAATAAAAATAATTTTAAAAAACAACCAACAAGGGAAAAGGTATAGAACACGTGTCAAAGTCAAGGCCCGTGGGCCAAATCTGTCCCTAGTTAACATCATATCTGGCTCTCGAAGATATTTTAAATGTAAAATATTTTTTAATAATTTCTCACTTTGCTTAAAAAACAACTAAATACTTCGTTTAGTGCAGACTTCTCAGGATAGTTTAACTTTGAAGCCAGAACAAAAGGTTGCATTTTTCAGTAATCTTTCATTTTGATGTGAAAAGAGCAACAGAGAACAATCAAATGGAACCAATTAAACTCTTGTTGATGACGCTGCAATCAAGAAAACCTGTCGGCTATCTGACTGGAGTTAATGTATCAAATGAAATTGGCCCTTGGCTTGGACCAAGTTTTTAATTTTGGCCCCCTTCTGTAACTGAGATCGACTCCCCTGGTATAGAACAAGGTGATCACAGAAACAAGTGGGGAAGGGGACGCATTACTCTGCGCTTCATCCATCCATCCATTTTCTTTACCCGCTTATTCCATTTTGGGTCACGGGGGTCGCTGGTGCCCATGTCCAGCAATCACTGTGCGAGGGGCGGGGTACACCCTGGACGGGTCGCAAGTCCATCACAGGGCCACACAGAGACAAACGAGACAAACAACCATTCACTGTCTCACTCACACCTAGGGACAATTTAGAGTTACCAGTCAGCCTAACATGCATGTTTTTGGACTGTGGGAGGAAACCGGAGTACCCGGAGAAAACCCACGCATGCACGGAGAGAACATGCAAACTCCACCCAGAAAGGCCCCTGGACCGGGGTTTGAACCAGGGACCTGCTTGCTGAGAGGCAGCAGCTCTACCAGTTGCGCCACCGTGCTGCCCCTACTCTGCGCTTATTATAACTGAAGAAAATCCCTTATTATCTCACTGAGCTGTTGGGGACGAGCTGCAGACACCAAATTGTGGGAAAATACACAAACTCTCACTTGACTGTGGTGCAGTAGTAGGACAGTCCTCTTGAAACCAGTAAGTCACAGGTTTGACTCCTCGCCATGCCCATATATTGTGGTGTTCTCGAGCAAGACACAATGTTTAATTGTTCCCCCGGATGTTTAAATATCTGTCCACTGCTCCACCTGTGTGTATGTCACATGCGTGGGTTAAATGAGTTAAATGCAGAGGACACATGTCGTCATTGAGTGGGTGTGCAACAACTTAACATGTTTTTGGCCAAAATATGCAAGAAATTTTATACCTATTGACATTAAATTTAAAAAAGGCATTCTGGTAGAATAGATTCTAAAGCTCCAGTGTCAATTAACTAAACAATCAATGCAAAAATCAATGCAGACATGTTCCTGTTTTTAGTACTTTACATCGTTTCATAATGTAGCTTGATTTTATTTTGTTTTGCATCACTACTGTTATTTACTTTGTATTTTAAATGCATTTTATGGCTGTTTATTGTTGTGTGTACCTCATCTATGGTTTGCTTAAAACAGGTCTCTCTTGAAAATGAGTCCTCGTGACTCAATGAGACTAAACTGTATAAATAAAGGTTGAATGAATGAATGAATGAAAGTGTCATTTGGCATGTGATTTTATCAACTGCTACCACCATCAGCTTAACGTTATTAACACAGAAACAACACCTTCTCTCACTACAGTCAATGACTTGAATACTTGAGCTAAATGTCCCTTTTTCTTGCTGTTATCACATGTTACTTTAGCAGCAGGACCATTTTTTAAATCATTTATCAGGCAATTTGTTGATCCACATCTTGTGGCACGGGGGCTGCACAGCTGCAGAAAGAACAGCTCTGCAGAGAGTGGTGAAGGCTGCACAGAAGTCTGTTGAGTCAGCCTCCCCACCATCACAGACATCTACACCTCCAGATGCAGGAAGAGGGCCACCTGCATCATGAAGGACCCCACTCACCCAGCACACACACTTTTTGCTCCGCTCCTCTCAGGCAGAAGGTTGAGGAGCATTAAGAGTAGAACCATTAGACTGAGGAACAACTTCTACCCTGAAGCCGATAGACTCATGAATCTCTTACCAGATATTCAATGTAAAAAAAGAAAATCACTGTAATGCCACTTTAATTGGTGATATGTGGCATCTGTGCTGCTGATTATCCATGCTGCTGATCATCTCATATTGCTGTATTCATTCCGATCAATCTGCTCACCACAGACTCATGTTCAAGCTGCTGTTGATACGCCGTATTGTTTTACATTATTAGCGACTTAGCGTATCTTAGATCTTTTAGCGTACCGTTTACATTCGTTTAGCGTATATCTTAGTGCATATCTTAGATCCTTATTTACTGTTTCTGTTTATACTTTTGTTTTCTATTTTTGGATGTAACTGGGACCCTGAGTACATAATTTCGTTCCACCTCATGTACCACATGTGATGCGAATCACAATAAACTTGAACTTGTACTAAAGCTCTTTATTAATCGTTTGTGTATAATGAACACGGGGTGGAGGTCCATGGGTTTGGGTTGTTCGCGCCCCTCTTTGTCCTTAAAAATGTGCATTTGCAGCTTCTCCGATCTGTCCAGGTGCAAGCAGGACTGGACTCGCAGCCGAGAGCGGGGTAGCATTTTGAACTGTTGTTTCCATTTGACATGCAAAGGTTTGAGCGTTGTGTAGTGCATGGTCCTCCTTCAGTCATAACTTATCCTTCACAGCACTAAGATAACTATTATCAATGGGGTGATCTCTTAATAGATCACTTTCCATCCGTCCAAAACCCTGTGGTGCAGCTAGAACTTTTAGCTCTGTGACATATTGGTTTGCAGTTTCATCAGCACGTTGCACATGTTGTCTGAATGCATGTCTGCATGGCAGCACAATAACTTAGGGGACTAAATGTCTGTCAAGTGCTGATGGGCTTTTCAGTGTAGTGAAACAGTGTTCGTCTGGCCACGCGTCAATCATGTAAATGTCAAATTTATTTTTCGGCCTTGTAAATGGTTTAGGAGGCTCACCAGCGTGATGCAGGAAAGGCAATAGACTCGATACTGAAGTGCTCATCCACGTCGCCAGTTTTGTAGTGGTGGTTGTAATGAAATAGGAGATCATGTTTAAAACTCACAAACTTTAGAACAGCAAGTGTGCCATTACACCCGACGTCGTTACAGAATCTGATGTCTCGTATCGTCCGTATCTCAACTACGTTAACAAAACTAAGTTATTCTGTTATTCTCTTCGACACAGTCTCTTCTGTCCTAGGCTTTAATGGTATAAACCTCTTGTAATAAGAATTAACACCAGTAACAGAACATAAGTGCATTCACTGTGTAAACCTGAGAGCACAACAAAAGCCATGCCAAAAATTAAAAAATACAAATTTTAAAATATAAAGCAGAAAAGAAGAAAAACTGTAAATCTGATAAGAACTGCATACTACATGATAATACAAAGTTAGAACTGCTGTAAAGTAATAAGCCTGTGGTCTGTTTTGAGGGAGCACTCCCATCAATAATGGCAAACTTGCTAACATTCCACTTGGCTACCAACTGTGCAGCAGTAGGTAATGATTAACTCTTACCAAGAGAGTGATAGAATGAGTAACCCCTTCGTATGCGTGCGCTCTCTCTTCCTGCAGAACCTGTGACGCCTGCCGAAACGCACAAGTACATCTACATTTATCATTATAAAACCTGGGCAAACACACGGGAGAAGTGCCAGGCAGCCACGGCGACACATAACGAAAACACAAGGAAACCTAATCTCTATTTTCAGGAGGCAACCAACACGCTGACAAAAAACTGAACCCAACAACAGTTAGACACGCACTCTGACACTGCTGATACAAAACCTGAACCACAAACATGGCCCTATAAATACTAGATAAATTGCATCTCCTGTGAAAATGCAATGTGAATGCTTATTGTAGAAGAACTTGCTGAAAAACAGCTGAAAATAGCTAAAAACATGCTGAAATGTAGCTGAAATGGAAAAAAAGTCAGCAGAAGAAAGGAGAACACATATTTGCTGAATTAGGTGTAAATAAGCAGAAATGAGCAGCACGGTGGCGCAACTGGTAGAGCTGCTGCCTCTCAGCAATCAGGTTACCCTGGTTCAAATCCCTATCTGGGACCTTTCTGGGTGGAGTCTGCATGTTCTCTATGTGCATGCGTGGGTTTTCTCTGGGTACTCCCATTTCCTCCCACAGACCAAAAACATGCATGTTAGGCTGATTGGTAACTCTAAAGTGTCCCTAGGTGAAAGTGAGAGAGTGAATGGTTGTTTGTCTTGTTTGTCTCCATGTGAGTGTCCCCCACCTCTCACACAGAGATTGCTGGACATGGGTGCCAGTGACCCCCGCGACCCAAAAAGGAAGAAGCGGGTAAAGACAAGCGGGATGGGTGAGCAGAAATGAGCACAAAAATTAGGAAATAGCTGAAGAAATGTTAAATTAGCAAATAAAATAGGTGAAAAGCAGCTGAAAAGGCAGAAAGAATCTTCAACTACCAGAAGGAAATGGAAGAAGCTGAAATGACCTAAAAGAAATGTGGAATTAGCTGAAAAAGTTAAATTTAGCACAAAACAGCTAAAAAAATAGTTGAAATAGCATAAAAAGCTAAAACTTGCAGAAAAAAGCTGAAAGGAGCATAAAAAGCTGACATTTTCAGAAAGAAGCTAATTAGCTTGAAAGTAGCAGAAATTACCGGTACCAAGGAAAACTTGAATTTATCTGAAAACAGCTGAAATAAGCAAAAAAATGCTAAAAACAAACAAAAAAAAAGTAGGTAGAACGAGCTTAAATTAGTAGGAAAAAAGCAGAAAGAACACATTTGCTGAAAGAAGCAGAAATGAGCACAACAAGTGGAAATTATATGAAAAATGCTGGAATTGGCAATAAAAACAACTGAAAAGTAGCTAAACAAGTAGAAGCTGAAATTACAAAAAGATTTGTGCTGCATTAGGCTGAAAATAGTTTAAATTAGTGCAAAAAATGTGGAATTAGTTGAAAAAGCTAAAATTATATATAAAAAAACAGCTATATAGTAGCTGAAATAGTAGTAAAAGCTGAAACTTGCAGACATAAGCTGAAAGGAGCAGAAAGAAGTCAGAAGAAGCACAAAAATGTTGTAGTTAGAAATAATCTGAAAGGAGCTGAAAATAGCTGATTTTTTTTTTTATTTGCATAAAGAAGCTGAAAGAAGCTGAAATAACAAAATGTGAAAGGAGCAGTAAAAGGTTGTAAACAGAACTAAAGATTTGAAGGATGTAAAATGAGCTCAATTAATTTTCTATGAGGAGAAAAGTGGCAGAAAAGGCTAAATATTTCAAAAAGCTAAAGGTGCACCAATACCAAAAGAGCTGAACGTTTTGATAGATGATTTGTTGAAGTAGCTTGAAAACTGTGGGATGAGAATTGCGCTGAAAAACGTACAGAAGAAAGATGGATCACAACAGTGTGAATGCTTCATAAACATTCACGCAGCAAGAGTCTTATAAAGTATAGACTGCAGAATGCATATAAATGTCAGGGAGAAAATATTAAGGCTAGAGGGACTTTGGTTCAGCTGCCAGAAAGACAGTCCTGGCCTTATTTTTGCAGTGCTGCTGCTGATGAACTTGGATTGCGGCGTTATCGGACCTTGTTATCTGTGGAAGTTGTGTCTGAAAGTCTGCACAGCTTCAAATACAGAGCACCCCTCCTATTGCTCCTGACGTCTTTCTTGAATCAACACCTCTGAGAACTGCTTGATGTCAGAGCAAAGAGGGTCTTTTAGTGTATTTACTGCCATGTATGTGAAAGCAACTGCACAGCACACAATGAGATAATGTCTAAAATTATATATTATTTAACTGCTTTTGTGTTTTGAATGTGATAAATTCAGCACATATGAGTTGATTAAATGACAGAGATCAGTTTTACTGGTGACAGACAGAAGTTTTCTATTTATTATACACAAGCAAAGTCATTGTGCAAATATCTACAGCAATACCAAAGCTTTTTTAATGAATTGGCAACAGCTAAACTGTTCACTGCTATAAAAAACATTCTACGCAGATAATAGCACATTTATTTTCAGCTTGTAAACTTGGCAATTATTCTTAACGAGGCACACTCTATCATTCCAGCCAAGCTGCAGCGTTATAAAAACAGAAAAATGTAAACATCAAAGTCAGCCGGCTATTTCCATTTGTGTTCTCACTAAAAATGGCAGCAATTGCTAGACAGGTATATTTCAAGACTGCAAGACTACTTTTTTAAAACAAAAATGGAAAAGTGTTTTCCTTGGTTGCCTGCTGAGCTCGTGCCTTTCTTCAGACGACACCACAAGTGGCCGTTGATCCGGGCCAGAGCACAGCGCAGTGGGGTTGCCACTTTGTGCTGATTCAATAAGAAATAATTGCATGTTGGTTTCTCTTCGTGTTTTCTCCCTTCATAGTTGTGTGTTTTCGTTCTGTAAGTTACGAAATGGATGTAGATGTAAGAAATGACACTGACATATTGACATTTCTTTTTAATGTATACACGTATATATATATATATATATATAT
>NC_056502.1:24374192-24376509 GCF_014905685.2 Nematolebias whitei | reverse complement strand
CTACTTCCTCAGACTGCTGAGACGAGCTGGTCTGGGAAGCTCAGTCCTCACCTCCTTCTACAGGTGTGCAGTGGAGAGCATCCTGTGCTCCAGCATCAACGTGTGGCATGGAGGCTGCACAGCTGCAGAGAAGAAAGCTTTGCAGAGAGTGGTGAAGGCTGCACAGAAGACTGTTGGAGTCAGCCTCCCCACCATCACAGACATCTACACCTCCAGATGCAGGAAGAAGGCCACCTGCATCATGAAGGACCCCACTCACCCAGCACACACACTTTTTGCCCCACTCCCCTCAGGAAGGAGGTTGAGGAGCATTAAGTGTAGAACCACTAGACTGAGGAACAGCTTCTACCCGGAGGCTGTTAGACTCATGAATCAATAAACCAGAATAATCACTGTGAAAAACCACATCATGTTGATGCTGATCTGGTTCATGTTGCTGCTGATCTGTTTCATGTTGCTGCTGATCTGTTTCATGTTGCTGCTGATCCGTTTCATGTTGCTGCTGATCCGTTTCGCATTGCTGCTGATCCGTTTCATGTTGCTGCTGATCCGTTTCATGTTGCTGCTGATCTGTTTCATGTTGATGTGTTAATTTGTGCTCATCTGCTCACACAGACTCATGTTTGTGCTGCTGTTCGACGTTTTGTTGGTATACTGCTAGTGCTTAGTGTATCTTTGAGAACGTTTTTCCTCAGTTCACATTTGAGATCTTATTACTGTTTTTCTTTTTCATTTTATTGTTGGATGAAACTTGGGACCCTGTGTATACAATTTCGTTCCACCATATGTACCACATGTGGTGCGAATGACAAATAAAGAAACTGACTGATATTTATACAAGTGGCTTCGGATGTTATCAGCCATTAAATGGCCGTTATTAGTTGTTATCATCCCCATATGTAGCAGTCAAACTGTCCCACCTACCTCCTAGTAGGTTTAAAGGTAAGTTATCGTTATTACTGCTGATAATAGGCAGCGTCGCATGGGGGTAAACTAGGAAGTGTCTTCTTTTTTTTCCAGCTTATGTAACCATTTTCCTAAACGTAAGCTTACACCTGACCCAGAGGACCAGCCCTTAACTTAACCCCCTTACCCTTGTGCCTAAACCTAACCAAGACCGTAAACCTAACCGCCAGACCCTTTACTCTAAACCTAACCACGTGAAGCTATTATGAGCGCTAACAAAGCTAAAAACAGAGCCTATTATCATCGCTAACAATGTACCTTTAAACCCACTAGGAGGTACAGGAGGGGCAGTCTGACCGCTACATATGGAGATGATAACAAATAATAACGGCCATTTAATGGCTGATAACATCCAAAGCGGGTGTTTATACACTGTATATAAATAAACAACTTTGAATTGGATGGTGTGTTTTATTGTTAAGTTACACATTCTTTGTTGTTATAAAAGATCGTGTTTAGCATCTGAATTTTGTGAGCACACTGTGGTCTACAAATAACAACAAGAACTCTTCTTAATACACAAATTGGTATTTAAGAGGAAAATAATTTGCCACTATTATGACCTGCATGGCTGCATGAGCAGATAGATGCTTGGATGGATGAACTTTGACATGGCCATCCCATTCACCAAGTCTAAAACAGACTTTATCCTTCCCTGTCTACTCGGTCACAAGGTTTGTGAGATGTAAGTCTAACAATCAGTAGCTGTACCAACCATGGGCAGCCCAAATTCTTGTGAGCGTGTGCAAACTGTAAAACTTGACAATGATGAAAAGACTACAAGTTGCAAATAAAGAAAGAAAACAACATGGATGCTTCCCAACATCTTTCAGTCAGGTCATCTGGACAGTTTCTTTTTTTTGTGCTGAAACGTTTCGCCTTCAATCCGGAAGGCTTCATCAGTCAACAAAACTGATTCTTCCCCCAACAGTTTACTCCAAAGTGGAACAAACCAGTTTGGTTGGTGTTAAGATGGTCTCTTTGGTATGCCCCCTCCTCCATTGCTGGCCCTCTTACTTGTTGACAGTTGTGTCAAACTGGTTGAAAACAACAAAGTCCATGCTCATTAATGCAGGTATACAATCCAACATTTTTCAGTCAGGTCAACATGGATGCTTGTTTTAAAGAAACACAGCATACAGACATTTGCCGTTTATTTGTGTTAGAAAGCGGCAGACCCATCTTCAGTGCCGCCATGCCGCTCAAGACATTCTGATGACCTGTGCGACAACTTCTTCACGTCTTACGAGCTCACTCTGCAGCTCATCGACAGGAACCTCACGCTGGTTTGCAAGAACAAGCCTGAGCTTCCACGCTGGTTTGCAAGAACAAGCCTGAGCTTCTACGCTGG
>NC_056502.1:24370982-24374182 GCF_014905685.2 Nematolebias whitei | reverse complement strand
ACGCTGCCCCACGAGGACCAAGACGTAGGAGGGGGCTCCAAGCCAGCGCTTGTCCTGAGCTTCAACCGCTACAAGGGAGGCATGGACAACCTGGACAAGGTCTTCATCGCCTACAGCTGCAGGAAGATGAAGGCCCGCTGGACATCTTCCACAATGTGCTCAACGTCTTGTACTACAATGCCTTCTTCATTTGGAGGGAGCTCAACCACGGCTGGATGCATGCCAAGCAAGACAGGAGGAGGCTCTTCCTCAAGCAACTGGACAAGGCTCTCGTCGCTCAGCTTGGTAGGAGGAGGTGTCTCCTACATGCCCCATCCTTGGCCATGATGGTAAGGGACTCATGGATGGCAGCCAAGCCACGATGGGCTGGTCCTCAATGGCCACGGCCCATGATGGATCACCGTCTTCATCGCCATCGTCCTAGTCCCCGTCCTCGCCCCGGTCTCAAACGCCTCCACCCCGGCTCCCACTGTCTAGCAAGAGGAAGAGGTGTCATCTGTGTCCTTCCAGAAAGTACTTGAAGACCCAAAGCATGTGCTCCGGGTGAGAAAGGTTAGTGTGCAGTGGGTGTGCTCTCCTGTGCTGTCAAATGTGCCTCTGTCACTTCTCCCGTGGGGGGGGGGGGGGGGGGGAACACAGGAGGAAAAAAGAAAGGAGAAAGAAAACGTGACTGAATTCTGAACAACGCAGGTGCATGCGTTTATGATGGTGGGCGGTTGACCACGCCCCTTTACTCCACAACGGAACCTTTCCGTCTCGTTTTCGTTCCCCTGACTCAAGAACTACAGGAGGGCTTAACGTTTGCTACTATTAGAGCTTTAATTTATCGTTTTGCTACAAATAACGTTTAGTTAACATTTTGCTACTTGTAGCTTGTTTTGCTACTTTTGGCATTTCGAGTTTTTTTTTTTTTTTTTTACTATTTCGGCCAGGTTGTCCTCGGGCTGGTTCGATGAGTAGTAAGCGGCCATTTTGCCTGTAACATTTGAAAGTAATGCACTGTCATTCCCCAATCTGTTACGGAAGCACGATCCCTAGTGTACTTCCGGGTCACACGGATCACCGTTGTTTATGAATGAAAACTGTCATTTACTTAGAAAAGTACGTGCTCTGTCTCCGCCGATCTTCATGTAGCTAATTTACGCCACTCGTATTTCTGTTGCAAATCCTTGGTTAAGATGATATGCAACGCATTAGACCCCACCCCCAGCCTGAATGGTAAAACAGCGCCGCTCAGTGGTGAAGCTGCATATCATTTTAACCATGACGTAAACATGTCAATGATTTTAACGGAAATACGAGTGGCGTAAATTACCAACATGAAAATTGACGAAGATAGAGCACATACTTTTCTATGTAAATTAAGACAGTTCTTATAAATGGAATTATACCAGTACATTTTATTTAATCTAGCATATTAAACGGCGATCCGTGCGACCCGGACGTATTCGGGCATGTGAAATTGAGCTACAGATCGGGTTCCATAACAGATTGGGGAATGGCATGCACTGATGATCGATTGTTTTAGACTGGTGCTCCATTTTGCATGTGTTCTGCCTGGAAACTCAACAGCAGGCTGGTTTGAAACACGTCAGCAAGCTGCTACTTAATATACAACAAATCCTGTTGGCAAGCCTCAGACTGATGAAGTCCTTCGGATGAAATATTTTCTTCCAAAAAAAGAAACAGTCCAGACATGATTTAACTTTTTTGGTGATTTATTTATCTGGATGATTGAGCCTACTTACTTTTTTATTTATTCTTTTGACACTTAGATAGACTTCTACTTTTAGCTAACCTTTTGCAGCTTTCAACTACAATTTCACTACCTTTAGCTTTTAGCAAGTAGTTAGCTACTTTCAGCTTTTAGCTGGAATTTTGATTTGTTTACTTTTAGCTTATGTTTTGCTCCTTTGAGCTAGATTTTTTTTTCTTTTAGCTTTTAGTGATCTGCTTCTGTTGGCTATCAACTCAGTTTTACCTGAACAAATTTAAGCAAAGTCTTTTATCTCAGGGAAAGTATTTGGGCAACAAGGCACCATTGTTTGTCATGGGGGGGGAAAGATCAAGTTTGTGTTGAAATAAATGTTAACATGTCTAACTATCCTTAGATTTACATAATAAACAATTCAAGCAACAGATATGAGTTCAGCTTGCATGAATAAAAGTGTGAACCTCATCTTCACTGTTCAGCTGGGAGAACATAGATGTGTTTTGTTCCGGACACCTCAGTCCATCTAACAAACCGCAGCGGATCAACAACAGCATGATGTCATCCTGTACAAATCTGGCCCAGAAAAGGTGCAGCCCAATACAAACAACCTTAACGAAGCAGATGATTTAAATGTGTCATTTCTGTCAGCCCCCTCCAGCTGCTTTGATCAACTGGTTTCTTTTTAAGGGCAAACTGGGTGACTGAGCTCCATGATGAGGCTGACAGGCAGATTTATGTGCAGCGTCCTCCGTCACTTGGAGCGGGTCCGAACCGCTCAGGTCCGCTCCACGCAGCGCACATTTAACCATTTACACCAAAACTAGCAGCTCAACTTCAAGAAGAGACACTGAGGCTGGAACTTGACTGAGACTCCTCTGCCTCTGAGAAAGGAAACCGAGCCAGACAGGCTCTGACATCAGGAGGTTAATATTTACCAGCTTGTTACTGTACGTGCGCTGCAGCCGCGGATCCCACAGCGAAAGGGCCACAAGAAGAAGTCCGCATTTCCTGGACCGAGATGCGCCGGATGCGATCGCTCCGTGTCCGCGTCTGTTCGGGGGGAGAGCCGGGGAGGGCGGCTCGCTGCGCTGTCAAGCCCGACGGCGGTGCCACGTTCAGCTGATCGCCACAACAAAACATTTCGCCCCTACGCGAAACACACACTCCGCGTTTTCACACCCTCTTCCCTCCTCGTTTTGGCCACGCCCTCGTTCAGAAGCTCCGCCCTCTCGGATCAGTCTCCACCAATGGACCGGCGGGTCTCATGAATAACCAGGAAGCGGCTGAGAAAGGCCATTGGCTGGAAGCGTCACTTCCTGGTTTCTGCTTCTCTGATTGGCTGAGCGCCGAGAGAACAGGAGTTGAGGACACTAACTGGATTTTTCACGCACTCCTGAGCTTTTCCACTAAAAAAAATCTTATTGATTTGAAGCTAATAGTCTCTCTCTCTCTCTCTCTCTCTCTCTCTCTCTCTCTCTCTCTCTCT
>NC_056502.1:24336464-24370972 GCF_014905685.2 Nematolebias whitei | reverse complement strand
CTCTCTCTCTCTCTCTCTCTCTCTCTCTCTCTCTCTCTCTCTCTCTCGCACACACACACACACACACACAATATTATTATGGAAAATTTCAGAAGAAATTTAAAAATTGTTAGGGTTTTAATGCAGCTACTGCCCAATTTTACAACGTCAACTATTTAATAATCTAAATCAGTTGTTCTCAAACTTTTTATGTCTTTGTAAAAGAACCCCCCCCCCCCCACACACACACACACACACACAATCCAATAACACCAAAACAAAATGAGCCCAGTGTTTATACGTAGTTTTTTTTTTTCCCAATATAAAGTAAAATCAAATGGGAGCATGCCCTCAGCCTCTGATCATTTAAAAGTGGACATAAGACAAATGTACATCACGTTTAGAATAATAAAAAAATAAAGTCCATTTGATGCACAGAAAACCAACAAATATTAATTATCAAAAGCTGCAATTTATCTATTTTTACTGTATTTTAGATGGATAGATAAAAGAATGGATACTTATTTTTTTTCATCCCCTACAACATTTTTAGGACAGAAACAAATAGGAGTGATATCCTGACCCCCCTACCACCACACACACACACACACACGCACGCACACACACACACCACTTTCAGAAACACTCATCTAGAAAAGAATACTTGCATGTTGATGTACAAAACAGTTGTTCTGCAAAAACTATAGGTTGCATCTTTAAAATGTTTGAACCGAGAGCAGCAGAAGACTTGTGACTTTTTAATGCGTTTCATTTAGGAGATAAGTGACAGCGATCACGCACGTCCAGTTTTGAAGAAGCAACCAAGTTACAATCTGATGAAGCTTGGTGGATATAAGAGCAAACTGTACATTTCACAGCAGTGAGAGACACAAGACAAAAGTCTCTACATTTGATGAATTTGTATGGAACAGTTTTGACATTTGTTTGCTAAACTTTTGGCAAAGTTTAACCAGCTCAAACGTCCGTGTGTGACCTTTTCCACATCATAACCCTAAACCATTTTATAAAAAAGCTCCAAACTTAAACCGAGACAGTGCGCCCTGGTAAAATTATAAGGCACACGTTTCGCTTCACTTAAGTACATCTCCTCGCTGTATCCTTCTAAAACTTGGAAAACAAGGAGCAGAGCCTTCAGGGGTCACATATAGTAAAAGGTCACCGACAGGTGGAGATCAAATGCGCCCCTAAAGGTGAGCGGGACATCAGAGGGGACTTTTCAAGGCCAAGAACTTCTGATGACTGTGTGAATCCAGCTTTGGTCTCATCCTCTCAGAGCCATGTCTGCACTCAGTCTTTGTTCTTGTTGTTGGAGAAATGCACTGCAGCGGGGAGAGAAAAGTGGAAAGGAAAGGAAAAACAGGGAGGGTGAGGAGGAGATGTGTGGAGGAAAGATGGTGGGAGGAAGCGAGAGACAGAGCAGGAGACGGTGGAAGGAGTGCAGGGGCATGCTGTGGTGTGAGTGACTCTGCTGCTACAATATGACTCTGACAGCCTTATGTAACCAGACTGGGCTGGCGTTTGGCTCACAGCAGACGCCGGCTGCGCAGGCTGTTATATAACTGCTGCTCCTGAGAGCTGGGGGGGGGGGGGGGTAGCATGTGCACTGGAGAACAAAACAAACACACACTCTTTACTTCAGAGTCAAATACCTTGAGCTACAACCTGAAAACACAGAGAGAGCATTGAGGAAACAAATACAATCAAAGCTGCATATTGTGTGTGTGTGTGTGTGGGGGGGGGGGGGTTCCTGTCAGACAGTCAGGCATCAGTATCTCATCATCCAGCAACTCATTCCACCTTTATTTAGACAGGTTAATCCCATTGAGCCTCGAGGACTCATTTACAAGAGAGACCTGAATCATCCTGCAACAAGTTTCCCATCATGAAAAGCCTAATTGGGCCTTAATGTTGGGTAAATGTTTCCAGTGCACATGCAGTATGCCAGCAGGGGCCAAACTCAATTACTTCCCCTGCATGCAGAATATAATTTAATGGTCCCAGATTAAACTCCTTAAAACCCAATTACACCTCAAGATAGGCTGAAGTCATTGTGCCCAACAGAAGGGCAGGGATGTGCACCGCGCTCGAACAAAGCAAACCGTGTGCCTCTCGACTGTAACAGTAAACTTGAAGGGGGGTGGACTGAAAATGTCCCAAAAAATTGGGGGCAAAACGCTGAAGTGGAGATTAAGAATTGTTTCAATCAGTTAACCTGGGATTTAAAATCCCAGGATGCCTAACCAACTGAGTGGTTCATAATCCGCACATTACTGACCTCTGACCTCTTCCTACAGCCACAAATTGCCTCCATTGATAACAGAGGAGGGGAAGGTGGGATTTATGACGCTGCAGCCGAAGGCCAAAGTCGGAGCGTGCCTTAAATCTATTCTGAGAGGAGGAATGACTTCATGTCTGAGAAGTGTGGGAAATAAAAGGGAGATTTATGACATGTTGCTAATTTGTTCTCAGATGTTGTTTTGTGTTCTCAAGGTTAAGATGAGACTGATAGAAAATGACTTACTTTAGAAATGCTTAATTCAATAACAGATTGGATGATTTTTTTTTTTTACAAGAGTTTTGTCAGAGATTAAAACAAGTGGCTACAAGTCTCTTGAGACGTTACATAAAACATCTGTTAGTAATGAGTTTACAACAAATGCCCAGGAGCATTAGGTAAATTCACAAGACTCCCCAGTTCCATGTGTCTGATCCATGAAGTCATACTGGTGCTCAGAGGGTCAATGGGAAGAGTCGAGAGGACCAGAAAGTTCCCAACCATTAATCTGCAGCGCTTCAGCCTCAGGGAAATGGAAGTCATACATCCAAGCTGTCTTCACTGCTTTTTATTCAATACGTCTTATATTTGTATCGCTCGACCAGTACTGACTGTCAGTTGATGTCCTCACATTTTCTTCTTTTGAACGGGCCAAACTTGAACACGATGGCAGAGCTGCCGCTTCTCATACATTCATTCAACCTTTATTTATACAGGTTAGTCTCACTGAGCCTCGAGGACTCATCGACAAGAGAGACCTGTTTTAACAAAGAATGATGTAGACAATCATAAAAGACTGTATATAAATCGGGAAAAATAAATGAAATATTAAAAAAACTAAACTAAAACAGCAGCATTATAGAGTGATATAAAATACTAAAAACAGGAACATGTCTGCGTTGGTTTTTGCCATGAACTCGGATGTTTGAAGCCACTTGGAGAGGTCAAGGTCGAGAACTTCAGATCTTTTTGCAGGATGTTCCAGGACACAGGAGCAGAGGAGAAGGCCATGGTTTTGTTAATGGAAATTTAAGCTCCAACTGTACCAGTTTGTTCAAAATTACATTATTGGAACCCCTTTGACAAAAATGTCAGTTTTCAATGTTTGCCCACATTATAAACCAAGTTTAGGTTTTTAATGAACTGGTCTTTTAAACTCATTTCAGAAGGGGATTTTATACATTTGAAAACATTTAGTCAAACGAGATTTAAATCAATGCTGAGACTTTTCAGTTTTGTCTCATTTTTGGAGCGCCTGTATTAACGGACTAAAGTGCAGATGGTGTGTCACAGTAAGCTACATGAATCCTTACCATACCTCACCACTAAACCAGTGGTGTAGTCTCAGTGTGATTCTTCTGAATAAATAAAGGCTGAATATCTGAGAGGCTTGTACTTGGTGCCTGAAGCAAATGGGTTGACCTTAGGCCTTCAGGTTGGGTTTAACCATGAACGTCAACCAATCACAGGCAGAGAACAGGAAAAACGTGAATAAAAAACTTGTTAAATATATATTATTGTCCTGTGGAAAGTGAGAAACTTGATTTTCTTCAGATGGACTTAAAACAAATTTATTGTTCTTTGCTCTAAGAGATGATTCTCAACTACCACATGAAATTTAGCCGTTTTCGTAAAACGGACAGAATTAACTCCATTTAAGTTTCAGCTGAGCTCGGTTAGCTGTGGTGACCATCATGAACGGGGTTGGCTTTAAAAGTCTCACCCAATGGCTGCTTTCAGAGTTACATTAAAATGTATCCAGTGGTTCAGGTAATATTTTGCTAACACAACAATAGAACATGTATACAACTGGAAAAACTGACCGGGGGTTAAATAAATGCAGCAGAGTAAAAAAAAAAAAACTAGTTATAAAAAGGCAAAAATAAAGTTTACGTGAGTTTAGAAGCACTGCTGTGCCTCATCTTATAAAATATCAACCTTTTGTATGACATGCTAGTTACAGATTGTGTTCATCATAAGATGATAGTAAAATTATAGACAATTTCAATTGATAACTATAAATTTCTCTTTTAAATATTTTTTCTTTCAATCAACAGCTTTTTGATCACGTGTTGTTTCCTCACAGGGTTTAAGGAGCGTGTTTTTCAGGGGAATGATGAAATCACAACTGAGCTGTACGAGTGCAGGGTGGTGCTGTGGGAGGGTGCGAGTCCACAAGAGGTGGTGTGTCCTGAACATTTATTTCCACACGCAGATACTAGACTGAGCAGCCAAAACCAACATGTTCCGTCTGCCAGCGAGGCGAGAGGGACAAACACAGCAGCAGCTGACAGCTCACACGTTTACTGCTGGAATCCAGGAATAACATGGAAAGACTCGTCAGGTCCATCGTTTTCCTTTAACACGTCACAAAAAACATCATTTAACAAAGGGAAATGTTTGACACGTGACGGACGGTTTACAGCTGCTGGCTGGAGACAAATCAATCCATCAGCCAGATGTTTACATGTTTTTCTGAGTTGCCTCAGTTGTAGGTGAGGCTGGGCTGAGCGAACAGAACATGATGTGCATGAAGGCTCCTCCCTAATTCCTCTCATGGTGCGTCAGAACTCAGCTCTGTAAGGTGATGTACAGAAAAAGGAAAGTGCAACCACACCATCTGCACTGTGGTGGCCTGCTGAGGGCAGTCATTCGTTCCATTTATGGCACTCCCAAGTTAAAAATGCTACTTAGCAAATAAATGCTAAAAAAATAATCACTAGTTTTTTTTTAATTATTCAATTTTATACTGAATGACATTCATTCAGTAGGACACAAAAACAAACTAAAAGCACAAAGTGAAAGTTTTGATCTTTATTAAATGACTGTTAAAGCATGAAATACAATTATTTAGTATCAAACCAACGCCTAATGGCATGCGATGACCGACTCACAACAATGTAAGGCATAATAAGCACATCAGCATCATGAACAACTTCCCTTCTGAAACACAGGACTACAAAAAGGCACTTCATAGAGTTATGAAATGTGACATTACAATCCAGCATTAAAAAAAAAAAAAAAAAAAAAACCCTGGAGGGATTGAATGTGCAGCAATTTAGGTAAAAACATTTCAATATCAAAATCTGAAAAACTTTTCACAACCCACATCTGATGCCACAAACACAGGATATGTGATTCACGTAAATACCTACTGAAATTTCTGACAAAATGCTTTTACAGTTCAAGTATTATATAAAAAAATGTTTTTGACAAGTGCAAAATATACTGATCCTATTCTTTTTAGACATGTTGAAATGAGGTAATCAGCAGATGATGCATAAGTACTGTACCAACACAACCAAACAGAACGTCAATCTCTTCTGAAATGCATTTTCATTTTGTCGAGTGCGGTTGTTATATATACATTATTTTGTGTTGCTAGAGAACGTGCCGAACTTAAGGAAATGATGGCATTTCTAAAAACACAAGTAGTGCAAAGTGAAAGCTTTGACTGGTGGGACTTCCCCGCTGCAGGTTGCTGACCTGCTAAAAACAAGTCTCCCTCCCTGCTGCATCAGACTGCAAGTAAAGATTGTTGCCTGTGGCCGTCCGAGGCTGAGCACAGTCATGGAACAGCTTAGCACCAGGAATAAATGGTCTTAAATGAAGCAAGGAAGAGCTGAGATTAGACTGGAGGTCTTTTAGGACTCTCTGGCTTAAGATGCAGTGACGTGGCTGTGCAGGCAGCTTAGCAGCACCAGGGAAGCCCTGTTATGATCTGCAGGGTGTGCCTCCTTAGTCTTATCTAGCGCTCGCACTCACCTCACGCTGGGGCTCCGGAGCAGGGGTCTCCTGGTTGCTCCCCCTTGTAGCAAAGGAGTCCAGCTAATCAGGGATATTTCAGACCTGTCTAATCAGAGAGGCCTGATCAGAAAGAGAATCTGTAAATAAAACTTCCGAGGTACAGAGAAAGTGCCTTCTTGTCGAGTTTTCACAAGTGACTTAAAATACAGCACAGAAATACTAAAGTTCAAACTAGAACTCCCCTCAGGAAAAGTGTCTTGGTTAATGGTAAATAACAGAATTTACAGCTAAAGCCTTCACCAGATCAGCTAAAGTAATTAGTGTAAACTTTTACACCTCTGATGATTATTGAAACAGCACGAGCAGTAAAACAACAAACAACTGCCAGACAATGTGGGAACAAAGAAAAACAAACAAAAAACAAACAGGTTTACATAATATTTTTCTAGATCACTGTTTAGCATCCTTCAAATTGTCTAATATGGAGAAAAAAACAACTAACAAAACAAACAAAAAAAAAATACACATTTAAAGTCAACCCAAAGATATGAGACGCTCAGCTGAAATCCCTGTCAGAGAAGATAAGAGGGGCTAAGAGGGTCCAGAGGTAGAGCCCGAGGCCCAACCAGCTGGAGCTCATCTTCACCCACACAGCTGGCATGCTGCTCTGCATGGCCTGCGTGCTGATGTCCGGTCTGAGGACACACAAAGAGGTAAAGTTAAATACAACATCATCAGCTAAAGTTGATCAAGAATCATTTAATTTAAAATGTATTTATTGTTCTAAAACACAGCAGTTTTTAAATAACACAAAAATCAATCTCTGCTCCAAGACTGAAGACATTACTGATGAAGACGCCCTCTGGTGGACAAAACGAGAAACAACAACTAAACCAGGGGTTCTCAAACTTTTTGGGTTCAGGGACACCCTCATAACCCTCATGTTTATTAAATAATTTTATTCAACTTGTCTCTTTAATGCAATGGAAATATTTGTGTAACATAAATACTTAAGACCTGTTCTTTAATAGTGTTAATACAATTTTTATACTTTTAAACATGGGGTATTTTTTCATTCAAAACTCAATTAACTAAATTTTTAATTTAAACTTCCAAAAATTACAGTTTTGAGAAAATTATCGGTATCAAAAACCACTTTAAAACTTCACCTGTTCACACGATGAACATAATAAATGTATCGCTTCTTCTTCAAATTATTACAGAAAACTCTTTACATAAAACTGAAGAGGATCAGAACAGCAGTAGTCATACTGAGCGACAGGGCTTCACTTGGAAACTGATGGATGCCGGAACACAAATAGCAGGCGGGGAGGTGGGCGTGGTTTCTCCACCAGAAAATTTTAAGAAAATTAAAAAAAATTTGGTGTTGGAGTGAGCACTGGCTCACAGACCCCCGGGGACCCCAGTTTGAGAACCACTGGACTAAACTAAATGTGCAAAAAGCAGTTTGTGCCATCAATCGATTGTAATTCCTTCCTTCAACTGGTTTAAGACTTCTGATTTTTTTTAAAGTATTTTATTATCTTTTATCATAAATAGCATTCTCAGATTTGTAAGCACTATTGCACATCCAGTGGTTTGTTGATCATTTTAATAATTGGCTTTTTATGTTAGTGAACGTTTCTGTTCAATGCCCTGAGACAACTTCTGTTATGACTTGGCGCTGCATAAATAAACCGAACTGACGGCAGATACTCACTGGTACCAGTTGGTAAGTGTCATCATGATGTACAGGGAGGCCAGACAGAGGTGGAAGTGGAAAAATGAGTAGCTGTAAGTGACTTTCTCCTCCTCGTTGTCCATGGCCCTGCGTATACCATCTTCACCCACAACTTCCTCCCCTCCGGACCCCTTGCCTTCCTCTGTCTGCATCAGCTTGTTCACCTGAGCGTTGCTGGATGAACGGACACTAAAAGACAGAGAAAAAGAAAAGAGAATTAGAAAGCATACAAACTGTACAAAACAAGGTGAATGTCTTTAACACAGGTAATGTACCTGGCGTAGAGAGTACATAAGAGGAAGATGATCAAACCAACGATTCCCTGAGCGTCCCACCACTGCACATGTCCAGAGTTACTGTCAACAGACGGTTGAGTGGTGCTGACGTTTGACACCAGACTCAACAAGCTGGGGTTGCAGGCTCGATCTACATGCAGGGATTAAAACACATAAATCTTCTGGCTGATTTTTTAAAAATAACTCCGAGGTTACCCACACATCACCCACCCCTCAGTAACACGTTTGAGAGCGTAATCCTGTGTACCGGTCACTTCACAAAAGAGGAGCATACCGTGCACATGCCCTGAGTCAGTACATGATATAATGTTCTCTAATGAAGTGCTGAAGTTTGAAGACTTTAACTTGCACCATTTAGATCCTCAAGACCATCGGCGTTCTGAAGGAAGAGAGTGGTGTTAACAACTTGTCTGATTATGCCATTTTAGTGTTTTCAATTGAGGGATTGTCAGATATAAATTAGAGCACCATGTCCTTCAGACAGTATAAATTAACTTAAACTTACAATGTTTTTATTTGCCAGATTTCTTCCCTAAAATGTTAATGTCATTGAAAGTAATTATATTTACAGGATTTCAGCTCATGTAGTCATTCTATTTATTTTCATATTTGATTGTTTATTACACTTATCACAGTAGTCACCTCTCAGTGTGTCTCTAAATGCAAGCAAGCGATCACATCCAAACAGCCACAACACTTTGGTGATGCTATAATACCATGTAGAACTGAAATATGAGCAGAGATTTATGATAAACTACAAACAACTGAAACTGACTTTCTCACAGAGAGAACTTTGTGGGCTTGGGGGAAAAATACAGTTCAACAGTGGCACACATCTTTTCTATAATGTGGGGCATTTGTCTTTTCGTGTTAATATTAATTATACAACCTAAAGCACCAGAAACAGAGTCTCAGAGTTTCTCATATAAGCTGTGTGCGCTGCAGCCGGTGAGACGCTGCTGGGTCAGGACAGGAACTGGAAGGACTGGTGCTTCCACCCACAGTCTCTCAAAGTTGGAGCACTGCTTACACCTGGACTACATCAGAAAGCACGGCCCACCCTGCACTGATTGAATAAAACTATGACTGTGGTTCTCCTTTTGTTGAAAGCAGCATCAGTTTAGTTCCTGTTTCATAATTAGACTGGATGGATTTAATGAGACCACAACAAAACACGTGTTTTTCTCTCCTCATTTTTACAGATGACAGAAATCCGTCCTGTCCACGTTCAAAATGACAAATCTGTCGTGGCAACGAGGAACTTGAATCCCTGTAGACGACAACACCTTTAAAATACTGATATAGCACTCATAGGTGTAAATGTTTCTTTTTTTAATCACCAATAGTAACATCAAAACAATTTAAAACCTTAAAGATAAATGTAACTATTCAAATACTTTGTTTTCTTCCTATTGTTATAGAAACAGCAACTTGGTCATATAAAATAATAACATTTCAAAGAAGCCCAGACTTAGGTGTCACTGAGATGTACTGTAAGTTTTTTATACAACTGGGTGGTGGGTGTCTATATTTTAACCCATTCAGACTGTAGGAGCCATTTATCTTGTTTTTTTGTGTTTATCTCCCCAAGTGGCGCATTTTATCTTGTGTACCGAGTATGTCTGAAGAGAGAGGGGACTACTTAAGCCACAGGTGTGATTCTGTTCAGGTGTTGCTAATGGGAAGGGGCAAACAGTTTTCTACTGTAATTAGTTTTAAGTTAGGGCGGATTTATTTGGTTGTAAATGGAAATGGCAAGGGAAATGGACATTGTGAAGGAAATAAATGACTTTATGATTTAAGTCGAAATGAAGATCTGCATAGTGACTCTTCATTGAGCGCAGTAAAACCAAAGACTACCAGGAACAACAGCAACCATTAGCTTTAAAAATATAGGATTTTAGCCGCTCCACAGACCTCAAATCAATTTTAAAATAGTGTTACAATATTCCTGAATGTGTTGTCAAAATCAGAATCATCACTGTTCACGAAAAGTGTTTTCGAGCCTCTAAGAGGCCACACTTTTGTTTTTCAGTGTAAGAGTTTACTTTTGCCCTTTTATTAATGCGTCTTGAAAATGATAAGTTTTGTATCAGGCTTGAAAAGCAACAAAGATGCAAATGACACAGCTATTTCTAAAGTGGGATATAAAAGCTGCATCAAGTCTGAATAAGTTAAAAAACATCAACCTACATTTATCACAAGACTGTCCATCAGAACAAACTAAAAGCCACAAGATAGATGAGCTAAAAGACAGGAAGTCTTTGTTTTTAAACTCACCTTTATGAGCAAAAAGCTGAAGCAGATTAACAGCATGTGCACATGTTGGAAGGAAACAGTGAGTGCAATGACAACTGAATCTGTTGACAAGTATACAAGATGACATCAGGTCACTCACTTGGATTGTTCGTCATTGCAGACCAGGTGACATACATGGTGTAGAGGGAGATAAGCGAGGCCTGGAGCAGACCGGAATGTCGCTGAACTTCCTGTGAACAACACGACGTAACACTTTAATGACCGGCTCACAAAAGCAAACCGACTGCAGCTGAGACAAACTTTATAGAGCATTCAAATTCAACGGTGCAAGTAAAAAACACCAAATTTCAGTTTAATATCTTTTAAAATGGCTGATTTCTACAGGTCCTTCTCAAAAAATTAGCATATTGTGATAAAGGTCATTATTTTCCATAAAGTAATGATAAAAATGAAACTTTCATATATTTCAGATTCATTGCACAACAACTGAAATATTTCAGGTCTTTAATTGTTTTAATACTGATGATTATGGCATACAGCTCATGAAAACCCAAAATGCCTGTCCCAAAAAATTAGCATATTTCATCCCACCAATGAAAGGCAAGTGTTTTTAATACAAAAAACGCCAACCTTCAAATAATCATGTTCAGTTATGCACTCAATACTGGGTCGGGAATCCTTTTGCATGAATGACTGCTTCAATGCGGCGTGGCATGGAGGCAATCAGCCTGTGGCACTGCTGAGGTGTTATGGAGGCCCAGGATGCTTCGATAGCGGCCTTAAGCTCATCCAGAGTGTTGGGTCTTGCGTCTCTCAACTTTCTCTTCACAATATCCCACAGGTTCTCTATGGGGTTCAGGTCAGGAGAGTTGGCAGGCCAATTGAGCACAGTAATACCATGGTCAGTAAACCATTTACCAGTGGTTTTGGCACTGTGAGCAGGTGCCAGGTCGTGCTGAAAAATGAAATCTTCATCTCCATAAAGCTTTTCAGCAGATGGAAGCATGAAGTACTCCAAAATCTCCTGGTAGCTAGCTGCATTGACCCTGTCCTTGATAAAACACAGTGGACCAACACCAGCAGATGACATGACACCCCAGACCATCACTGACTGTGGGTGCTTCACACTGGACTTCTGGCATTTTGGCATTTCCTTCTCCCCAGTCTTCCTCCAGACTCTGGCACCTTGATTTCCGAATGACGTGCAAAATTTGCTTTCATCCGAAAAAAGTACTTTGAACCACTGAGCAACAGTCCAGTGCTGCTTCTCTGTAGCCCAGGTCAGGCGCTTCTGCCGCTGTTTCTGGTTCAAAAGTGGCTTGACCTGGGGAATGCGGCACCTGTAGCCCATTTCCTGCACACGCCTGTGCACGGTGGCTCTGGATGTTTCTACTCCAGACTCAGTCCACTGCTTCTGCAGGTCCCCCAAGGTCTGGAATCGGCCCTTCTCCACAATCCTCCTCAGGGTCCGGTCACCTCTTCTCGTTGTGCAGCGTTTCCTGCCACACTTTTCCCTTCCCACAGACTTCCCACTGAGGTGCCTTGATACAGCACTCTGGGAACAGCCTATTCGTTCAGCAATTTCTTTCTGTGTCTTACCCTCTTGCTTGAGGGTGTCAATGATGGCCTTCTGGACAGCAGTCAGGTCGGCAGTCTTACCCATGATTGCGGTTTTGAGTAATGAACAAGGCTGGGAGTTTTTAAAAGCCTCAGGAATCTTTTGCAGGTGTTTAGAGTTACGTCGTTGATTCAGATGGTTAGGTTAATAGCTTGTTTAGAGAAACTTTTCATGATATGCTAATTTTTTGGGACAGGCATTTTGGGTTTTCATGAGCTGTATGCCATAATCATCAGTATTAAAACAATTACAGACCTGAAATATTTCAGTTGGTGTGCAATGAATCTGAAATATATGAAAGTTTCATTTTTATCATTACATTATGGAAAATAATGACCTTTATCACAATATGCTAAATTTTTGAGAAGGCCCTGTAGTATTCTTCATTTGTAGCTCAGAAAGCCATCTTGGATTTTTGATTTGCAATCAGTCTATTAGGGATTGCTCACTACCAATACACCAAATTCCAGCTGAACAGCTCTAAAAACAGCTCAGTTGCATCCATTTGAAAGTAGCTTTGGCAGACATCTTGCATTCCTATATTTGAATTCAAAATGTATTGTACATCGCTGTCAGGTACCACCACAACAAACTTCAGCACAATATCTTTTAAAGTAGCGGAGTTATCATATTTTTTTTAACTTTTAGCTAAGGAGGCCATCTTGGATATTTCATAATAGGAATGTATAACGACTCCCTCTCAGCTATGATGATACCACATTTCAGCTCAAAATCTCAAAGAATGACTGAGTTATAGTCAATTTTGTGTTTGCTGAGGCAGCTGTGGCAGCCATCTTGAATCAAAATCATCTCAATGAAACGTCTCAATGGGACTTACCTGGTTAAATAAAGGTTAACAAATAAATAAAATGGCTCCAAAAGTTAAGCAGTGTTTTGCTCAGAGACCTCTTCCCTCTAGGTCATGTGACCTCACTGTGGCAGTTAGAAGATGCTTAGAGTTCTGTCTGTTTTTCAATGAGAAAAATGGCATCTTTGTTTGCAAATTATGTTGCCACGGTAACTCAAAATGTCAATAAAAGTAATAACACACATCACCGTGCCGAGCCAGTTGTTTTAATACAACATTTGTGGGGGTACACGTTGCGGTTCGGACCGCATTAAGGTTGACAGAAGAGCAAGACTCTTTTCAAGTGAATAATAATAAGTGGCTGCCTTTCTAGGCAGTCCCCAACTAGACTAACATAAATGCCACCACAAATAAAAACCTTTCTTTAGAAAACATAAATAAAAGGGGAGAAGTCATCTCCTCTAAAATAGATAACAAAATAAGTGCCATGTCAAATTTCACCATTATATTGTTTGTTAAACTCATCTGCCACATCACCTGTATCGTGTCAGCCAGTCTAATACTCTACCTGTATCTTTGGTAAGATGGAGACGATGGAAATGATGATGCAGAAGATGAGGTTGAGGCTGATGAAGACTTTGTGCTCCGTGCAGTCACCTGGCTGCGTGTAGTAAATGTAGAAAAGCACCACAGCAGAGAAAGCCAGTGCATAGTGGAGAAAAGTAAAAGACAGCAGCCCTGAAATACAAACAAAATGTAACACAAATAAAAAAAGTGGAGAAACAGACAAATCAGCTGCTGACTTAAGGAACAGATCGTTCACTGAATGAGGGAAAAGCCTAGTTGAAGAAGATGACGTTAAATTAATGCAAACTTAATTCAACCAAATTACAAGAACTAAATTAAACAATTTCTGTCATGCAGACAAAAAAGAAACCCTGTAGAAACTGGTACTTGCACTATAATTTTACCAGTAGCCACCAGCCATTAGGAGAAACACCCAGCAGTTACTGCATTAGTCTAACCAAGCTGAGCTCATGTTAAAAGTTTTTTAACATTGTGTACAGACTTCACAACAATAAATTCAGATTTGTTTTGGAAATAAAAGTAAAATTACAGTCAAAATGATCATTAGAATTAATAATCTGATTTTAATATTTAAACTCAAACTGTTCTGTAAACAGCTTCCTGTCTTTAATGCATAAATGAGTTCTCATTTTTCATGCTCGGTCACCATTTAATTAGAAGTTCTGTGGTTTATTTACAAGTCATCTTCAACATTTCACCTACACAACATACTGTAATCTTTTTCCCCACAAGTCACAGCAGAAATGGTGCATCTGACCATTATATCACTGACTCAGAGTCAGCAAACTGATGGACAGTAAGTGTTGGGATGTAAATCTGCCTTTGTTTACACATTAAAGCAAAAAAATATGAACTCCAGCCCCTCTTTTTAATTTGGAAGTTTATTTTCCTTCAGCTATGAGGTACCCGAGTCAGCTGCTTATTGCTTAAAGATCCATACAAAACCCTCTTATGTTTGGTATCTCAAGCACAGACTAAATTTACAATTTCTTCTGTTACCCCAGAAAAAAGACATCTACAACAATTATAAATGTTGGCATCGACTTGATATTTTCTCGTATCAACCCTATTCAACACGTTTGTCAAATGCAGCTTTATTAATTTATTTTATTAATATGCTTTACCTGCGAACCAGCATTTATTGTTACTTTCTTCAGCGTTTTCAACCCAAATCTTATTCCAGGAGTGGGCGAAGTCGATCAAGAGGATGAGCTGAATGAGAATGAAAATGAAGGAGCCCACTACTCCAAAGTAAAACCACACTGTCAAAAAAAAAACAAAGCAGACAAAGTTTCCTAAAACAGTTGGAAAGTAAAACATACATGTATACAAATATAATAAAAAGACTTGGATTGTTTTCACACCTGATAGTCCGGTAGACTCTGTTCGGTTCGGGACCAATATTCATAACATTTTGTTTACATTTGAGCTGGTGCGTTTGCATTCACGAACAAACACACATTTCTCTGATCTTATATGGAGCCGTCAGCTGCCTTGTGTGAAAAACAATATTCTCCAGGGTCTTCTGTCTCATCTTCTGCTCATGCTGAGTCCATTTTTGAAAAATGACAAAATATAACTCCTAAAACTGCTAAAACTTGATGCCACTCAGTTTTTGTTTTTATTTCCAGAAGAAGAAGAAGAAGAAGACGTGTCTTCAGAGGTTTTTGTGTCGTTTCTTTCAGTAGTTCTTGGTGCAGCGCCCCCACAGGCGAGCGGGGGAATAGGTTGGTTCAACAGGTTGACTCAACTGCACAGTGCAGTGTGAATGCAAACGCACCAGCTCAAATGTAAACAAAAGGTCATGAATATTGGTCCCGAACCGAGTCTACCGGACTATCAGGTGTGAAAACATTAAGGCCCAGTTTACACATGGGGCCATGATGGTGTAGAGGCAGGGCAGCCAGCCCGGGACCCGAAAGTCCCAGGCTCGATCCCCGGTCACTGCACACCTCGTGGTGTCTCTGGGCAGCACAAAATGCTCCCCAGGCGCTTTAAATAGCTGCTCACTGCACCACCTGGTGGTGGATGGGTTAAATGCAGAGACTAATTTTGCCGGTTTCCACTGTATGGAAACATACAGTGATGACATTATTATTATTATTATTATTATTATTACTACGTTTGTTGCGTGAAACCAAAGCTTTTCTGCTGCAGTTCGGACATTCATTTACATGACAACAGCCCTCGTTCTGAAACTGAAGGTTTCTGAATCCAGGTCTCAAACTGGAGATTTTCAGGTGAACCCCCTGCAGAGGTGAGATATGTACGAGGGTGACAGTTGAGCACAGAGGCCTCTGTTTAACAATGGACAGGTTATCTTGACAAAGATAGCAAGCAGCCATCAGGGCACCAACAATCAACTGTTAGGCTGACCATCCTTCTTTTGCATGTGAACAACTATCAGTAGCTTTGGATGTCACCAGCAAACTGGATGATCCACTTTGGTGCCATTTATTACTGATTGCAGCTCCTCAGACTGAAGAAGTCTTTTGGATAAAAGACTAAACGTTTCAACAATAATGAATCCGTCCAGAGGACATGACCTAGCTGTGTTAGACTTATCTAACTGGATTATTGAGCCTGCATCAGGATGTTCAAGTAAACTATTTTTAAGCATTGATACCTCCAGTTGTGTTCCTTTTTATAAGTTATACTTTGCTGTTTGGTAAAAAAATGTCTTGGTATTGTATTTTATGCATTGTCATTAGGCTGATTTCAATCACCGATATGAAAAACAAAAAGATCAGTATCATTTTGCCCTTTTGCTTATTTTTAGGATTTAATAAAGTCCCATAGAGCAATGCCCTGCGACACTGTTTGCCAAACTTAAAAAAAATAAATTAAATAAATTAACAGAGATGTTAGTACCATTATGAAATGTTCCATCTGGAATGAAAAAAGCTCCCACCGTAATCCCAACCAGGATAAGAAATTTAAAGAACCAGAATCTGAAAAGGAGAGGAAAAAAAAACATATTCTTAGCAACAACAAAAAAAGACAAAGGGAAACACATTTACTGATTAAAAAAGGCCCAACAGAATGCCTACCCATTTTGAATAGCTGCACGTGGGTCTTTGCTATTACGGACACGAATCATGATAACGGAGAACAAAAAGAAGAAGCAGGTCATGGCGAAGCACATGCGATACACAGACTTGTACCCCACAATAACCTCACAGTTAACCTGGTTTTCAACACCGATTACAGTAGTTCCTCCTTTACAAAACCCTGGGATCTATGAAAGAAGAAAGTCAGACAAACCAGTTTAAAATCAAACTGATCTATGCAGGTTTTATGATAAATAATGTCAAGATTCATGTAATTTCCTATATACAGTAGGCCTGTTGCGATAAACAATAAATCAATGAATCGCATTTTAAATTAAAATGAGGTCGATCATTTTCATTTATCTGCTTTATTGTTTCTTCGTGTCTCTTTCTTTCTACCGAAGACACTGGGTGACAAAAGGCTCAACTCCGGTGCTCTTCATTGATCCCTTCCTTCTTCATTTCCTAAGGGGGGAGTGAACTATCACGTCAGGTAGCCAGCTAAGGCACATCGTCTTGTACCTCTGCAGCATTAGAGCCCCGTGAGGAGTTAGCAAGCTAAAGAAACATTGTTTGATATTGGGGGGAAAAAGAAATGGAATTGGTTTCAAAGTCGAACGCAACAGCAGCTGTGTGGGAGCACTTCGGATTCAAACCAAATGACCGAGGCGAACCGCTGAACCTTTGGGAACCGGTATGTTGCATTTGTCATAAAACGTTAGCAACTAAGAGCAGCAATACAACCAACCTGCACCTAAAGCACAATCATCCAAACCAGTTTTCCCAGATGGAAAAAAAAACAAAAAACTATAACCGGTGGGCCGTCTCCATCTTCAAGTTCCTGACAGTCCACCATCAGTGGAGCATTTAATCAAGCATTTAATTTAACACTAATGATTATTGTTTTTTGAAAGGCAATTTATTTACAGACTTAATAATCCGTACAGTTTTGTTTGAATGTAGTTTTTATTTCCATACTGTTTTTTGTTGTTGTTGTTGTATTTAGTTTTTATTCAAATGCATTCTTTGTTAACCGAGACTAAGTCGATTTTATTTTTGGTTGTTTTGTTTATTTTCCAGTTCCAGCATTAAGTGTTCTTTTGAAATTAACGTTAATTGATCTTTGAGAAGATGTACATGTCATTATCATTACATTAGTTCAAAACTGTCTCCAAACAATATTATCTTTTATCACAATAATTTCTGAGACAATTAATTGCCCAGCGAAATGTGTTATCGTGACAGGCCTAATATACAGCACATTTTGAACAAATGAAACAATATGAAAATGTCTACAAATAACTCTAGCCATAATTTAAACAATTTTTTTAAACAATACTACTTTCATAAAAAGGCATATGAAGCTTAAAAAATACTAATTCACACAGTAAAATTTATCTCTGTGTATTACAATATGATAGGATCAAAGCCTCACTTTGCGGAGCTGTGTTTCCATTCCAGGAAGGATCATAATGACAGACACCATCGTTCCCAGAAGAAGAAAGAAAGAGAAAACTAGTCGTGTGACTGTGGAGTTATTCGAGGAGGGACAGCAGCCACACAGAAGACATGGTGCTGAACCACAGAGACAGGAGGCCTGTGAGTGATGACAAAAAAAGACCAAACACAGTAAAGGTTTGTACAAGTCAAGAGCAAACACCTGTATTCTGTTGCTCAGTCAGGTCAAATTCAAACCATAAACAGGAAGTGCCATAATGGAAAAAAAAAAAACTCTGCTTGTAAATTATTAAACAAGTGGTTCTCTCCAGCGAGGATGTCTATTTGAATCAAATAAAAAAACTGGTGTAACATTTAATAAAAATGCCTCAATTAAACCTAAATAAATATTTAATATTTGAGCTTTAGTGTCTTAAAGAAGACACGAGTTACATCTTTTCCAGCAATGACTCATTTGCCCTGCTGGACCTGGCTAAACAGCTGCTGACATAATCTGGTGGCATAAATAAAAATAACAAAAAACAAACATAGTTAAAATGTAATGTTATGAAGAAGTTGTTTTGTAAATACAAAAATGGCACATGATATACCGTAGTTTTACGTGTTTCTGCAAAATGTCCAAACACTTCCTCAACCACTACTTATTTATAATGCTAACTAGCTTCCCAAGCTACCTATATTTAAATTAATTTATAGCAGGTACGTATGACTAATGAAGCTAGAATACGAGTTTAATTTGTCTCATTAGCTGTGTAGTAAAGGCTTTGGGTTAGCCGTTAGCTTAACTGAAAAAACTGCAGTAAACAAAAGCCGTTAAAATTGAAGATAAAATAGGTTTTAGGACGAGATACTTACACAGCTAGCTAAAGAGCACAAAGCCAGACAAGCTCCCATTTTCACACCAAAACGCTAAACTGTGTAATTTGAGTGTGTGTATCGTGACTGAAACGCTGTCAATTTATCAGTTTCTATCAAAAAATACAGTCGGAATCGGAAGTTCCTTGAAAGCTTTTCAAAATTAAAGTCTCACGCTGCGATCACCGGAAGTCTTTTACTATAACTAGTTGTTTTTATTTGTTTGCTTTAATTTCCCTCATAACCTTTATGAATGTCGATGAAAGCGAGTGCACATTTTTCTGGTAACATTATTTGTCTATTTTAGGCAATTAAAGCTGTGGATGAAAACTAATTAAAACAAGCTGTCTGACAAAATCATTTACAGTGTAGACATTTTGTAATGGTTGTGGCATCCATATTGGATTGGTTGACTTCAGAAGTTAATCGGTTGTAGATGAACATAAAATCATTATTTTCTGCACGTTTTACTGATGTATTTTGATAACAAGCAATACATTATTTATTTATTATTTGATCTCCTCCTCCAGCTTCCTTCTCCCGCGCGCAGTTTCAGCTCTCGCTGTGATTGGTGGATTTGGACCAATGAGCGCCGACGTCCCTGTTGACGTAACGTTCGGAGACTTTGTGCGCGAAGGTGCAGATGTTGGCGGTTTCAAAAGAAGCAAGAAGCTAGACAAAAGGCTTCCTCTTCAAGCTGAGCTGCTCTTCACGGTGAGAATAAAGCTCTCGTACAGATGTATAGCCGGCTAGGAAAGCGTTAGCAGCGCTAAAGCTCGTTTTGAACTCTTTCAGTTGCGTTCGTTGTTCCAACCATTAGGTTAACGGTTGATTGTGATTATGGCCGTTGGTCAACTAAAGCACAGGACAACAAAGATTGAAAAATGGGCTTAAAATGGCTTCAGCAGTTGCTTTGGGTTAATATTTTTAAAGATATGTCGTGCAGATTATTCACACGGACGTTTTCTGTTATTGTTTTTTGTGTTAGTAACTCAATCCATGTGTTTCCACGTGAAATTAAAATATGCTTATCTGAACAGTTTCAGCTCTCCACATTCATTGTTTAGTTTTCTACAAGTTTTTTTAGTCTTTCAGATTTGAAGTGTGTGAGCTTTTCAGTCTTGTACAACAAAGTCATATTGCTCCTCCCCGCCATTTTTGCAGAGGAGATCTTGCAGAAATGTGTGCTCAGTGTCCTCCTGCTGAGGGAGCACCAGCTTTCAGCTCAGGGGCAACTCATGAGAAGCCCTGCCAACCCATCCGTGTTTATTCATGGCTTTCTTTGTGTCCTTGTAGAGCAGTGGACAACATGTTGTACTTGCAGAGTCAGGTCCTGTTGTGACTGGTTCATAACATGCATTAGTTCTGTGAGGATGAATTATTGTGCCATGTGTGACTGGAACAGGAGAGAGTGCTGGACTGAAATACAAGGGGGAAAAACAGTCCTTTACCTTTTTTTAAATTATTATTATTATTGGCAATTTTGACTCCACAGCAAATTTCTTTCATGTCGACATGTAAAACAGCAAACTTTTTTATTGCTGTTTAAATTGCTGCAAATTAGTGCAAACATAATCTTATTCTTGCAGCTTTTACAGTGAGTCATCCTCCTCCATCTCACCCAAAACATAATTATAAATTGATAAATGTACGTATCTGCATGTAAAAGTTCAGAAGATGTCATTGGGTGGTTCCAAGTCTTGGTTTGTTTTTCAGTCCACGTGTTTAAAATCTGTTCTCACAATTTTTTTGTTATTATTTTTAAATTTAATACACTGCTAGAGGATATTAGGATCGCTAAGAAGCAAAAGTACAAGGGATTTTATTATCTTTTACTGAGGTTTTGACATTTAAGTGTAAATATTAATTATAAAAGTTGTCTTTTAGGAACTCCACAGTGAACTCAATGTACAGTATTTGTTTTTAGGCTGTTATTGTGTCTGAACGTTATGAGTGCACATTTATTAGATTAATTATAATATAACATACAATGTGTAGCTGAACCAGTCACTTTCTTTGTCTTTAGTTGTCAAAAACAATTATCTCAACTTTGTGACTTGTATCAATAATACTTGTGCTTTATTTAAAATAAATCTGTTTACCTTCTGAACTACTTGAACCTTGAACTGCAAACCAGGTTTAGATTTAGTCTTCTAGTCAGTATAGTATTACATGTTTAACTATTTTGTGAAACACAATGTAAAGCAATATTTTACCTGATTTGTATGATCTTTAGATATATGACCAAAAGTGCATCTCTTAATGTTGATTTTCTATTTTTACAGAAAAATTAAAGCAAGCTTTTCTGCTAAAATGGCACATTGTGGAGGTAAGTGTAAAATACATGAACACAGTTGCTATTCTAATCTAAAGTATGTAATTGTTGTGCAGTATAATTAATATTTTTTCATTAGAACACATTGGGAATCGTTAGGAATTGAAGTAAAGAAGAAAAAAAAAATCAGTTTCATAGAAAAGCATTTACTATTCAATTAAACTGCTCAGGGGCCGCACATCCAGCAGTTTTTCAACCTTTATTTCTACAAGTTAATCCCTTTGAGCCTAATTAAAGTCATTATGTAAATAAATCAAGTATTACAATGATCTGTTACCTTTTTAATTTGTTGCTTTCATAAATGCAATAAACGGAACACAAAACCAGAACCCTCAAAAAAAATTATGTTCTATTTTTTTATGAAGTCATTGGTGGACCGGATTGAAGTCACCCGCGGGCTGCCAGTTGAATATCCCTGATTTACACCGATTCTAAATTCTTCAAGCTGCCACACATCTGTATTGTTTTTAACCCTGCTAACAAGCACTGATTTAAATTACTAGAGCCTGACCAATTTGGAAATTTTGTCTATTGGGAGGGTACGGCTAATGCTGATAACTGATATAATGACTGAACATTTTGAGCTTTGTCCACCCCTAAGAATCTAAACAGCTACTTTTAAACCTGTTTTAAATAAGCAAACTTTATTTATGTTGCTCCTTTCATACATAAAATCACAAAGTGCTACACAGAAATACAGATACAGGCTTAATATAAAACAAAAACAATAAGAACAGCTGATAAAAACAGTAAGTAGAACATTTAACTAAAAGCTCGTCTGAATAAAAATGTCTTTTAAAAGCTGCTTTTTAAAGTCAAGTCAACTTTATTTATAAAGCACATTTAAAACAGCAGCTGTTACCGAAGTGCTTAACAATAACATCAACGAGGGTAAATAATCAACAGAGATGGCCACATTAAGAGATAAAGTTATCAAGTGTGTTACATGAATATAAATTAACCAAAAAAACGCCTTTCCCTGTTCATTGTGTAAACAGTCAGTCATCGTATGGTGAAGGCCTCATTAGTACTGGCTGCAGCGGCGTTGTTTGTTCTTTGCAGAGAAGTAAAGATTTCAGACAAACAATGCACTTCATTGAGGATGACAACGATAATGTTACTAACACTGATATATTTACCTCTACGTTAGATTTATTGTTCTGGATCAAGTTTTACAAGGCAATGGCCTAATGCTAGGTTATCTCAACCGTAGCTTGCTAACTTGAGAGGCACATAGCCAATGACAAGCAGGCTGGTGGATTGAAGAAAATTCATTGTTGATTTTTTTATTTATTTTTCAGATCAGTTAAAATAAACTTACCATGCTTTGTTCAGCAAAATATGCTGCAGTGTTGCTCCCTGCTTTGGCTGCGCTGAACGTGAAACTGCAAGTTAAAGTGAACAGCCATGACTTGAAAGTAGCCCGCATGCTCCCTCTGCTGGAAGCATTGTGCAGTTACGCCTTGTGCAAGTAAGGACATGACTTGTTCCAACTGTTTATATCGGCACATAATGGGACAATTATCACCAATACCAATATGTCCCTAAACGCCTATATCAACCGGGCTCTTAATTTTTAATAAATGAGTTTAGGTAAAGTTCCTTCACCTGTTTACAGGCAAACAGTGAAATGTTGAAGACACTTTGACTGATGAGCTGCTTCATCTACCAGCTGATTTATATCCAGAGCATTTTAACTCAACACAGTTTTGATAAGCAGTAAATAGGCCTGTCGCAATAAACAATAAATAAATTAATCGCATGATAAATGAAAATTATCAACCTCATTTTCATTTATCGGCTTTATCGTTTCTTCGTGTCTCTCTTTCTACTGAAGACACTGGATGACAAAAGGCTCAACTCCTGTGTTCTTCACTGACTCCTCCCTTTCTCTTTTATCTTTAAAATCTGTTTTAATCATCCAAAATCATGTTTTTGGGTCGTTAAAAGCAGCTAAGCTGAGAAGCTAAGCTACGAGCTAAGATAACAGGCCGACCTCGGGAAAAAAACTCATACTTGTCGAAGCTCCAAAATTCATGGTTGAAATCCGTGCCTTCGTCTAAAAAGTTGTTTTTCTCTGAAAAAAGAAGCTGAGAACTTGTTTACTGATTTTTTTAATTAAAAGCTTTATGTGAAAAATGCTATGCAAAAGAGCTCAAACCACATCGAACGTCCACCATTTTGAGAACCAAAAAGAGACAGCCCATGTCATGTCAAGGGGCCTCCCTCCCATTTTTCTTAATGGGACACGCTGCTCGCTCCCTCACTATCCATCCTTTGGTTTAAGCAGTCTTATACTGCCATCTGGTGGTCAAAAAACATACTACATGCAAAACAAATAAACATTTCTTCTTAAATTTGACAATAATTACTAATTATTGTCAAATTTCAAACAATGTTATCGTTAATCGCAATAATTTCTGAGACAATTAATCGCCCAGCAAAATTTGTTATCGTGACAGGCTTAGCAGTAAATCCCCTTTTCTTCACACGTTAAATACTGAATTTTCTTCCTTTTTATTGTAACATCATTACACCTAGTATAAAAGTATTAATTCCAGTATTCCTGTTTGACAGACATCCAAGTGAAGGAGCTGAACAAGCGTGCGTCAGGTCAAGCGTTTGAGGTCATCCTGAGCCCCACCACCCCTGATGCTAAGGTGGAATTTCCAGTGTCCCCTAACAAGAAGAAAGAAACATCCCTGGATGAGATTAAGAGGAAACTGGAAGCTGCAGATGAAAGGCGCAGGGTATCTAGAGAATTTGATGCAAAAAAAAATTTACCACGAGTTTTTAAATCTCGATCTGTTATTTCTCACCAAATCGTCTCTTTGTGTCAGAGCCACGAGGCTGTAGTGCTGAAGCATCTGGCCGAGGCACGAGAGCATGAGAAGGAGGTCATCCAGAAGGCCATCAAGGAAAACTGCGAGTTTAGCAAGCTGGCGCAGGAGAAACTCACCCAGAAGATGGAGGCGAACAAAGAGAACCGCACCGCCCGGCAGGCAGCTCTCACTGAGAAGTTCAAGGAGAAGGTGAGGTCCTGGTCTTTGGAGCAAATCCTCATGTTTGGTGTTCAAAATATAAATGCCTTAATAGTTGATGTCTTCAAACACTTTACAGGACAAGAAGCTTCAGGAAGTGAAGAAAAACAAGGAGCAAATGAAAGATACAGAGAATTAAATGTTTCTCATGATCTGATAGCAGTCTGGACGTGTATAAAGATAAGCTACAGTATTTGATCTGTAAACCTCAAATCTTCGTAGTTAGTTTTCTTTATACTGTTTATGATATTAGTTACATGCAGTTTGACTTTTCTGTTTGTCTATATTTCCATTTGGCAGCTGAATATACTGTATTTCTTACCGAGGCATTCCCTCGTAATAAACTGGTCACGTAATGCTGCAAGTTTGAACTGATCGTACAACACAAGGTTTTATTGATCTGGCTCCTTATGCTGGTTTGTTAAACATGTTTGCTTCTCAAATGCTGGATTAAATTTTATTTTTGTATAATTTGAGCATGTTGTGCTCGTCTGACAATAAACTCAGTGCTGACACCCAGTGGCAGGTTCAATTATTACAGTGTTTTGAAGGAGTCTGTTGAAAGTGATTCATAATATTACAGTTAACATCTGTTAGTGTGTTGGTGCTTGAAAGTTTGTGGACTCTAGACTTTTCTGTATTTGCGCATAAATATCTACAACATCAGATTTTCTGCTAATTCTAGAGGTTCACATACTTTACCACTCACAAATAAGTAATACTGGATACCAACAAAGTCCATGCTCAATAATCCAGGTATACAATCCAACATTTTTCAGTCAGGTCATCTGGATAGTTTCTTTTCTTTTTGTGCTGAAACGTTTCACCTTCCATCCAGAAGACTTCATCAGTCGAGGAAACAACACAAAACTGATTTTTCCCTCCCAACAGCTTACTCCAAAATGGAACAAACCAGTTATGTTGGTGCTAAGATGGTCTCTTTGGCACGCCCCCTCCAGTGCTGGCCCTCTTCCTCGTTGACAGTCATGTCAAACTGATTCAAAACCAAAAAAGTTCATGCTCAATAATCCAGGTATACAATCCAACAATTTTCAGTCAGGTCATTGGACAGTTTCTTTCCATCCATTATCTTTACTTACTTTTGGGTTGCAGGGGGTCACTGGTGCCCATATGCAGGTCGCCATTCTTATCACAGAAGATTGGATTTTTGTAAAGAAAAAAAAAAAAGCCAAATTTTTTTTTAAACCAATGAATTGCAGGCTTGTGTGTGTTTTTAATTGCACATGAATAAACACTTTGGTAACAGCTGCTGTTTTAAATGTGCTTTATAAATAAATTTGACTTGACTTACCATAATTGTGGAGAAGCTGAGTATCTTACTTTGGAGATATAAAGTTAAAGTAGTATAATTACTCTGTATTATTACTAGTATCCACATATTTGCAAATGAAATTACAGGAATGCTAAAATAGTCATTCTTTTTGTTGTATAACAGCCTATAAAGTTCAATTTTATTTTAGTTTTGATCAAAGAGTCAGATCCCTGGTTTAATTCAATTCAGTTTATATATCACAACGAAGTTGACTCAGGGCACTTCACATTCAAGAAAAGCCAATTAGTAAAGTTCTCTACGGAAGCCAGCAGACTCGTTGAATCTTCACTTCATCACAGTCTCATCCTGAGCAAGCACAGTGGCGACAGTGGAAAGAAAAAACTCCCTTTAAAAAGGAAGAAACCTCCAGATACTGATTTAAGTTTACTGAGCGAAAATTTAATGTGGTTGCTGAGAGTCATTCCTGACACACTGAGCATGACATCTTGCAACTGTGCATATATTTGTCTCAAACTCTGGCGTTAAAGACGGCAGGCGAAGTGCATTAAAGAATACTAGGCCTTTAATTTAAAGCAGTCATTCTGCAAATTTACCCTGCAGGTTTATTTAACAAGTGTTTTAATGGTTGGGCTTTCAAAATTATGGAAGAAACAACACAGTGCATAGTGTACCAAAACCTCTTCCTGGTAACGTGACATAGTTCAACAACAGCTGATCTGCTGTGTTATGGAAGGAAGCAGAATCTTATCAGAATTTATAGGTTTGTTTATCGCTGCTTGCATCTTGCTGGGGCTTGCAGTCAAACCGCTAAACACAAAGACACTCAACTTGAAACATGTTCAGTGGATGCACAGTGATGCACCTGAAGTTGCCTGACAAGTTCGATTGGTTCCCACCTGAAGATTTACAGCTGGATACAAAACTACCTGGTAGAGTGAGTGGAATTAAAGTTCGCTTTAAACGTTCCTTGAGTGCTGCACACACACAAACACTGAACACACTGAACGTCTACGGGTGATAATGGATTTGTGTATGCGAAGCTCATAAATCTGGACAGGTTTGAATGAAACTCATTTGATATTCAACTGATTAACCTTTAGAGTCCCATTCAAGATGGCCACCACAGCCAAGCAACTTGACACAGAAAACTGTTTTAACTCAGCTAATCCTATCGATCATATGTGTCAAACTCAAGGCTCGGGGGCCAAATGTGGTCCTCGTTGACATTTTATCTGGCCCCCCCAAGATGATATTTTAAATGTAAAATACTTTTTTTAATCACTTTTGCGTTTTCATTAATCTTTGATTATGATGTGAAAAATGCAACAGAACATGTCAAATGAGGCCAATCAAACTTTTGCTGAGGAATCTGCAACCAAGAAAATATGTTTGGTATCTAACTTGAGTTAATGTAGATTCTGAAATTAGCCCTTAGTTTGAGAAAGGGTTTAATTTCGGTCCCCTTTTGTAAGTGAGTCTGACACCCCTGCTATAGATGATGAGCTCAAATTTGATGTGACAGAATCTTGACTGATCTGTCAAATGAGCACTAACATCGACTGAGACTTGTCTTTAAAACGGCCATGAACGAGTCACCTGTCGGTTTGTTAGCTAAATATCTCATTAACCACTGGATATATTTATTGGGAATAATCAGACAACAATCATTAGGTGTACATTTACAACTGACTAAATTTTGAATTCACTCAGTCCAAGAAGGATGCTACAACTACATGACTACAAAACACTCAAATGACCGTAACTCAATGAATTTTCCAGATATTGAGCTAATCTTTCGTGTGGTAGTAGCAGTCATCATATTCTGAGCTCTACACATTGTGCACGACGTTTGCCTAGAACTAGTGTTTTATCTATTGTTGTCAACCCTGTTTGTCTGTTAGCAAAATATCTTGTGACGCACTGGACATACATTGAGCAGATGTATTAAACTTAGTGATAAAGGCAGAAGGCAAAATGTCTTATGTTTTGTTAGTACTACTGTACAACAATGTATGAGCATTTACACGCATGCTTGATCATGTCACAAACCCTCAGTGCTTCCCAGTTCTCTTTTTTAATTATTATTTTGTCCTGTGTTTGGAAGAAACTCATCTGCCCAGAATAATTTCCCATGGTGCTCTGCAGCGCTCCTTGCTTGTCTGAGCACACAGGAGACCAAAACTGGCTCCATGTCAACAAAATGTTCTCAGTTCTATAGGTTTTATTGGCCTAGAACATTTCCTGACTGCTCGGAGATATATTCACTTTACGTGCAAAGTTTATGTTCTGTTTTTCTTTTAAGACGGAGAACATCCTAGCGTGAACAAACACCCAAAAAGACAACACAGTTTTCACTGGCACGCCCTGCATCCATGAGGAATACACACTGAGCAAGCTGATTTGAATCGAGGAACAATGAAGATCTTTCAGAAATACTGGTTGTAACAGAGGCACCTTTGTCACTGAATGCAAAACATGTGGGAAAGGAAGGGCCATGTTTTACTACAGCAGCCAAGCATGGAAATGACTTGTTTATTAATTATTAATGTTTTCAGTGAGATTTGAAGTGAATAAAATCTCCTTCATTTAGACAAAGCCATGCTTCAAATCTAACTTCCTCCATGATTACTGACAGGCTGTCATTTCTATGATTTTAACCCTTCGGTTGAAGGTGTTCGTTACCAAGCAACAGAGCAGCTGAGACACTTGCACGTGGAGGAACAAACAACAGCATGTGATGAGTTCCGAGTTACATAAAGTGTCAGGTAGTGACAGTATCAGTTAAAAAAATATAAAAATAAAGTGAACTCATTTGTAAATAGGCATGTATAAATATATAATTTGTTGAATCGAACAGTTAAAACGTTATTGCGTTTAAAACTAACAACGACCAAACCACAAACTAATTTGCTGTTGGTGGTTTGAACCGTGAGAGGTCCGGCTGTGTCAGCGCCATTCAGCTCTTATCTGATGAATTCAGTGGAAGAATTTCTGTTAGGAGTGGGCGGGCTGTTTGACCGAACCGGAGATGTCATTGGTCGATACGACGGATGCGCTCGTGAAGGGACAAGAGCGCCCTTTCTGCTGATTGGCCAGAATGACCTGTCAGTCAATGCGCATCATCACCCTCCGGGGTGTGAGAGATCCATCCGCGAGGCTCCGCGGCGGCTGCTGCTACTGTCTCGGTTATCCTCCGGTCCGGCCCATCAAATAATGATATCCAAGCTCTGTACGGCTCGAATTCATTCACCGACCGCCTCGTTTAAGACTCCGTACTGATTCCAGATTTGACAGGTAGGTGTTTATTTTATGAGCGTTGAGTTTCACATTAACGGCTTTTTCTATTGGCGGCCGCTGAAAAATGTAGGAGGCACAGGGCGAGAGAGAAGCGTCTCGAACGCTGTCAGGTTCACCAACGTTAGCGCCCGTTTCTCGGTCAGCATCACATCTAGTACAGGTTGGAGGCTGTAACAGTAAGACTACTTGGCTTAACACATTTCTCTCGAATATCTTAAAATGTAAATCATCCCGATGGTCAGGTGCAGCTGAGCCCGTTAGTCCATAGCAACAGGCCCGTTAGGCCCGTGTTAAATATACACATAACACAAGCCGCCTTTATTCTAGTTGACCATTTTTAAAGTTAAATATATTTAATGAATGCAAAGGATGTGGGAGCTTGATGAACTGATGGGTGTGGATCTATGGATGGAGTTATGTAACGTAATCTCTCGTTCATCACTCATGCCGCCTCATCCTCTCACGTGCATCCCACACCCACTGATCTCTGCACACCTCAAGACATTATCACAGAAATATCTTAGAAATATCTTAACTATTTGGAGCTCGTAATGTTTTTTTCCTTAGGTTTTTTTTTTTTTTAACCACTGATTATACAACGTAACTTTTGGCCAAAGTATACATACAGGCTCAAGCGTGTACATGATCACCCTTCTGGAGCCACTCTGACTGGATGTTTGACGGTTGTTCTTGGCAGGATCAGTAGTTCATTTAAATTGTTTGGTTTCCTGCACAGTCCACAGGCTTTCAAATGGGTTCATAGAGACTGGGGCTTCACGAGGCCCGACCCAGAAGCATAATGTCAGCCTGCTTTAATTCAGAAAATGGTTTTGATGTGTTGTACCGCTGGAACAGCTAAATGTATCCAAGTTTGAACCCTTGCGCATTATCACAATCCCATCCACGTTATGCTGTGCACACGCACCACAGCATGATGCTACCACCACCACGCTTGACTGTTGTTAAAGTGTTGTAGGTTCGAAAACCTTATCTGGACTCTTCCAAACATACTCCTTGTCATCGTGGTCAAATAGCTAAGTTTTTTCTTCCACCTCCGTATCACTAAAATGAAAAACATCTAAAGATGATGTAGAAAAACTGGTTCATGCATTTGTCACGTCTAGACCAAACTATTGCAATGGTTTGTTGTCTGAGTGTCCAAATACTTCTTTTAAAACGTCTTCAGTTGATCCAAAATGCTGCTGCCAGAGTCTTAACTGGAGTTAGGAGAGATCACATCTCTACAGTTTTAGCTTCTGTCCATTGGCGCCCTGTCAAATCCAGAAGTAAATTCAGAATCTTACTTCTAACCTACAAAGCCCTCATCAGCCTAGCTCCATCTTATATTTGAGATCTTTGTTACATATTTTCCTAACAGAGCACTTCACTCTCAGACTGCAGGTTTACTTGCAGTTCCTAGAGTTTCCAAAAGCAGAATGGGCGAAAGCTCTTCCAGTTATCAGGCTCCTCTCTTGTGGAACCAACTTCCAGTTTCTGTCCATGAGGCTGACACATTGTCCAGTTTAAAGACTGGGATTAAGACTTTCCTTTTTGATAAATCCTATAGTTAGGATTGGCTTGTTATGCTGCCATAGGCTTAGACTACTAGAGGACAAATTGACCTAATTTCCTTAAATTATTTGTTAAAAATTAATAGTTTTCAATTGATATTATTTCTATCTTAACATGTGATCTCGACCTGCCATTGTGTATCTGTTCCTCCTTCCTGTTCCTCTCAAACCCAGCTGGTCAAAGCAGATGGACGCTTGTCCTGAGTCTGGTTCTGCTAAAGGTTTCTTCCTCATGAGGAAGTTTTTCTTTTCCACTGTCGTCTTCATGCTTGAGAGTTCAGCGATGGAGTTAAATTCAAAGCAGTCTGCTCCTCAGTTAAATGGTGATAAATTATTTTTATGTATATAAATGTTTCTGTTAGTGCCCTGAGATGATTTCTATTGTAACTTGGCGCTATATAAATACACTTAATTGAAACTGAATTGAATTTTCTCTTGGTTGATTTTGTGTAGGAGGCATCTGGCTTGTCCATTTCAAGTTCAAGTCAAGTTTATTGTCATTTGCATCACATGTGGTACATGAGGTGGAACAAAATTGTGTACTCTGGGTTCCAGTTAGAACAAATATAAAGTGTAAAATGAAACTGTATATAAGGAGATATACACTAAACGAACGCCAAATGGTACGCTAAAAGATCCAAGATATACTCTAAACCCTAATAATGTAAAACAACATGGCATCACAACAGCAGTCCGAACATGAGTCTGTGGTGAGCAGATGGATGTGAATGAATACAGCAGCATAAAGGCAAGAGATCAGCAGCATGAGATCCATTTGAGAAACTGCATATTTCAGTCAAACCTAAAGGGGTCATTTTCAGAGCAGGGTTGTTCCGACAGTTTCAAGGTCATAACAGGCTTGAGCCTGGGTGGCATCTTTTGGGTTGTTCTTGAACAGTTTCCTGTCATTTGAGGGGGACACTTTGTGTTCTTCAAGCACATGGCAAAGTCGTGACCTAGCTAAAAAAAAAAGTTGTATTTCAAACTGTTGCGTGAACTGATAATCTTGGAATCAAGTTGTTTAGAAATGGCTCCAGAAGATTTTCCCATCTTGTGTGAATCCACAATTCTCCTTTTTCTTCACCGAGTTCCTTGAGCTTTCCCAGTGGTTATGAATATTAGTCAACACAGTGGGTGCTGTCAAACTAATACTTTTTATATTCGCAGTAAAAATCTAACAACAGACTATCATGATCAAAAATGAGAAGCAGGGTTGCAAATGTAGAGCAAATTTATTGTCACATAGTAAAATCAGTGAATGCAGTATCAATGACGCAGAGGATTTCTTGGACTGCAATATGTTGTAGGTTGCCATGGTATTTCAAATAGCATGCATTCATGTTCTGCATTTTAATAATATATCTGATCAATTCAATGAACTCACTGGTCATAAGTACCATCTAAACAGTGGTTCCCAACTCTGGTCCTTGAGGAACACCATCCTGCATGTTTTAGTTGTTCCCCTACTCCATTGCACCTGATTCAGTGATGTAATTACATCCTCAAGTTCTGCTAAAGCCTGTTCATCCCCAATTCATTCATATCGGGTGTGTCAAAACAGGGAAACGACTAAAACATGCAGGATGGTGTTCCTCAAGGACCATGGTTGGGAACCACTGAAAACCACACCTGGATTAGATGGTAGTTATGGCAGAATAGAAAATGAGGACTGAGGAAGATAAGAGTTTTATTGCAATTTATATTTTCCTCGCAACTTTAAATGTTAATATATCATATCTCGAGTTTTTTCTAATATTGTGCAGCCTAATTGAGAAGGTATTAGCCTTTAGCCTGGTCTAAAGATGTTCAGCATCACCTAATAGAAGGTATGAATGGTATAAATATACAAATTTTATTTTAGTTTTTTAACAAATGAAAATGAGACGGTAATTAAAAGGAAAAGTAGCAAAAAACAGCTAGGTTGTAAGGCGATGTAGAAAACTAAAAACTGTAACGTGTCTGCATTGGTTTTTCCCAGGAACTTAACAGATGTTTAAAACCACTTAGAGAGGTCAAGGTCGAGAGCGATATATATTTGAATTAGAGAAAAATACACATAAATTCAAACTTGTCCACCTAATTAGAGTTTTTAAAAATAGCAAAAAGAGCGGTTCAAATAAACAATTTATTCTTAAAATTAATCTGACATTCATCATGAGATGTGTATATTTCCAACCACAACTGTATTATTAGAAAATAGCTTTTTATGTTTCTTTTTTTAAATTATATATTTTTGAGTAACATATTCTTACTGATATTGTTAGATACAGAGTGACAATCATCTTGTCAGAAAACAAAAGATCACAATGGCCTGGTGTAGATTCAAGTTGTCAAACGTTTCCTGTTAGGAGTCAGACTGTCTGCTAACATTAAGAAGATTGGTTTATCTGTGGAGACAGGTTCTGTTCATGAGGATGTGACTTACGTGTGACAATCATATCGGATTAGTCTTATCTCTTTCTGATGGCAAAGTATCAGTGTTTTTACTCCCTATGGATAGTACACTTCCAACCATGCTTAGGCAAATGTTCTGATTTCTAATCCAGTAGTCAGCTCTTGAGTCAGAATTTAATTATTAAGACAATTTTCTTTTTTATTCAAATGAATGTCATTCCTAAAACAAACTAAACAGATTTTACAGCTTGTCTTTGTGATCTGAAAGCACGATCCCTGCCCCAGATCTACTATGAGAACAAGATAGAAAGGTGCTCTGGGTTCCATTGCTTAAAAGTACATGCATGTAACACAAGTGAAACATGCATGTCGTGTCCAAGCTGTATAAAAACTGTTAAAAAAAGTCACAGTGGGTTTTATGGTTGATATAGCATCGAGTGATGCTTACGAAGGAGGGCTGGTGAAGTGTTTGCTGATGTAACGTCCGTTTTTCTCACACCTGTGGGAACTGAGGTTTTACTGATAAAAAATGATTTTATTGTCTAGAAATTAGTGGGAGAATGGACGGTCGCAACCTCAGGTCCAATAAGAAGGCTAGAAGAAAAGACAGAAAAAGAAACAAGCAATTTATTTATTTTTTTTAAAGTCCCTCTACTAGTGATATTTATTCAAATAATGATTGCGGGAAAAAAAAGTGAGTGTTTTTAAAGGACAGCAATAATCGAGTAAGAGTTACATTTTTTATAGGCTGCTTATTTTAAAACCTATGAATAATTTAAAGAAAGAAAGAAATCTCAGGAAGGTTTAAATGAATACAGGTAAATTAATTTCAAAATGAATAACCAAAAAGACAAAAGATGTTTGTATATAAACAAACAAACAAAAAGCTTTTCTACGTGCGAAAATAAGGCGAGACTGGAAGAACCAGATTGTGTCAAACTTGCGGAAATATTCTGCTTCAGAATTTGATAGTGATAAGATTAAAGCTACAAGGACATCTGTGGAGCTTCAAAGGAATATTCTATCCATTTTTCAGTGGGGTTCTGTGGAAAACTTAAGTAGAAATAATCTTACATGCAGATATAATCTTTCAACGGAAATAGTTTTCAGAAATAGAAATGGTTTACGTCCAACAGAACTGATAATGCTAATAATGCTAATGAATGGCTAGTTGGATTGCAGCTAAGATCAAAGTTTGCTGTTGTCTTAAAACAACTCAAGTCTTAGAAAAATGGCAGTCGATTATGCAAACATTATTTCACACACCTGCACACTGCTGCACGTTCACAACGCACATTTATTTGTCTAGAACTTTGTGGTGACTTCAACGTTCAGTTAGCTTGAGCAGCAGCTGGACGTTTATGGGCACAAATATATTTTGTGCTTGTAAATAAGACTGTGTAGCTGTGAGTTAAGTTTTGTAACCTTGTAAGATAAAATGTATGGGAAATTCTGCGTTGAGCATGTGTGAAAAAGATTAGTAATTGTAAAAACTAAATACACGAGTTACATTTTTTGTTGTTCCGGTCTGTTTACAGATACAAAGAAAAGATCCACGTTTAAAACTCTGCGCTCAAGTTTCCTAACTTGGTGTGAGTTTCAATTTGCACAAATTATGACCTAATGTTTCTTCCTCTCATCTGATTGGTCAATGCCATGTCAATCACAAATTGAACAATCCAATCGGAGACCAGATGGGTTAGCTTAACGCAAGTTATGGAACTTGAGCACAGAGTTTTACACATTTTTTTTTGCTTTGTTTCTGTAAACAGACCATAACAAAAAAAAAAACAAAAGAACAACTGTAGCATTTTGTGAAACTGCCATTAATATGAATACATAAATATTTAATTTTTAATAACCCAGGCAGCATTTAGAAGA
>NC_056502.1:24320539-24336064 GCF_014905685.2 Nematolebias whitei | reverse complement strand
ATATATGTTTTTTATTTTATTTTATTTTATTTTTTTAATTAATTAATTTGATTTTTTTCTTGCAGTCATTTTGTTCTCGGTCAGTGAGAGCTGGTGTTTCCAGACCTCATGATCATTACAACAATCCCCAAACAGTGACTAGGTTGCAAAAGGGAATAAGTTCTTTAAAATGTGTCTCAGTGGTCAAACATTTTACTTCAGATGTGACCTCGTTGTGCTTATCAGTGTATGAGAGACAGTAAAAAGTGAAATATGAGTTTTCTTTTTTCCACATGAAGATAGTACTGGAACAAATAAGACTTGGACTACCTTACTTTAGATATTTGTTGAGCTGATCTAGATTTTTATTAAATATTTTCATAAAACGGCCATAGTTCATTTTTACTTTTACCTGTTTACCATTTTCTGTCAAACATTAACCTCTTCAGCACAAAATCAAAATTTAATGGCAACAGAATCAAAAGAAATCAAGTCAGAAAGTAGGAAAAAAGTGCAACCACAGCACTATTGGGTTTTGTCTCACAAAACAATCATGGGCATGCACAGAAAGCCTTAGTATCTATACAGGCACACAGCCTCATAGACCTGATGTTGATGTGGTTCAAAGCCAGATGTTGACTAACCGCTCCTTCTTTCTCTCATCCTTCCCTGTAGACTCTAGCTTGCCATGGCGACGGTAGTGATGGAACAGATCGGCCGGCTGTTTATCAATGCTCAGCAGCTGCGACAGATCCCTCAGCTGCTTGAGTCGGCCTTCCCAACGCTGCCTTGCACTGTGAAGCTGTCCGACGTTCCCAAGGTTTTCCAGGAGCGCCACATCCTCTCCGGCTACAGGCAGACGGACCAGAGCTGGCGTTACTACTTCCTCACCCTTTTCCAGCGTCACAACGAGACCCTCAATGTGTGGACCCACCTGCTGGCTGCCCTCATCATCTTAGTAAAATGTCAGGAGATCTCGGAGACGGTAGATTTTCTTCGTGACCCTCATGCTCAGCCCCTCTTCATCGTCCTCCTTTCAGCCTTCACCTACCTCTCCTTCAGTGCTCTTGCTCATCTCTTCTCTGCCAAGTCGGAGCTCTCCTACTACACCTTCTACTTCCTTGACTATGTCGGGGTGTCTGTCTACCAGTATGGGAGTGCTCTGGCACACTACTACTACGCAATAGAGAAGGAGATGCACACTAACGTTCGAGGGTTCTTTCTGCCCACCGCAGCATTCCTGGCTTGGCTCACTTGTTTCGGGTGCTGCTATGGCAAGTATGCCAGACACGACATGCCCAAGTTTGCCCACAAGGTCTTCCAAGTGGTGCCCTCAGCCTTGGCTTATTGTTTAGACATAAGCCCTGTGGTTCATCGCATATACAGCTGCTACCGGGATAGCTGCTCCGACCCCATCGTGCCGTACCACATCTACCACGTGCTCTTTTTCCTAATCAGCGCCTATTTCTTCTGTTGCCCGCACCCAGAGAGTTTGTTCCCTGGCAAGTGTGACTTCATCGGGCAGGGTCACCAGATCTTTCACATTTTAGTGGTGGCGTGCACCGTGCTGCAGATCGAAGCGCTGCGAACAGACTTCACGGAGCGCCGCCCCTTCTATGAGCGTCTCCACGGAGATCTCGCTCATGACGCCGTTGCACTTTTCATCTTCACCACCTGCTGCAGCGCTCTCACTGCTTTCTATGTGCGCAAGTGTGTACGTGCCTCCCTCCAGGAAAAGAAGGAGTGAGATCGTGAAGAGGGTCAATTCATTTTATTCTACAGTGAAAGTTTTAAGTAACTAATACGTTTTTGTCATTAAAATTATTGCTTTGTGACCGTGACTTATGCTAACTTCTTCTCTCTGAGATCTGCCAAATTCCAGTGATGTGAAGTGACTGAGGATGTGTTTTTGTGACTTAAAAGTGAAGAAAATGGCTTGTAACAATTCTGTAGTAATGGAAGTACTACTCACACAGCAGCAGTTGCATCTAAAGTAATCTGTAACATCTGTATTCCTCTGCTAATTATTTTTAACAAGGATGCGTTGAGTAATGGTCTAAATGAATGTTTTACTCCAAGAACTGTCTTTCTTAGGTTAGCAGAGAAAATAAGAGGCCTGTTGATTAAAATGCCTTCTTAATTGTATTTTAAAAGTATTTGCCTGTTTTAATCAAATTGTAGCACTTTCATGTTATGCAAGTGTTTATTTAAACAAGTCGGTTAAACAGTTTGTAGAGCGCCACCAATCCTGCTAAACCCCGTTTTTAAAGTATGATGCAGAGAAGATTTGATTTATTACAAGAGACTTCAGATCTTTTTGTGAGGGGTTCTGTGGAAAGGTTCTGAATGGTTAGTATCGTACCTGTTGTAGATGGCTCTTCGAATGACTTCACTTTGGAGAAAAAGTTTAATTTGGACCAGGTTGACAAGCTAATGGCTAGTCTGAGCGGGACCAGGACCAAAAAGGGATTCTGGTGTAGCACGAGGCAGTTTTGGCAGGGAAAGTAGAATACAGTATAATTTAATGATAATTTCTACTGGAATATTTGTGTAATCGCTAGCGGTGTAAAAGTAAAATAAAAGTGTTTATGTGAATATGAAATTGTTGAGTTTGGAGTTGTTTAAGTTAGCAGCTAGCCTATTTGGTCTTGGCTCTGCTATCCATTCAGTCCTGTCAGATTTAAACTGTTTTTCTCCAAACAGTTTTTTTTTATTGATCCCATTTTTCCCAGCTGAACTCAGATCTGAGACTTTTTCCATGTACACAATAATTAACCTTTATTTAACCAGACAAATCTCACTGAGATCACAGATCTCTTTTGCAAGGGAGGCCTGAAGGCAGACTAACATGCATGTTTTTGATCTGTGGGAGGAAACGGGAGTACCTGGAGAAAGCACGAGAAGAACATGCAAACTCCACACAGAAAGACCTCAGGTCCAACCAGGCATTGAACACAGGACTTTCTTGCTGTGAGGCAACAGTGCTAACCACTGGTCCATTGTGCTGCCAGACGGTTAGCCTTTTTCTCTATTCTCAAATCTGTGTAAATCTGTGTTACTGAGCACGTCTCCCTTGCTGAGGTAATCCATCCACCTCACAGACGAGGCATAAAGCAGGACGTCCCTGCAGTCAGCATGCCAACTGCACACTCCCTCAAAACTTGCAACATCTGTGTCATTGTGCTGTGTGATCAAACTGCAACTTTTAGAGTGACCTTTTGTTGTGGTCAGCCTAAGGCAGTAATCCTGCTGTCTAATCAGCATCTTGATATGTCACCTGTGAGGTGGATGGATTACCTCATCAAAGGAGAAGTGCTCGCGAACAGATTTTGTCCATAGAAAAAGCCTTAAATCTTTGAGTTCAGCTCATGAAAAATGAGAGCCAAAACAAAAGTGTTTATATTTTTGTTCATTGTAACATTTTTAATTAGAACTCCACTTTGAAAGATCTGAACTGTCCTTTTAAGGCGTCACCACAGTGCCCCACACATTCAAACAAAAGATGAACGTTTAGGAATCAAATTGAAAACCAAATCTATCGTACAAAGAAGACAATTTTATTATGTGGACGTTAACATTTGTTAAAAATGAGCCTGTTACTCTATATTAGTAAAACGGTATGCAATATGACGGAAGTCATTTTATTTGTTGTTGGGATAACAAGAATTATACTTTCCAATTATTAGTCAAAGGGCTGAAACTTCAGCTTTTGCCTCACGTCCCATGATGTCAGTGCTTTGCGTGCATGTTTCCATTAGTGGGTGATGAGAGATGAGTCACACAAGCCAAGTTTGTTCTGCATTTAGGATGTTTTTATTTATTTATTTGTATTTATTTACGTTTTCTGTGCCTCTACGCATGTCCTTCGGTATAATCTGTGCATATTAGGTGTGTGAATGTCAACGAAAACCTGCACTTGTTTCTGTAAATAAGTTGTTTTTCTCCAGCATCTTATTTTTACTGCGTCTCATTGCATTCAGAACCGTTTAGTTTTGGGTTTACTGCTGAAACACGGTACATTCCTTTATACGTCGTCAGACTCTTAACACAAACATCTTTTTTTTTTCATACGCCGGTACTGTTACTCTGAATTTTTCTTTGACTTTTTGAGTTTTTCTTATAAAAACCTGGCTGCACTGAAAATGTCAGTTCTTTATCACAAAACCCGAAATGTCAGAACTGATCAATATTCATGACCTCACTCTCTCCTTGGTGGTGTTTAACGTGCCAATGAATCTGTTAATATTTCAGCGATGGTACTACTGAGAGACTGTCGGACTACGAGGAGTTGGCCTTAGCCTGGCTGCTTACATGTTTCTGCTGAGATTCACACTTCCACATATGAACCTTGGTACTTTTTGACATTTCTGACCTGGTCTCATTATGCACTGCCCAAATCAACACTGCACACCGGCTATGTTTACATGCATGGAAACTGTTAATCCAGTTGGTCTGGTTTCGTGTCCATTCTTTTGAAAATCTAAATCATTTTATAAAATCTGTTCTCCTGCCTGCACCTTGTTGCGAAGATGTAAATGTGAATAGGTGATTTTTTTTTTTCTTTTTTTTTAGATGCAGTTGAAAGGTGGTTATATAGGCAAATGATTTCCAGTTGGTAAATGATGTCTGTGAACCTCTCACCAGCTCAGTTTGTACAGAAACAGAAGGATTATTGTTGAGATCAAAGAGACCGGAGCAATAACTAGGGACTAGTTTATATCCTACGTGTTAAAGGTGGACAGGGAGTTACTGAAAATTGAGCAGGAGCAGTTTGAAAGTACCCCTCCTGTTTTAACTAAAGTGTTTTTAACATCATGGACAGTCTGGCTGTTTTAAGTTACACAACAATGGACCTTGAATAGTCTTCACTGGGATATAGCCAGCATTGTGTATGTGTGTGTAAACATAGCCCTGGATACCATCTGATGTTTGCCTTTGTTTTTTCAGAAAAAGCAGAGTCCGAGGGATCAAAATGTCTTCTGTCTCAAACAATATCTGTAACTGACTGTACTAATCTTATGTGGTATTTAAGGAAATAAAGTGTTTCTGTAACTGAAACAATTGTCCTTTTTACTTTGGCTATGCTTTTGTATGTGTATTTAAATATTAAATGCACTATACTTATAGAATATCTTTCTATCAAGACACTCAAAGTGCTTTACAACACAATCTGTGTCCTCATTTATCCATTCATACAGCACTCTACTAGAACTCTACAAAGAATAATCAGTGCTTTATCACATTCATACACTGATGGGACACACATTAGAGACAATGAGAGGTTCAGTGTCTTGCCCAGGGACACTAGGGCATGCGACTGCTGGTGGAGTCGAACCCTCGACTGGTTAGAGCAGTCGTCCTCCAATCCAACTCGGCCACAGCAGCCCCATTTAAGTTTTAGAGTTTCATAATTAATAGTAAATGAAAGGCCTTGCATTCCTTGAGAGAATAGATACCAACCACCTGCTTTCATGACTGTTTGAACCTGAGATCCTCTTGTGCTCATGACAGTTTTTGGTGCTTTTGCTCAACTGGTCTCCCACAATGATATAAGGATATTCTCACGCAGTCGCTTGGCGCTCTTGAGTTTGTGTCGTGGATGACTCTCGGCTACTGTCGCACCAAATTTTAGCTCATTATTTGTAAACTTTACTGAGTTACAGCCATTTTTGTGTTGGCGTTCTTGTAGTTGGCTGCGGTGGCTACCTTGAACTGAGTCAACTACAAAAGTAAATACACAATGTACACAGTGATTACTTTCCAAGTCATAAATAATTGCATGTTGCCTCACTAAAAGCATTACAACCAGCAAGATACTTCCTAACTTCAACATCTACTTAAGAAATATAATTTCAGGCTGACATACAGTCATGGTTTCTTTCTTAGTATTAATGGTTATATAGAATATCTGAAGTGTTTTAAATGAGGGCTCCACTAGAACTGGTAAATTTGGTTCACTGTATGGACTGGGGCTAATCTAAACCACGAAACTGGGCCAGTTCAGTTAGTCAGTCTCGCTGCACAACCATCCCCCACCAGCTGCCAAATAAATATATAAGGCAAACACACATGCACACGCATAGAGCATATTTAATCTATTTGGTAGTTCAAAGAGCCATCTACAGCAGGTAAGATACCAATTGTTCAAGACCTTTCCACAGAACCCCACTTCATAAAGGTCTGAACTGTTGCTTTAATTCAGACCTTGAAATTTTAAAGCAACTATATGACAGACTTTCAAACACCCACCTAAATGTTTTGTCCAACAAAACAATGCAAAATTATCTGCTGCAAACTTCATAAAAGACAAGATAAAACTTTATTGTGTACCACAAATGTGGCAGAAATTCTCCTTTGAAACGCTCAACATTCATCATACACACACAACAACAATAGCACATAATAATACTAATAAAAAAGTGAGTATGTTGGAAAAAAAATTACAATTAAAAAACTATCTGAAGATGTTTTAAAAAGGAAATGGTTGTAACTGTTGCACACCTATGAATGTATGTGCATCAAGTATTGGAGAAAAATTTATTTGTTCTACTAAAAACAACGGATAAAATAAAATTATTGAATACAAGTGTAAAGTACGTTTAGTTAAAATTAGACATGATAAAAGTGGCACGGTGAAGCTGGTAAAGATGATGGATGGACATAATTAAGTAAAAGTTTATTTGTTTCCCTTACCTTCCTAACTTTCCTTGATTTTTGGTTGCAAAAATATTTTATTAAATTACTTTTTGTCCGTTATTTAGTATGACAATCATTTAGAGTCTCTGTGCCTTACAGAAAACACCCAAACTGGCCTCTTCCCATCAGTTTTTGTCAAAATCAAACTTTGCATCATCATTTTAATCTCGCACCAGTAAAATACTGGAAGTGTTTCAAAATAACTGCTGATGTAATCGTGTCATGTTGACAGAATCTGTGCAGATCGTTAATCTTTGATGGGATTCAAACCTTCGTCTAGGTCGTCTCTTCTGACTCGGACTGAAAACATTCCAAAAGAAAACTGATGGAGCTTCTGTGGCTGCAGCTGCTGAGCTGAGCAGGTTCTTCTCTGTGTGTAACAATATTTTTTTATCATTCCAGAGATGTTCGGTCAGAGTGAGATCTGAGTTCACTCTCAAATGTTCCCATCTGAACCACTTGATGTGTACCAAACCCAGCTGGTCGAAGCAGATGGCCGCTTGTCCTGAGCCTGGTTCTGCTAAAGGTTTCTTCCTCATGAGGGAGTTTTTCCTTTCCACTGTCGCCTTCATGCTTGCTCAAGATGAGAGTTCTGTGATGGAGTTAAACTCAAAGCAGTCTGCTCCTCAGATAAATAATGTTAAATTATTATTTTTATATTTGAATGTTTCTGTTCAATGCCCTGAGGTGACTTCTGTTGTGACTTGGCGCTATATAAATAAACTGAACTGAATTGGACTGAATTGTGCTCCAACACTAGATTTAGTTTCAGTGGGATTCAAGATGATGAGCTCCTGTTTTAATTCTTTGGAAACATTAATTTTTTTTAAAGTGGTTAGTTCATCTCTTTTAAAGTGGGTTCTGAGGAAAGGTTCTGAGCAAGGCTTAATTTGTAAACTGATCCATGCTGGAATGCAAAAGGGGGTCAGGGTGGGGCGGGGGTTGCCTGGGGGACTGTCCTTCCCCAGAAAATTGTGAATAAAGTAATTTCCTGCATTTTGGTGTATTTTAATGGATTGTTAAATATCTTTGTTTACCTACATTTGTAAACACTCTGCTTCTGTCAAGCTCCACAAAGCCATTTATGATAGTTGCATGGCTAGAATTTTTCATTCAACCTTTATTTAGACTCATTTACAAGAGAGACCTGAATGGCAACTGCATTCAAGTACAACTGCTTCATCTTCAAGTAAGCAAAGTACCAGCCGACAGGGATCACTGACCGAACTGTTCGAAGGTAATAACTCGGTAGAAACATAATTCGAAACGGTACACTCATAACTGGAGCAATAACAGAGTTCATAGCGAAAGACAGGATGCCCATTAATATAGTGACCACGCCTGGGTTTACAGCTTTGGCAAACACAATGGATAAGCGGTAAAGGATACCCTCGCACACACATTTTAGCCAAGTTGCTATCCTGGAGCTATACAAAAAAACGCAGAAACAGAGTTGCAGCGGAGCTGAAAACAGTAGTTTTTTGCAACTGAAACAGATTTGTTGTTTGTGTTCATTGAAAAATACATGAGAAGACAACATTGAAAAATAATCACATATTAAATTCCAATCACAATATTGAGGTAAAAAAATCGCAATTAGAATATTTTCCAAAATCGTTCAGCTCTACTTGTTAGCTCGGCACTCACCCCCACTACTGTTTTAGGGGCGGAGATTTTTTTAAGGGTAGAGGCGGAAATGTTTACTTGAAGGGGCAGCTCTTACATGATATTAAGAAGCTCGTAAGTGGCTGTTATGTTTAAAATGAATGTTTATGTAATTATTTTCAGAGTACATATCGATATAAGTTTTATTCCTTCAAGGCAGTCATATTCATTCATAACTTTATTATTAGTAAGCCTGAGAGTTAACAGATCCAAGCAAATAGTTACTGGAACGCACCCTGTCAAAATAAGAGAGTTCCCGGATCCTGTTCTGGCAGGATCCGGCTCAAATTAAGCACTTACTTGTTCTTCAAATTGAAATAATAAAGTTTAGCTAGTCTGATTAGGATCAAGACCAGTGTGGATTGCTGCTGTCACAAGTCCCATATAACGTTTATAGCAGTTTATGTAAACAATTTTTTTCATAAGCCGTTAAACTGTCATCAGTTTCACATTTCATGGGTACGCCAGCAGAAAAAGTCTGACATTCCTGCGATTACAGTCTTAACAACAGGTCTCTCTTGTAAATGAGCCCTCGAGGCTCAATGGGATCTAACCTGTATAAATTGTTCTCAGTTAGTGAGGTAAATAAACTGTTAAAAGATCTTGATCCTAAAAAATCTGCAGGACCGGATGAACTTCCACCTTATTTCTTAAGGCTGGTTGCTCATATCATTACAGTCCCTGTGACCCAGATCTTTAACCTTTCCATAAGCCAAAACTCCATTCCAGATGCTTGGAAAACAGCCTTTGTTCTTCCTTTGATGAAGGGAGGAGACCCCACCTCACTGAACAACTATCGACCAATCTCTAAACTCTGCATTTTAGCCAAGGTTCTAGAAAAACTGATAAACTCTCAAATCAAAAATTACCTGGACTCATTTAACATCTTACCTCATCATCAATTTAGTTTCAGGAAACAACACAGCACAACCACTGCTTCACTGAAGCTTTTTAATGATGTTGTTGAAGCATTGGATGCTAAGGATTATTGTGCCGCACTTTTCTTAGACCTGTCTAAAGCTTTTGACACTGTGGATCAGAACATCTTGTGTCATAAACTCTCAGAAATCAGTTTCTCAGATCACACCATTGGTTGGTTCTCTAACTATCTTTCAGACCGGAGGCAATGTGTTCAACATAATGGTACTTCCTCCAGTTATTTAACAGTCAACAATGGTGTACCACAAGGCTCAGTCTTAGGACCCACCCTCTTTACAATCTACATAGATAATGTAGGTCAGATCATCCCTGATGCATCCTTACATTTCTATGCTGATGACACAGTTGTTTATTATTGTGCTAAGAGAGTTGCTAATGTTTTTCAGCTTTTGCTCCTACATGTCTCTGCGTGAGTGCAGCTACGGCGTGCGCTCTCAGGACATTATTACCTGCAGTGTTCCCTCAATGAGGACTGAATATGGCAAAAGGGCCTTCTCCTACTCCGCTCCTGTTTCCTGGAATATATTACAAAAAGATCTGAAGCTCTCGACCTTGACTTCTTTAAATGCCTTTAAGAACCTGTTGGACTTCTGGCAGGGACCAATGCAGCCATATTCCTGTTTTTAGTTTTCGACATTCGCCTTATAATCTAGCTGTTTTTGTTAGGTTTTTTTGTCAAATTATTTGTAAAAAAAAATAATGATCTGTATGCTTTTTTGTGGCTGTCTATTATTGTCGCTGTTGTCCATTGTTGTCATCATTCTTTGTCGAAATCAGGTCTCTCTTGTAAATGAGTCCTCGAGACTCAATGGGATTTACCTGTCTAAATAAAGGTTGAATGAATAATTACCCTGGCCTTCTTCAGTTCTGTTAAGGGAATTATTTTATTTGTTCAGCTACTCCATGATTATGTTTCCTTAAAGAACTGGAGTATCTGTCAGAGTCAGAGGTGCTGCCCTCAGCGCACCTCAAAACAACAAGTCAAGGCCGTTTTCAGGTGCAGCGCATTAATTTCTCCTAGAACAAACATGGCTGCCAAGTTGCATGATAAACAGCTTATTATGTTCGGTATCAGGTAACAAACAGGGTTTTTATGTCCCGTGGCTTTCTTAAGTAATTTATAGAGTACGTCAGAGTGAAGCATTAGGGAGTGTTAAACATCATCCTCCTGACCCACACAGATTCTCTTGAAACAGAACAAGACCAGCAGCCCACGTTTAAAACATGTGGGAATTTTAAATGTGGCTTCAAGATGCGCAGGAAGCAAATTGTTTTCACTCATTAAACTTCATCAGTAATGTATGTGGTCAGTAAAGTACAGCACGGGTAGTTAATTTACTCAGACCCCACACTGTGTACTTGATGAGCCTGATGACCCACTGGTGCGTGTATTTTTACTACCACCAGAGGGCAGCATTGCTATTTGGTAAGAATTGGACAAGGCAAAGAAGAAAGTGCCCACCCAGAAGGGGAAAAAAGGGACATTTTGTGGTAATATTCTAAAAAAGAGAGAGAACTTAAATGCTTAATGCGTTTAATAACAGCCTGTTCAGTAATATATGTAAGTAAAATATTCAATGAGTCCTTAGTGAATAACTTAAGGGATCAATTAATAATATCAAGGTTTCAGGAAAACAGGAACCATTATGACACCGTTGAACATTGCACAATATTTATCTTTACACTGTTCTTGCTTTTTAGTAATGTCAAGAATGTAAATGAGGTGGTTTAATTATCAGAGCATTAGGAATAAATGGAGGGATGCACAGATCTTTTCAAACAAACAAGTAACTTCAAATAGAAGATTAAACAAAAATCATTTGGAGTTCCTCAGGGTACTCCTGAAAATTAATTTAATCTAAAAAAAAAATTACATTTTCCAGAAATTTTTATTTCCATCAGTGGCCACAAATGATCTTTACATAAATTATAATGATGCACCTTGTAATGAATTTTCATGTCAGTTAGAACAGTTTTTTAAGTAATTTTAATAGTAATGTGAGCAATACTTGTTGCAGGCCATCTGCAGCCTCTGATGACGCACATCTTGAATGCTATTCACAAAATCAACGTTCAGCAGAAATTAATAAAAGGGCATTATCGCTGCAAACATTAACAATCAGATTTAGTGTTTTCCAAGCTCATCTTGGAACAGTAGCTGGAGCAGCATAGAGCTGACATCAGTGGGTAGTATGCATGGTTCACATGCATATATGCATGTTCTATGTGTGTGGTTGTGCTTGTTTTTGTGTACATTTACGGTACATATAATTATTCTAATATATTTTAAGTGTGTGGGGGTATACAGAGAGCTTCTCCTTTTCTTTATGTTCGTGAGGAGACTTACAATGATCTAGTTTTGCACTTAGCACGTGTTTAATGTAAAGTTCCCTTCTTCACATTCAGATAAACATGACGTTTTTTACGTCCTTGGATAAAATATCCTGCTCCGTGCTAATTACAGCATCTCAGAAGCACATTTTTGCAGTGATGAAAATGAATCATTGAATTTTAGAGCAGAAATGGGGCTCTTGATACATCTACCTTTAGATTTGATTAATTCCCTAGTATTACACCCTCACACAGCCCTAAATCAAATGGCAGAGATAGTGATAATTGCCTTACAGGCTGCTTCCTGTCCTCTAACTATCAATTTCTTCCCCAGACTCCATCAATTTTTATATGCCTGCTTCTTTTAGAGCAGCTGAACGTTCCTCTCCTCCTCCCTCCATCTCCCCCCTCCTCAGCCTCCGCCTGTGAGTTGATACACACACAGCGATGGCTGTTCCCTGTTCCCTTTATTTTAAACGCTTCATTTGCTGTGTGTGATTTGTATCAAGGTTACGGAGGTGGCACTGCTGGCTGGCCTTGTCTCATGTTTTGTAATTAAAGGTTTCACTTGCCAGAAAGCATGGCTCTGTTCAGAGCTATTAGATCACCTTCTATTTTGGTCAGATGACAGACAAACAGCAGACTTATTTGCTTTTTTTTGAACAAAGCTAGTCTTTTGTGCTATGTGCTGTACTGGAATCTTTTCAGCATCCTTGTATTTTCATGTCTTGTCTAGCTATAAATAATGACAACATGAACAAGGTATTTGTAAAATCACATTCTTGCGAGGACTGGAACAATGCATGGAGCAATACAGCATCACACGGAGTGTAATTTAGAAATAAACTTCAGTCCCACTAATGGACAGTTGTGACACAGCTGCTACACTTTTGCAAATATGTTGCAGCAAATTTGGTGATGTGTATCAATATAACACACCACCAGCTGATCAAGAAAGATCATCAGAGACTCTACTTCCTCAGGCGGCTGAGACGAGCTGGTCTGGGAAGCTCAGTCCTCACCTCCTTCTACAGGTGTGCAGTGGAGAGCATCCTGTGCTCCAGCATCAACGTGTGGCATGGAGGCTGCACAGCTGCAGAAAGAAAAGCTTTGCAGAGAGTGGTGAAGGCTGCACAGAAGACTGTTGGAGTCAGCCTCCCCACCATCACAGACATCTACACCTCCAGATGCAGGAAGAGGGCCACCTGCATCATGAAGGACCCCACTCACCCAGCACACACACTTTTTGTGCCACCCCCTCAGGCAGGAGGTTGAGGAGCATTAAGTGCAGAACCACTAGACTGAGGAACAGCTTCTACCCTGAGGATGTTAGACTCATGGGTTCCTAACCAAGATAATCATCCATCCATTATATTTTACCCGCTTCTTCCAGTTTGGGTCACTGGGGCCGCCGGTGTCCAGCAATCACTGTGCAAGGGGTGGGGTATACCCTGGACAGGTCGCAAGTCCATCACAGGGCCAAAATCACTGTAATGCCACTTTAATTGGTGATATGTTACTTTATCTGTGCTGCTGATTATCCATGCTGCTGATTATTCATGCTGCTGATTTCTTGCTTTTAAGCTGCTGTTTTCATAACCATCTGCTCATAACAGACTCATGTTCGGGCTGCTGTTCAATACACCATATTATATAACATTATTATTGTTTAGTGTGTATCTTAGATCCTTGTATACTGTTTCTTTTTATACTTTATATTTTTGCTATTTTTTGGATGTAACTGGGACCACCATACACATACATAATTTTGTTCCACCTCATGCACCACATGTGATGCGAATGACAATAAAGAACCTTGAATCTTGATAAAACAAGAAATATGAATTAAAGAGAAAATTTGAGTTGATTATTGATCTAGTGACTGGAACAAAAGACAGATGACTTTAATGCTGTTAAATCACACTAAATCAATGAACAACATTACTCTTTTTGTTGGCCTTTAAACCAATATTTCTCTTTTCAGAAAATAAAGTCTGTGTTTTGAATCCATGAGAGCGTCCAGAGAGACCACTTATTTACAATGATGTTAGTACTATATTTATTAAAACAAGTGGATGACCTCACAGAAAATGGACTGTAATGCTGAGGCTAGCTGAAACAGAAGAAAACCTCATGAGATGCTGAGCTGCATCGTTTCTGGCTCATCTGATTCAGGCAGTTCTGTTTTTCCATAAAGCTCCTTTTCTGTAATGTCAAGAAAATTTCAGGGCTGCACTGCGTGCGTGAAAATGGATATTATTGTCATTAATGTGTTCTCACTTATTGTACTTTGTACTGAAAGTCGTCGTTTCCCAAAGCAATAGTTAGCAAGTTGTGTGTTGTACTTCACAGTGTGTACAAATCCCAAAGTGTTTCTCATCAGCCATCATACAGTGTGTTGTCAAGCAGACTGCAGCAGACAGATAAAGGCCAAAGGAATTTGAGGGCATAAAATATAGATAACGGGGTAGATGAAACGGACTGCACAGTCATTTGTGAGGCTGATGAGCCCTTTCAAGTCACACAGCTTTGAAAAAGACAATAATGAGGCTTAAACTCCGGAGCTAATACCACTTATAAGATAGACCCAGCATGACAAAATTAGCCTGTTTCCACAGACTCACAGACACTGCACTGTTTTCGGAAGGGTTGATACAGAATATGGGACTTGCTCTGCAGCACCGTCAGAATTTAATACAAACCAAATAGATTCAGTCTCCTTCAGAAGAAATGCTTCCCGCCTCCTCTTCCACTTTGCAGTTTCCTTGATGCTGCTTGCTTCCCCAATCAGGTCACTCCCTGATCGCGCCTATTCATCATGAGCTGGTTGTGGAGATACTGTGGCAGAAGTAAGGAGAGAGCACGTCCAATCTGAAGGTCTTGTTTAGTTGCCAAAACTCTATACTACTGAAGGATAATGAGTCATTACCTCTTTTCACCTTTACCCTCTCTGTTTATGCAGGTTGCATAGCACATTGCACTCAGATGACCAGAAAGTGATACCCAGACAGTAGATTTGTCTTACAGCAGGTGTGTGCAAATGCAGCTCAGAGGGTAAAACATATTTTTCTGCAGGTAAAACTGTTTGGATAAACTTTTGCTCAGATGCTGAGGTGAAATTTTGGGTCCTGAAAGATAAAATATTCAGATAAAACAATAAAATATTTCAGTCATTAATTGTTCAACTGCTTATCTGCGGTTGTTTCGCAGAGGCAACAAGTTTAGGAGGGAAACTGACATCCTTCTGGGCAATGAGTTCCCAGCCAGCGCAGATATGTAATTCCTCTAGCAAGTTCTGAGTTTGCCCTGGTGGGATGCGCCATGGAAACCTCCAAGGGGAGGGGGCCAGATGGCACCCTATTCAGATGCTAACAGTACTTAATTTGAGTCGGATCCTGCCAGAACAGAATCTGGGAACTCTTATTTTGACAGGGTGCGTTCTGGTAACTATTTGCTTGGATCAGGTAACTCTGAACAAATAAAACTTATATTGGATATATAAACTATAAACACTCATTTTAAACACAACAGACATGAGCTTCTTAATATCACATAAGAGCTGCACTTTCAAGTAAACAGTCAGAGATTCTTTATTGTCGTTCGCACCACGTGGTACATGTGGTGGAATGAAATTATGTACATACGATCCCAGTTACATCCAATAATAAAATGTAAAAGAAAAACAGTAATAAGATCTAAGATATAAACTAAGAGGGGGCAGCACGGTGGCGCAACTGGTAGAGCTGCTGCCTCTCAGCGAGCAGGTCCCTGGTTCAAACCCCGGTCCAGGTGCCTTCTGGGTGGAGTTTGCATGTTCTCTCCGTGCATGCGTGGGTTTTCTCCGGGTACTCCGGTTTCCTCCCACAGACCAAAAACATGCATGTTAGGCTGATTGGTAACTCTAAATTGTCCCTA
>NC_056502.1:24207369-24310539 GCF_014905685.2 Nematolebias whitei | reverse complement strand
ATATAAACAGGTGCTTTGCTCACTTCAAATACATTTCTGCTTCAAAGATATAGATATATATTTTCAGTTATTGGAAAATTTGATGTTCTTGTCAAGAATAAACCCTTTAAAAAGAACAATCACTGTCTCCACTAACATGGAGCATCGCGTAATCTCACTGTTGTGAAACAAGAACTGATGATGAGTTACTTTAGTTTATCATATAATCCAGCAGAATTCTGCTCAAATTTGGTAAAATCAAAACATTTAACGTTTTATGTTCGTCAGAGACTTGATGTCTTTGTGGTACGTTAGAGCTTTCAAGAACAAAATGCTCAACAAGGAATGCATATCACCCACTGCCCTACAAACCAAAGTTTTAACTAAGCTAAAATCTTGTGTGATCTGTTAGCCCTTGCAGTACTTTATGTGTTGGGAGTAACTCTCAACAACCACAACAAAGCTTAACTGTAAAGCTGACTGAGTTATAGTCACGTTTGTATTTACTAATGATTTACTTTAGCTCTGATGGACATCTTAAATCAGGCTGACTTGAATAGTTTTTTAGACGAACATTCAATTACTTTGAGGGTTTTATTAAAATCCATTCAGTGTTTCATGAGGTATTTTGGTAACAGACAGCCAACCAAATGAACACACACCTGGAAATAAAGACGAAGGCCACATAAACCATCACTGGTCCTCGTGTCCAACACAACACACTGCTGTCCTCTTTAAATTGCCTCTGCAGAAAGTGTAACAGGTTGTACTTTTCTCATAATGCAAGCCAAATATTTTACGTGTATAGCTTTAATACCTTTTCACTCTCAAAGCTCTGCCGGGCAGTGCAAGACTCATTTAGCTCAGTTGCTATAAAAGCCATGTCTTCTCATGATTTCCTCAAGTGGCACTTGTGAAATATTTATCATATTTTCATATTTTAGAGAACTGAAACTCCATTCAGGAACTTTAAATGCTGAATTAGGTCAATCAGGATGGACACTAAATGTGAGGTGATGAAGAATCACTGGTGAAAAACAAGATGTTCAAAATTAATGAGTGGAAATGGACTGGAAAGAAAGGAACCTCTAAAAGAACCTGGTTCTTTTGGCTTCCACGTCAGGCTTATAATAGACTGGACCTTGTTGGTCATATAGAATATTTGTATGGTGAGTATTTTCCGTTTCAAAATAAAAACCTGCAGATCTCACTAAAAACAACAAAGTTCTCTCAGCTTGGACAACAAATAATGTTTTTTTTGTTGCTGGATTTTAACTAAAGATGAACAGATATTTCTTTTTGTTTTTGCACCTTGGACATTTGTGAACCGTCTTGTAAACCTCTGATCTTCCTGGTCTCAAAAACACATGTAAAGTTAACAAAACCTGCACAGTAACAGATCATGTACTGTGGTAAGATCAGCTGTTGGACATAAATGTGCTCTGCCTCCATGTTTTAGTTTGGCCAGCGTTTTCTTTAACCCTAATCAAGAGGTGCTAACCAAACAAACTAAAAGATAAAGTTAGAATGATTTATAAAATGTTCACCAAATTCCAATCTTTTTTTGCAAATGAGGTAAGAGCTCAGGCCCAATATGAGTTGGAAGAAAGTGTCCACTTCAAGCAGGATGATGCCCTTCTATGCCCTCCATTAGGAGGTGGCTGGATTATGTTTTCAAAATTTCCTTCAGTGTAGTTAACTTTACTTCGAGCAGTAAGTGTTTACATTTACTACTCATCAAATATGTTTTTCCCTGCTATTTTCTATGTACCACATCCCCGTCCTCTGCTCCGGCGTGACCTCCTTGGGGCTGTGTCACGATCTATTACATGCTGTTATATGCTTAAATTTTAGTGCCTTGATTACATTAATAAAATATGTTACAGTTTAAAGAAAATTTAAAAACTTTAAGTTAAACATATTGTAAATATAGGTCAAATTGTATATCATTTATGTTGTAAAAGGCTTAGAAACTGCTTAAAATACACAAGCATAAGCTTAAAAGCAAGTAAAGTACAATATTTTGTTGATGCATTTTATTTCTGCTTTATTGTGAAAAGCAAAAGGAAGTGTGAGCAGTCAGGGGGAGAGCTTGAAGAGAGGGAGTGGGAGGCCAGGCACACCAGAGGCAACAGGTGCTGCAGCTTGGAGTAATTAAATATGTTTCCTGATTGTTAACACAGTGATCGACAATGGACAAGTTTGTCCTGCAGTTCTTTGTTTTTATACTTTGAGACAGTTTAACATTGAACATTTATCACTAGCTCAGTGAATGCTGCACAACCTAGTTTAGCTTGTTCAGCTTACTAAGGAGACGCCTCTTCATCATTCTGTCCTGGATGTGAAGATTAGTCATAACTGGAGTGTTTATGGACTGCTAGAAGAGTGCCTTTGGATTATATATTTTTGTTTTCCTACTCCCGGACATTGCTCATTGGAGTTAAACCTGGACCAGCAGAAGGATGATTGCATCACCAACTTAGAACACCGTTTGGTTTTCCTCTTCACCTGAACTGGGACCAGAGTCTGTATGTACTGAACTACTAAACCAGGTACTGCTTTGTTTTATTTATTTGCTCAAAGAGTGAAATGGCCATTAAGTTTTGGGCCTCACCGCTCCCAAGCTTCACTCAGGTCTGCAACTTTAATGTTTTCGAGCTGGATAAGCCGGCAGGTGTCTGTGTGTTTGATTGGTGAGTGGGCCCCTCATATAGAGTTGAAGATTTACAGTGAACAATCTGACTACAGATGCAGTTTTGTGTTTTTATTGTTTATGTTGTTCAATGTTTAAAGACACATTAAGTTAACTGAGTTCACCTTTACCTTAAGGTTTGGTTATTTTTAGTTTAACAGAGTGTGTGCGCATGATGACCACGGTGTTTATTGAAAGGAAATTAGGAGATAATTGAATGTGTTAAAGGATATGTTAGACTTGAAGTTCAGCAATTAAGAGTAGTTAAGTTAGTTTTTAATGCTACATATAAGAAACTAGGAGGCCCTTACTTAGTATAGAGGGTAAAAGTGGGCTACAAGCTAAAACAGGGCTGTTCAAGTAAATTGCTCATGGGGCCACAGTTACTGAAAGCTGGGGCCGGACATCCAGCAGTTATTGTCATTAAGGAAGTTTGTTTCATGGTGTAAAATCTAATTTTATTCAAAAATAAACCCATTGTGGGTCAAACTGGGCTCACTCGTGGGCCACCAGTTGAATAGCCCTGTGCTAAAAGATTATGCCATGCTACCGCTATAGATGTATGATTATTTTCATGACCCTGTCAGGATCCATAGTTCTAAACGTATGCTTAGGCAGTGTGTCCTTGTCTGCTTCATATTCTCACGGACTTGAGTTTGTAAGGCTCCCACACCATGGATTATTTGCCAACCAGGACCCCAGCACAATTCTTTCTCAATAATAAACAACCACAACGTTGCTAAAGAAGATCTGTGGATGCTCAAAATGATCACCAAACCACTGTGTTCAATATTCACCTGAAGACCCTGCAAACCAGATTCTGGCTGATTTACATTGTACTGGGGTTGTCATTTAAAGGAACATTAAAAAGTAGCGGACTTATCGGTACTTTCTTTTGGCCTTTATGCTAAGGTGCTAATTTTCATGCTGGTCATTTAATTTTCATGCTGGTCATTCCAAATATTTTGGTGCAAGCTGACTGTCATGGAGCTTATGGAAAAGCATTATGAAATGATTAAGAATAACCCACTTAGTTTTGGATTATTTAACCATATACTCATCATCATCATCATCAACTTTATTTATAAAGCGCTTTAACACAGCCACAGCTGAAACAAATTGCTGAACATCGGTTAAAAACAAGATTAAAAAAGCATAAAAACAAAGCTACAAAGCCAAGCACAAAGTGAACTAAAAACTCTATTTTAAACACAATAAAACGATATACTGTATAAAATATGTCTCATGCTTAGAAATGATCAACGGTATCATCTGGCAGTGCTGCTGTAATTTGTCTTATTAATGAGAACGGCAGCTTTCTTCAGTTGTTGTTTTTATTGATGAATTGTGGTTGTTGTAAAATATTTGATTGTGCAGTTGCTAACACTGTGTCTGTCACATCACAGCGACCGCCCGATCGCTCAAATGACAGTAGTCGAGCACAGATGGCGAAGCTGCTGCAACACGTATACAGAGTAAACATAAACATATTAAACCAAGTGAAGGAGAGGAAGAGCAGATGCTGTATTAATTTACTCGCTGTTAATCCAATACTCTGCAGCATGTCACACATTCCTGTTTCTTTCATACAAGGCGGCTGACTCTGAATTGATGGTCTTCTTCAGGCGCAACTTTCTACAGTAAATATTTATAGACAGAACTGGCGTTGGGAGATAACAGGAAGAGGGTGAATTCATGATAATAGAAGGGTATTTAAACAACAAAATAATAATCATGCATTCGTTTATGTCTATGAGAAGATATTTCGTAGCTCTTAAAAAGCTTTAATGGTCGTGGCAAGGGTCAAAGAAGATTTCTACAATAAAGTGAGGTAATAAAGTTGTCATACTTATAAATAAAAAATGGAAATCACAAGACGGAGCTCTGTGGGAAAACAAAGACAACAACAACTTCCTGTTTTAGAATCGGCAACTGTGTGAAAATGGATGAGGAAAAAACATGTGATGGAGACAAATCTCATGGTTTTACAACTGCTGATATTTAAATAATTAATCTGTTCTCTCTGCCGTTTAACATGGGAATTAAAAAACCAAGTCAGCACCATTTTTATTTTGCGTAATCATATTTCAGCCTTCATGAGGTGTGACAGAAAACACAGCAATCAATACAGACTTTAAAGAATAACTCCCTAAAGTATTTATATTCACAGCGGAATGCATTTGAACTTATATTAAATGTAATAAATAAGAACAATTATAACCGAAATGTGTCCAAATGGCCAACAAATGTTGTCACAAGTCTTAATAAATTGCCATTAAACAACATTGCTTGGTATTATTTGCTTTAGTTTACATTAAAAAAATATATATCTGCAGAATGTACACAGTGAACTATTCTCAGCACACGTGGAATGCCAGCAAGATGATTGATGCTTCTGTTTTTACAGCATAATTGTCAATAAATGTTTAGTAAGTTAAGTATGTTTTTGGTTGCGTTGGTCTGTCTGTCTGTCTGTCTGTCTGTCTGAGCACAAGATTATTCAAAACATTATGAAATGTAGTCGGCTTGGGTTTCCTCAAGGTTCAAGGTTTCTTTATTGTCATTCACATCACGTGTGGTACATGAGGTGGAATGAAATTGTGTCTCGGTTACGTTCAAAAATAGCAAAAATATAAACTTATTAAAAAAAGCATACAAGGATCCAAGATATACGCAAAACAATAATAATACAATATAAATAAGGTGTACTAAACAGCAGCCTGAACATGAGTCTGTTGTGAGCAGATGGGTACAGCAGCTTATGGGTAAAGAAATCAGCAACATCGATAACATGTTAAACCTACTCCTCAACTTTCTGCCTGAGGGGCGCGGGGCAAAAAGTGTGTGTGCTGGGTGAGTGGGGTCCTTCATGATGCTTCCTGAGATATCTCTTATTTATTCTGTTATAGGCTTAGATTGCTGGAGGACAAATTGATCATATTTCCTCACTCTGTTGGTGTCTTTACTTGCTCTACTCTACCTGATTGTATTTATAATTATTTCTATCTTAACATGTGTTTTTGTCTTTCCTCCAATAGCAATTACATCTGGACCTGCCATTCTGTGTGTGTTTGTTTCTCCTTCATGTTCCTCTCAAACCCAGCTGGTCGAAGCAGCCTGGTTCTTCTGGAGGTTTCTTCCTGTTAAAAGGGAGTGTTTCCTTTCCACTGTTGCCTTTGTGCATGGTTAAGATGGGAGACTTTGATGTCTACTGGCTTCCATAGATATATCATTTTTATTAATTTATGTATGTGAATGTTTTTGTGCAGTGCCCTAAGACAACTTCTGCTGTGACTTGGCATTATATAAATAAAATGAAAGTTTCACTTTTTGAAGTACCTGTAAATGATATATATATATATATATATAATTTTTAATTTTAATTTTTAAGATGTAGCTGAATCTGAGAAACTCTGTATTTTGAATCTATGTGGAAACAACACAAACTAAATATTGTAAAATGTCTCTTATTTCTCACAATAAATTCTGTTGTGTTGATAGAGTTGAAAACACAGCAGAAAAATTTGTTTTTTAAAACAATCTGAATTTCCTCCCATGCACAGACCAAAAACATGCATGTTAGGCCGACTGGTAACTGTAATTTATACAGGTTAGTTCCCATTGAGCCTTGAGGACTCCTTTACAAGAGAGACAGTGTGTCTCTGTGATGGACTGTAGACCTGTCCAGGGTGTCCCCTGCCTCTTGCACAGTGATGGCCGGACATGGGCACCTGTGACCCAAAAAGGAAGATAGCGGGTAAAGATAATGGATGGATACATTTGAACAAATTGTGTTAAATGTATATGGTAAAAATGAGACGTTTTTATATTGTTTACACCAGTGAATGATTGTTTGTTTCATTTGTCTCTGTGTCCCTGTGATGGACTGGAGACATGGGCGGCTGTGGCTGAGTAGTTAGAGCATGCATCCTCCAATGGGAGAGTTGGGGGTTGGAGTCCACCACTATCCAGTCACATGTTGAAGTGTCCTTGGGCAAGACACTGAACCCATCTGCCTCCAATGTGCGTCCCACCGGTGTATGAAAGTGATACAAAGCTCTGATTCATCTCTACAGATTCAGATTATTTATGTAGAGATGTAGTAGAGTGCTGTATGAATGTGTGTGTGTGGAGAAAAACGAGGGCACATATTGTGTTGTAAACTGCTTTGAGTATCTTGGTTAGATAGAAAGGCACTATATAAGTACAGTCCATTTACCATTTACCTGTCCAGGTGTCCCCTGCCTCTTGCACAGTTCCTGCTGGATATGGACACCAATGACCCCTCGCAATCTGGAGAGGAAGAAGCGGGTGAAGATAATCGCTGGATGGATGAAACAAGATTAAAATAGTGGTAGAAAACTAAAAAAAACATTTGTACTGTGAATTTTTGGAACATGTTTTAGGTTTAAATGACGAAGTGCGTGGATTGTTTTGTTACTGAAACAGGAATGGTGGAACTGAGAAATACTTTACCCATGAAAATGTTGAGTGTGAGACAGGATGAGTTCTAAATCTTTTCAAAAGAGGCTCTTGGCAGCAAGGACCCCACTGTGACAGATGGCAGAGGGAGGTAAGGGAATAGTGAGTACTGCAGATCAGACCTGACACACGATCGAAGGATTGGAGGATGAGAGTTTCTGGAACTCGGGATGAAAACTGGGTGAAGCAAGAAGGGATTTTAGGATCGAATGGAAACATGAATCATAAAACTTTAATAAGAGTCTAGAGTGTTCTGACCCACAAGAGCCTTTCTAGTGGTTTCAACAAGTTTCCACCAACACGAGGCGTGTCATTAAGACAAGTACTTTGTTATGCTTAATTTTGCTCCAGTGTTGAGCTTTATGATGAACGGGATTTATTGCTCCATGTTTTGAACTCGGGTCGTTCTTATTTGTATGCAAGTAAAAATTAAACTAAACTAAGAACATGGCATCTTTTATGTTGCGTACTGTTCCAGAATTCATGCAGCAACTGCTGCGGCAGAGTGTGAATCATTTGCCGACTTGAATAACCCTCGTTTTGTTCATATTGTTTTGTAGTTTGTGTGAATTGGATTGTTTGGAAGAAGCCTGCATGAACAAATGAGATGATTTATAATTGATGTGGGTATCTCTTTTTCAGGGCTGGATATTCTCTCCGTCTTGGCATTCAATTGAGCATGTCTGTAGAAACGACAGTAATAAATGGTTTAATGGTAAAAGACCATTAAATAAAAAGTAAATCACTGTGCTATACTGTACAGTATGTGGTAAATTACCACAAAATTAAGTCACTATATTGCTTTTTATTACAGCTTTAATTAGTTGAAGAGACACTGAATTCCCTTTAGAATATTTAAATTAAGTCATTTTTAATAAAACTATTTTTATAATCCAGAGATGGAGTTCTGACACCAGAAAAGTTTGAGAACATAAAATAATAAATGTAAGTAGTTTATTTACAGGTAAGGGCAGGAATCATGGATGGAAGGATTTGCAGATGACAGAAGATGATGAATGGTGATGATGAAATCTCATAAATATCATTAAGAGTGAAGGATGTCCTGATGCATGCTCAATAATCCAGGTAGAAAAATCGAACAAAGTTAAGTCAGGTCCTCTGGATGGATTTTTCCGTCCTGACTGACGAAGTCTCTTGGAGAAAAGACCAAACGTTTCAACACGAAGAATCCATCCAGACGACCTGACTTAATTTTGTTACATAAGAGAGAATTAGTTTTCTTACTATGGCGATGTTTGTCTTTAAGACTGGGAGAAGGAAGACAAAGGATTCCAGATCCAAGTTGGAGAAGATGGTGTCCAGGAGACCTGTATGTGAACCCGATGGAAAATGGCAGGTGGGACACGAAGAGGAAGGTTGAGTCATTAATACCAGAGTTGTGTTCATGCAGGTTGAGGGGATGGAGTCTCAGGAAGGAAACTCAGGAGGTATGGGAATGGGATACAGGCCCAAGATGACGAGGCACAAGAAGACCGAGAGCTCAGGAAGTACGGACCCAAACTTGAGGCGAGGAGTCACAATGAGACTATGAGGAGCGCAAAGGATTATACCAAAGTTCATGCTCAATAATCCAGCTGAAAAATCCATCAAAGTCCAGTCAGGTCCTCTGGACGGTTTCTTTGAGTTGAAATGTTTCATCTTTCATCCAAAAGACTTCTTCAGTCCAAGGAGCCACAACAAACTCAGTCCCATAAGCAGCACACTCGCATCGTAGACCAAACAGTCGGATAAACTTTTGGATGCAAGTGTAAAAGTACCACTGGCTGCAGCTTCTCTCTCCAAGATGGCCGCTAATCACCACCAGCTGTCAGCCATCCACCTGATGAAGTCCTGCTCTACATGAGGCTGCAGTCAGATGCTACTTGTCACCGGAGCACTATGGTATTTTATGCCTCTGGCCAGTGTTTGTATTAAACATGTGATACCTTGTTTCTGTGTCTGCAGTTTTCCTGCCTCCTTGGATCTTGCCTTACCCTGGTTCTCCTTCGGTCCAGCCCTGAATCCTTGTGCCTTGCCCTCCAGCCACTCGCCTGCCTGGTCAGTCACCTCTGGAGCCCAGTTTGGATCTGGCTCTTTGCCACTCCTCCACCACCAAACCTGCACGAGAGAAACCAACTGGATTAATATCACCATTCAACTCCTTCAGCCAGACTCGCCTGACCCTAGAGGCCACTCAAGAGGACCACTTAATGAGTTTACTGCTTGTATTGTTTTTCACTGTCCAGCACTTGGCGCCTTCTGTTGTGCTCATGTACAACCCATCCTGCTCATCCTGCAGACCCTCACCTGACTCTTACTCCACCGTCCTTTTATCCTCTTGCTTCTCCTGAGGGATTCTGTGCTCTTAGATTTCATGTTTGTGGATAAAAATCTTTGTGTAGCTCTGGGTAGTCAATCTTGTTTTTCCTCAGCCCCTCTCTGATGATCTCTGCAGCCTTCTTGAGCTTTATCTTTCAGAGAGAAGCAACTATCTGCATCATCATCCTCCCTCTGTAAATTGTTTTCCCACACCTCCAGTGACTTGTTTGAAGCTATCTGCGTGATTTAGTGAGTGACGCCTCAACGATTTTAGCATCTCTGTGGTGAATCAAAAGGAAACTGGAAAAAAGAGAGCAGAAAGATGATCATGTTTTTCTTTACTCAGTAGGAGGTGCTGCTGTTTTTGTTTTGCAGTAGACATGGAAGCTTTGTTGTGTATAATGTGCATATAAAAATGAAAATAGAAAAAGGATCTTAAAATTCAAATGTGTCAGTAATACAATTTGGATATAACATCGACTTTGATGACCAAAACAAGCAACTTTAAATTAATTTTACATAATTACACAATTTATTAGAGACCATTGTTAATTTACCTAATTAATAATGACAAGTTATTAACAACTCCCTCACATCCCATGGTGCACAGGTCACGTCACACCTGAGTTCATCAGTCACAAATGCAGTTTTCTTTTTATGTGTATTTTACAGCTGCTTTTATGAACAGAAACATAAAACAAATGAAAAGAGAGATGTAGAGTATACGCTTTCAGGAACCTGAGTCTGTGGCAATGCTAGCTGGAGTTCTTTTGAAACAAACGTACAGCTGTCTCGTCTTCACAGACACAGACACTGTCAAATTTGTCAAAGAGTAAAATTAAAGATAAAAAGTAATCTTATGCAGCCAAGAATCGGCATAGCCAACCCCCTGACCCCCCACCCTCGCCTGTCGCCCGGCTTGCTCTGCACCCAATTTCTGCAAACACCAGGTTGTGGGGGAGAGAGAGATTTTGCCTGAGGTGGAGCCGTTCAAGTATCTGGGCATTTTGTTCATGAGTGATAGTAGGATGGAGCTGGATCGATGGATTGTGGCTTCATCCTCTGTAATGAGGGTGTTGCTTCAGTCTGTGTGGGTGAAGAAGGAGTTGAGTCAAAAGGCAAGGCTCTTGATTTACTGGTCTGTCTATGTTCCAGCCCTCACCTGTGGTCATGAGGTTTGGATCATGGTTGAAAGAATGAGATCTCGGATACAAGTGGCCAAAGTGGGCTTCCTTTGCAGGGTGGCTGGGCTCAGGATTAGAGATAGACTGAGGAGCTACATCAGCTGGGGGGAGCTCAAAATAGAACTGCTGCTCCTCCGCATTGAAAGGAGTCAGATGAGATGGTTTGAGCGTCTGATTAAGATGCCTCATGGATGCCTTGCCCTGTGAATACCTTGGAAGCCCCAAGGATGAGCTAGAAAGTGTTTCTAGGTAGAGGGATGTCTGGGTTTCTCTCCTGGACTTGTTGCCTCCACGACCCGACTACAGATAAGCAGTAGAAGAAGATGAAGAAGTAATCTTATATGCCTGATACATTTTTAGTTTAAATAAATAGAGGGCACTTTTTAAATAAGGATCTGGGGAAACGATATTAATATTTAATATCTTACCTGTTGCAGATCGCTCTTTGAATGATCCTGACCTGGATCAATATAGTTCTGACCTGACTGACAAGCTAATGGTTAGTCCGAGTGAGTCTGAGGCCAAAATTAATTTTAGCTGTTTAAAAACAACTCCATTGTTTATTCAATTCATCTTAACATCACTATCGGTTCTACAAGAGTTGTTCAAGGCAAAGATACGGTGTTCCTGTTGAAAGTGCAGCAGATTGCACCGGAAGTGCTACAGCTAACAGCTGCTGTTGTGTGTACGTGCAAAAAAAAAAAAAAAAAAATCTAATATTTGTAAAAGTTTGTATAAAAAAAATGCATGAAACATGATAAATTTGTATTTAGTTGAATTGGAATTGTGAAAATAAATGTTGACATGAGTTGAAGTGACCCAGTATTTGATGACAAGGTCAAGGTCAAAGTCAAAGTTTCTTTATTGTCATTCTTATCATATGTGGTACATGTGGTGGAACAAAATTGTGTACACAGGGTCCCAGTTACATCCAACAAAAGTATAAATTGTAAAAGAAAAACGGTTATAAGACATGAAATAAGAAACATGCTTAACTAAGGATACACTAATAGTACAAACCAATACACCGAACAGCGGCACGAACATCAACATGACAAGTTACCGATTCAAACATGGCACTGATGTGTTCACTCTGCACCAGGCTGAAAGAAAAGTCAAAAAGTCACTGTGTCATGATTTGGATGAAAAGGTACTTGTCCATTTTTTTGTGTTAACATCAAGCTGTGTGTCTTTTACATTTTATACTTTTGTTGGATGTAACTGGGACCCTGTGCACACAATTTCATTCCACCACATGTACCAAGTGGTGCAAATGTGCCTCTCGCACAATGACTGCTGTATATGGGCACCAGTGACCCCTGTGACCCAAAAAGGAAGACGCGAGTAAAATATAATGGATGGATGGATCCAAAGAGAAGATATAAAAAATAACATATTTTGCAACAAAATCAACTAAATGTACTTTGTAGATGCATCAAGATTGCTACTGTACATCCAGTGTTTCCCCTACCATTATACAAGTGGGGTGCACCACCCTGTCAACAGAACTGAGCACCCCGCCTACCAAACCAAATTGCACCCCCACCCACCCACCCACCCACCCGGCACTGACATGGCACTAATCTAGCGGCGCGAAATACAGGCTCTCTAGCTAAAAAGCTAAAGGCAGCACTCACGTTGCCTTTTCCCTTATGCTGAACGCCCCCCACCCCCACTCAAAAACTGTTAGCACAATCTGCGCTCAGACATGTGTCTGTCCCCCCGTCATCAAAAATCATGGATGAGATGAGCACCCCGCCATGGCAAGTTAACTAGGGGAAACACTGACATCTGTGTCTGTGCTTTTTATTAATAATGTTCAGTTTATTAAAAAAAATCAGTCAATGTGGAGATGTTTACCCAGTTTATACATTCCCAGTTTACTGCAGTGTGTGTTGTGTCATGTTTATCTCTTATTTTTCAGCCATTTTTGTTTAATTTTCATCCCGACTCTTTTAAATGGCAGTACTTATATTTGATTTTAAAAAAAAAAGCCCTACATCCCACAGAAGATGTGAGCAGAAGAGACTAAAGAGAGACAGACACAGGGAGACATTCTTTTTTATCCAGAGCCATCATTCTAAACTGCCATCATTAGTGCAGCACATCTGTATCATCTGTTCAGCTCCTCGGTTATACCGTTTTGCTGTCAGTTGAGAAGTGAAAGCTTTAGGCTAAAATAAATAATTCAATTCACAGTGCATAATATGCTATCTTCTTTAGACTTAATAAATGCAGAGAGGAATTCTGCAGAGTCCCTTTGCTTATCACTCCTCCAAAGTCTTCCATCTTCTCATTCCTCTCTGTTTCAGACACACTTGAGAAATCCCTGAAGATGCTGCGCCGAGATCGGTTTCCAAGTCACAGACACCAGGACTAAGAAAAGATCAGAGAAGGTCGCACAAAAAGAAGATGAATCACAATTTCAGATAGTCCAAAATACAACCAGTCTTTTTATCCAAACACTTTTGTTTTTAGCTTTATTAAAAATATGAATCTTTAGCACATTTCCTTAAGTAATACTTAAGTAATGTTGTATCAGTATGTCTGTGAGGCTGACACATTGTCCAGTTTTAAGACTGGGATTAAGACTTTCCTTTTTGATAAATCCTATAGTTAGGGTTGGCTTGTTATGTTGCTTAGACTACTGGGGGACAAATTGACCCCATTTTCTTAAATTAATTGTTACAATTGAATAGTTTTTATTTATTTCTATCTTAACATGTGATTCTCAATCTGCCATTGTGTATCTGTTCCTCCTTCCTGTTCCTCTCAAACCCAGCCTTCTGAAGCAGATGGCCACTTGTCCTGAGCCTGGTTCTGTTAAAGGTTTCTTCCTCATGAGGGAGTTTTTCCTTTCCACTGTCGCCTTCATGTTTGCTCAAAATGAGAGTTCTGAGATGGAGGTAAATTCAAAGCAGTCTGCTCCTCGGATAAATAACGTTATTAACTTTATATATGAATGTTTCTGTTCAGTGCCTTGCGATGACTTCTGTTGTGACTTGGCGCTGTATAAATAAACTGAACTGAATTGAATTGAGGGCAGCACGGTGGCGCAGTTGGTAGAGCTGCTGCCTCTCAGTGAGCAGGTCGCTCTGATTCAAATCCCAATCTGGGGGCCTTTCTGGGTGGAGTTTGCATGTTCTCTCTGTGCATGCGTGGGTTTTCTCCGGTTACTCCAGTTTCCTCCCACAGACCAATAACATGCATGTTAGACTGATTGGTAACTCTAAATTGTCCTTAGGTGTCAGTGAGAGAGTGAATGTTTGTCTCGTTTGTCTCCGTGTCCATGTGATGGACTGGAGACCTGTCCACGGTGTCCCTCATCTTTCGCACAGTGACTGCTGGATATGGGCACCAGTGACCCCCATGACCCAAAAAGGAAAAACGGATAAAGATAATGGATGGCTGGAATTGAATTGAAGTATAAAATAAATAAATAAATAAATGAGTGACAAACTGTGAAGTTATTTTTCTTTTAGGTAAACTCGCATATTAAAAGGGAATTTCTTTAGCATGATTATTTGAATATTTTATTATGCGTTATGTATTATGCATTATGTGAATATTTTATTATGAATATTATATTTTTTTATGTAATTTTATTACATTGTAGATAATAAATGACGTCTTTGTTTTGTTGAAACATGTCAAGGATTAACTACAAATAGCATGTGTTAGACACTTTGTTGTTTTATACCTGCTGGGCACTAAAACTGTGCAGGACTGTAAAAATTATTTAAAAAAAAAATGAGAGAAAACAGACGTTCTTACACGAGTGAAACAAAGTGTTTATTATGTTAAAACAATAACTGTTCATTGACCAGTCTGTCCACTCATGTAAGAATTCATGAGTTGTAAAAGTTCAGGATGCTTGGTCATTTATTTTGAAGTACAACTGGTGTGCAGGACTATGCATTAAATCAAACAGGACTTGTTTTGCTATTCACGTTTTTTTAAATGACAGATGGCTCCAAAGGCCAAATGAGGCTTGTGTTATTACATTTATTTCAATATGCCGCTTGGCAAAAGGCTCTCTAAATTTCGTTTTAGCTTAAACAAAACATTGTTTGCCCTTGTCATAATAAATTTTGTCTAACTTCAGCACATTGATTGGAGGGCGCAGTGGTAGGGCAGCTATCTTAGAACTGGAAAAGTGCAGGTTCAAGTCCCTGCCATGCCCATCAGGGTGTTCTTGACCTGAACAACTATTTCCTAACTGCTGCCTGGGTGCTTAAATAAATAGCTGTCAGCTGCTTCACTTGTGCGTGTCTCACATCATGGTCAAGCGCAGAAGACACATGTCTTCACTGTATGGACACATTGATGAAAACACACAGCACTTTAGGGATATCATATGTTTTAGCAGATACAATGCCAAACAGTGGAGGAATGAGCATGACCTTTACTACATAGTCCCTTTTTAAGTAATATAACCATTCCTTTTTAATGGATTATTTCCGTCTTTCTCTGTGCCTTGGCGGTTCCTGGATCCTGTTGACAGCTGCCTGCTACCTGTCACCGGCCTGGATGCCGGTGTTCGCCCCCACCCCTCCTGCTTCTCTCGGCTCCTCCGGCGTGGAGTGAACCTGCAGAGCCTGAAGACGCTGCCCCGGGCCCTAGCGCCGTTCCTCCTCCACGGCCTGACATCCGAGGGGAGCTTAGATAAGAGCAGCCGTCTGGTAGAAGTTCAACAAAAACACTGGAGTCATCAGCCTCAACCCAGGTCTCTGTGATGCAGAGCAAATCCAAATGACGGGAACTGAAAAAGTCCCGCAGGATGAAAGTTTTGTTTGTCAGAGATCTGGCGTTCACCAGGCCAATCCTGGCAGAAAACCACAGCATGTAACCTGACGGGCGGTGGTTTATAAAAACAACTTTAAATGCAAGCAATGCTCTGCACCATCTTCATTCTCCAGCTTCGAGGTGACTTTATTTGAGGTGGGTCGCTCACACCCCGTGCTGTGCGCTGTCATCTACAGAACCCCTAAATATAATAAGGATTTCTTGAATGACTTTTCTGATTTCCTGACTGGAATAATGATAAACTATGATCGAATGCTTATTGTTGGGATTTTAACATACATGTATGCTGCCCAGAGAAACCACTGGTGAAGGACTTTCTCAGCCTCACTGACTCTTTTAACCTGGTTCAGTGGGTGGCTGGTCCCACACATGAATATGGACACACGTTGGACCTGGTTCTCTCTCACGGCTTGTCTGTGAACGACCTGGAACTATATGATAATGTGATTTCTGACCATAGGCCTGTTTTATTTGATGTTGGTTTGTCCTGTGCTCCAGTTAAATCCTGCGCTCCTGCCCAGCGACGTAGAGCTTTTAACCCTTCCACTGCTGGCCAGTTCTCTGCTGCCTTTGAACAGCTCTGTGCTCCCTCTGGCTCTGCTGCTGACACCGAACAGCTGAGCTCCTGGTTTGACTCCTCCTGTCAAACCATTTTGGACTGTGTAGCTCCATCTAAACTGGTGCGGCCTAAAGCCAGATCTGAACCCTGGTTTAATGAAAAAACGATTGCAGCCAGACAGGAGTGCCGCAGAGCTGAACGGAGGTGGAAAAAGGATAAACTGGAGGTTTCATTTTACATTTTAAAGGACTGTCAACGTCAGTACCAGAACACTGTTAAAGAGGCCAAAAATCAATCAACCTTTATTTATACAGGTAAATCCCATTGAGCCTCGAGGACTCATTTACAAGAGAGACCTGATTTCAACAAAGAAAGATGACAACAATGGACAACAGCAACAACAATAAGCAGTTATAAAAACTCATACTAGTTTTTTTTTTTGTTTGTTTTTTTTAACAAATAGGATGGCTAAAAGGAAAAAGGTAACAAAACAAAAAAAAAAAAACAGCTAGATTCCAAGACAAATGTAGAAAACTAAAAACAGGAACATGTCTGCATTGGTCCCTGCCAGGAGTCCAACAGATTCTTAAAGCCACTTAGAGAGGTCAAGGTCGAGAGCTTCAAATCTTTTTGTAAGATATTCCAGGAAACAGGAGCGGAGTAGGAGAAGGCCCTTTTGCCTAGTTCAGTCCTCACTGAGGGAACACTGCAGGTAATAATGTCCTGAGAGCGCACTCCGTAGCTGCACTCACGCAGAGACATGTAGGAGGAGATGTATGAAGGCAGCAGACCAAGAAGTGATTTAAAGATGAAAATGTACCAGTGAGAGAGTCTGCGTGAAGTTAATGATGTCCAGTTAACCAATGAATACAGGGTGCAGTGGTGGGTACGATAATCACAGCCAGTTATGAATCTTAGTGCACCATGATAGACAGCATCCAACATCTGCAGGGTTCTTGTAGGAGCGTTCATGTAAATAATATCACCAAAATCAATTGAGGGAAGGAAAGTCACAGATACAAGGCGTTTTCTAGCATTCAGGGTTAGACAGGATTTGTTTCTGAAAAAGAAACCCAGTTTAACTTTCAGTTTCTTTACCAAGTTTTCCACATGGAGCTTAAAAGAAAGATGTGAGTCGACCAAGATACCCAAATATTTATAGGAATCAACAAACTCAATGGGGACACCATTTGAGGATAAAATCGGAGGAAGAACTGCTGGGACCAACTTCCTATTTGAAAAAAGCATCCCTTTGGTTTTTTCGGCATTTAGGACAAGTTTGAGGTGAAACAAATCAGTCTGGATGTAGTTAAATGCAGATTTCAGAAGCTGGAAAGCCTTAGCAACTGTTTTAGCTCGACAATAAACAACTGTGTCGTCAGCATAGAAATGTATGGATGCATGTTTTTACCTACATTATGTATGTAGATTGTAAAGAGGGTGGGTCCTAAGACTGAGCCTTGTGGTACACCATTGTTGAATGTTAAATAACTGGAGGAAGTACCATTATGTTGAACACATTGCCTCCGGTCTGAAAGATAGTTAGAGAACCAACCAATGGTGTGATCTGAGAAACCGATTTCTGAGAGTTTATGACACAAGATGTTATGATCCACAGTGTCAAAAGCTTTAGACCGGTCTAAGAAAAGTGCAGCACAATAATCCTTAGCATCCAGTGCTTCAACAACGTCATTAAGAACCTTCAGTGAAGCAGTGGTTGTGCTGTGTTGTTTCCTGAAACCAGATTGATGTGGAGGTAAGATGTTAAATGAGTCCAGGTAATTTTTGATTTGAGAGTTTATCAGTTTTTCTAGAACCTTGGCTAAAATGCAGAGTTTAGAGATTGGTCGATAGTTGTTCAGTGATGTGGGGTCACCTCCCTTCAGCAAAGGAAGAACAAAGGCTGTTTTCCAAGTGTCTGGGATGGAGTTTTGTCTTATGGAGAGATTGAAGATGTGGGTCACAGGGACTGTGATGATGTGAGCAGCCAGCCTTAAGAAATAAGGTGGAAGTTCATCTGGACCTGCAGATTTTTTAGGATCAAGATCTTTTAACAGTTTATTGACCTCACTGACTGAGAATGGAGAAAAAGAGAAGCTGTGATTAACTGAGGATTGACTTGTAAAAAACAACACTTGTCAGACATTATTGTGTCCAATCATAATAATCCACATGTCCTTTTTAAAACTATTGACTCTGTCCTGAAGGCCCCACAACCTGTCTGTCTGGAAGCCTCTACTGAACTTTGTAATGACTTCCTGCAGTTTTTTATAAATAAGGTTGTTACCACAAGGGCCCTTATTTCAGCCCCTGCTTTTGACCCCTCCTGCTTGGTCCCCTGCCTGGCAGTGTTCGATAGATTCGAACCAGTGACCCTGACCCTTTTAGAGGATGTGGTCGGCCATATTAAACCATCAGGTTCTCCTCGTGACCTTGTCCCCCCTAGTCTTTTAAAAGAGGTGTTTTCCAGCATCAGGCAGGTGATTCTTGCTGTTATCAATAGCAGTCTGTCCTCAGGTGTTGTCCCAATAAGTTTTAAACATGCTGTGGTGCAGCCCCTGCTTAAAAAGCCTAGCCTAGACCAAACTGTCTTTGCTAATTTTAGGCCCATCTCCAAGCTGCCTTTTATTTCAAAGATTTTAGAAAAAATTGTATATTCACAGGTCAAATGTTTTCTGGATGAGCACAATATCCTGGAGGTTTTTCAGTCTGGCTTCAAAACTCACCACAGCACAGAATCAGCTCTAGTCAGAGTTTTTAATGATATTTTTATGGCTAATGATTCTGGTGAACATGTGGTTCTTGTCCTGCTCGACCTAACAGCTGCCTTTGATACCGTGGACCACAACATTTTAATATCACGCTTACAGCGCCAAGTGGGTATTTGTGGTACTGCACTGAGCTGGTTTAGGTCCTATCTGGCAGACAGAACCATGTCTGTCGACATAGCTGGGTCTGAATCCTCCACTGCTCCTCAGTGTTTTGGGGTTCCACAGGGCTCTATTTTAGGTCCCCTGCTTTTCTCCCTTTACCTGCTTCCATTGGGATCAATCCTTAGAAAGCATGGGATCTTTTTTCATTGTTACGCTGACGACAGTCAGATCTATATGCCACTTAAAAAGAAAGATGCCCCCTCAATTAGGCCACTTCTGTTGTGTCTTGAAGACATCAAAGCCTGGATGTCTTTAAACTTCTTAAATTTCAATGGAAATAAAACAGAAGTGATGGTGTTTGGTCCTAGTGGCTCTTGTGAACCTTGCCCTGTTGATCTGGGCCCTCTGGCACCACATGTAAAGAAAACTATTTCTAACTTGGGTTTTAAAATGTACAGTGATTTTAAATTAGAGTCCCAGATTGGAGCGGTGGTCAAGACCAGTTTTTATCACCTCAGACAGCTGGCTAAGGTAAAGACCATCCTTACAAAACAGCAGCTGGAAACAGTAATCCATGCCTTTGTCACCTCTCGGCTGGATTACTGCAACACTCTTTACCTTGGAGTCAGCCAGTCCTCCCTCAGACGCCTCCAGTTGGTCCAGAACGCTGCTGCTCGGCTTCTAACTGGAGTTCAAAAAAGGGAGCACGTCACCGCCACTCTGGCTTCACTCCACTGGCTGCCTGTTCATTTTAGAGTTCATTTTAAGATTCTTTTATTTGTTTTTAAAAGTTTAAATGGTCTTGCTCCATCCTACCTCTCTGAGCTGCTTCACCCATACTCTCCTGCTCGGTGCCTCAGATCAGCTGATCAGCTGCTCCTGGAGGTGCCGAGGTCTAAGCGGAGGCTCAGAGGGGACAGAGCTTTTTCTGTTGCTGCTCCCAGACTGTGGAACGATCTCCCTCTTCCCATCAGACAAGCCCCTTCACTGTCCAGTTTTAAAACTCTTTTAAAAACACATTTTTACTCCCTGGCTTTTAGCACACACTGAATTTGATCTGCACTGTTTTTATTACTTTTATTGATCTTAATGTTTTAACAACTGTTTTTATGTGTTTAAATGTTCTTGATTTTATATGTACAGCACTTTGTGGCAGCTGTGGTTGTTTTAAAGGGCTTTATAAATAAAGTATTATTATTATTATTATTATTAAAATTGATCATATTTTACCAATGTCATGCACTAAAATGAAACAGTTTTATTGTTTACCTTATTTCTGAAGCAACAGTTTAGATCTTTTTAACTCAAATTCTGACCCAGTGGTTGTTAAAAAATCTATTTGCAAAGGAAACGGGTAACGATGGATGGGTGTATGTATGCATGTATGTATTTTATTTTATTTTTTAGCCATCCTATTTGTTAAAAATATCTGTATGACTGTATGACTTTTTATAACTGTTTATTGTTGTCGCTGTTGTCCATTGTTGTCATCATTCTTTGTTGAAATCAGGTCTCTCTTGTAAATGAGTCCTCGAGGCTCAATGGGATTTACCTGTCTAAATAAAGGTTGAATGAATGTATGTATGGCTGGATGGATGGATGGATGTACGTATGTATTGATGGCTGAATGGATGGGTGGATGTATGGATGAATGATGGCTGAATGGATGACTGAATGGATGGATGGATGGCTGAATGGATGGATGGATGATGGAAGAATGGATGGGTGGATGGATGGATGGATGGCTGAATGGATGGATGGCTGAATGGATGGATGGATGATGGAAGAATGGATGGGTGGATGGATGGATGGCTGAATGGATGGATGGATGGCTGGCTGGATGGATGGATGGGTGACTAGATGGATGGATGGATGGATGAATGGCTGAATGGATGGATGGACAGATGGATGGATGGATGGATGGCTGAATGGATGGATGGACAGATGGATGGATGGATGGCTGGCTGGATGGATGGATGGATGGGTGACTAGATGGATGAATGACTGAATGGATGGATGGATGGCTGAATGGATGGATGTATGGATAACAATTGATTTATTATCTGTTGCAGATAGGTTTGACAAGCATTTGAAGAAATAGTTTATTTCTGACTGGATTCACAAGTTAAAGGGAAGTTTGAACTGGAATGACTGGAATAACTGAGCAATGTGAAATTGATAGTGATACAAAGATTCTTATAACGGCACAGATGTAATCCCTTCATATTTACTTTTTAATTTAACACATTTTCAAAGAATGAATATGAATCAAAATGTATTGATGTTACACTATTGCCAGTAAAATCCCTTTAGCTCAAATGAACCATAATGAAACTTATTGTTCAAAATCAAACACAGAGACTAAACGAAAAGTGTTTAGAAAAACATTTTGATCCATTCATGAACTTAAAAATTAAATATTCACATGATTACAATAAGACATGTTTTAAATTTTAAAAGCCCGATGGCATCACCTTCGACAGTGTTTAAAAGGTGACACACTGCAGAATACGGGAGGTTTAAATATTCTTAACTTCAGCCAGGAGAAGAGTGAGGTGGTGTGTTAGATGCTCATATATAGCAGACCGTAGATAATTTAACCTGAATGTTAAAGATTGAGGGAGTGTGAGACTAAAAAAAGATGAGGGAGGGAGGAAGAAGGCTGTGTGCCCAGAAGATTGAGAAGAAAATAAATATATCTCTGTAGAGAAGTAGATTTTAAGAAACGATAGGTGATAGACTGATATGCTTCACTGACAGAAAACTTTACTTGATGGAGATGGGAGCAAGGAGTTTGGTGGTAAAGGAGCTCATCTTGAAGTGAAACTGTGTAAATCTAAGACTGAAGGGCTGAAATAAAATCTTTATGACAGCGAGTATCTGTCCTGGTGAAGCATCACAGAGAAAGCTTTTGGCTTCAGAGGAATGGTTCTGTTTTTTGTCACCAATAAATCTTTAAAAGAAGAGAAACCGAAAGCAGTACTTTGCATTTAACAAAAAAAAAAAACTATAATCCTAATGCAAACAGGATGTCAGTATAAAATCATTAGCGTTCAAACTGAGCTCATAAAACCATTGTGGCGTTTACACAGGTCAGCTGGCAGGAGCTACAGAGAAGGTTCTATCTTTAAACGTAGAACATTCAGAAAGTTGTTGGAAAAAAAAAAAAAAACGTTCTCCAAGCCGTGTCAAGACATTTCTTATGAATAAAAAGAAAAAAAAACCTCCATAATCACAGATAAATAACATTGTTTGTTTTATGGTTTATATATGATGGTTGTTAAATCTTCTTTGAGCTTCATTTAATCTATTTAATAAATGATCAAATGTGTTTTTATGTGATATTTAATGCAATAAAAGCCTAAACAAATGACCTTTTCAGAGCTGTGTTAAATTTAGAGGTGACTAATTTAAGCCCGAGCCAGACATTTTTATTCCATTTTTTGATTCTGTTTTTTCGCTTTCTTCATGTTCTTCAGCCATACTTCAGACCCAAAGGCCTGAGCTATAACAAAGGTGGTACCTACAGTCTGTTTTCCAACCTTTATTTCTACAAGTTAGTCTCATTGAGGCTCGAGGACTCATTTACAAGAGAGACCTGTTTTAAACAAACACGGATGACAACGATAGACAATCATATAAAAAAAATCATATAGGATTAAAAGTAAATAGAAGAAATGATGTAAAAAATAAAACAAAAACGGCTACACTATGAAGCAATATAAAATACTAAAAACAGAAACGTGTCTGCGTTGGTTATTGCCATGAACTTAGCAGATGTTTGAAGCCACTTAGAGAGGTCAAGGTCGAGAGCTTCAGATGTTTTTATAAGATATTCCAGGAAACAGGAGCGGAGTAGGAGAAGGCCCTTTTGCCTAGTTCAGTCCTCACTGAGGGAACACTGCAGGTAATAATGTCCTGAGAGCGCACGCTGTAGCTGCACTCACACAGAAACATGTAGAAGGAGATGTATGAAGGCAGCAGACCAAGAAGTGATTTAAAGATGAAAATGTACCAGTGGGAGAGTCTGCGTGAAGTTAATGATGTCCAGTTAACCAGTGAATACAGGGTGCAGTGGTGGGTACGATAATCACAGCCAGTTATGAATCTTAGTGCACCGTGATAGACAGCATCCAACATCTGCAGGGTTCTTGTAGGAGCATTCATGTAAATAATGTCACCGTAATCAATGGAGGAAGGAAATTCACAGTTACAAGGTGTTTCCTGGCATTCAGAGTTGGACAGGATCTGTTTCTGAAAAATAACCCAACCCAGTTTAACTTTCAGTTTCTTTACCAAGTTTTCTACATGGAGCTTAAAAAATAGATGTGAATCGTCCAAGATACCCAAGTATTTATAAGAATCGACAAACTCAACAGGAACACCATTCAAAGATAAAATGGAAGGAAGAACTGCTGGTACCAACTTCCTGTTTGAAAACAACATCCCTTTGGTTTTATTCAGCATTTAGCACAAGTTTGAGATGGAACAATTCCGTTACAATTCTTTACATTGTTTAGCAACTAGACTTAATACAATTAAGGTTGATACAACTTTTGTTTTTAATCTCTCAGCTTTGTTCTGCTCTGAAGCATCTCTTTGTGACAGATGGGACTGCAGCTCAGTGGGTCATTTATTCACTTACTGTTGAAACAAGCCAAAGCAAAGTTGACATTATAACACTGCTGGATCTCTCTGCAGCTAAAAAGCAGACATTTGTAGAGCATTTATCTGGTTAGCAACAAAGCAGTGCTTTGAGATAGTGCTGTTTTAAAAGCTTCAGTTGAAGGTGAATGTGCCCCTTTGTTTCAAAAGTCTGCTTCATCTGAAATTAATGCTGCAGCTCACTGGGAGGAGGAAAATGAGTATTTGTGCAGTCCTCGTACTGCTGATATTTACTGTGACTGTTTAAATACAAAAATAATATGAAATGTCACAAATATTTTCAGGATTTTTTTTAATTTTTACATAAGTATGATAAAGATGCCAAAATCTCTTCAGTAGTTCTAAAACGTGGCAAAAAACAAACAAATCACAACTCCTATGTTGTTCATGTCTTTGCAGACAGCAGATGTAAAGCATTACAAGAATCATTTAATCACATACCTTCCAGATGGTTTGAGCTTCATTATAGGTAAAGAATAAATCACTTGTTTCTCACCTCCATCCATCAAAGTAGATAATTTATGTTTACATGGCTTTTGGCAAAACATTAGTTTCTTAATTACGTTTGCATTTTTTGACTCATTACAATCCTATTTAAAAAATAAAGCGACAAACACCACAACACTGATGAGCCCCCGAGAGTTAATCACTCTTTATATTCAGAGTATGTTGCTTTGCACATGCAAATACACACAACAGGCATGTTTGTGCTGCTTAGTGTTTATAGTGATGACAACAACTACAACTTAAACTATGACAAATACTTATTTATAATAATTCATCTTACTTTCACCATTATTATCATTCATCAGGTTAATCCCATTGAGCTTCGAGGACACATTTACAAAAGAGATCTGATTTTAACAAGTGATGACAACAAAGACAACAATAGACAATCGTAAAGGATGCGTACAAATTGAGATTTTTTTTAACAAGTGAAAATAAAATATATATAAAAAAAAAAAGAACCAAAAAAATGGTTGTAAGGCGATGTAGAAAACTATAAACAGGAACATGTCTGCATTGGTTATTGCCATGAAATTAGCAGATGTTTGAAGCCACTTAGAGAGGTCAAGGTCGAGAGCTTCAGATCTTTTTACAAGATATTCCAGGAAACAGGAGCGGAGTAGAAGAAGGCCCTTTTACCTATTTCAGTCCGCACTGAGGGAACACTGCAGGTAATAATGTCCTGAGAGTGCACACTGTAGCTGCACTCACGCAGAGACATGTAGGAGGAGATGTATGAAGGCAACAGACCAAGAAGTGATTTAAAGATGAAAATATACCAGTGAGAGAGTCTGCATGAAGTTAATCATGTCCAGTTAACCAGTGAATACAGGGTGCAGTGATGGATACAATAATCGCAGCCAGTTCTGAACCAGCGCACCATGATAGACAGCATCCAACATCTGCAAGGTGTTTTTAGGGGCGTTCATGTAAATAATGTCACCATAGTCAATGGAGGGAAGGAAAGTCACAGCCACAAGGCATTTCCTCGCATTCCGAGTTGGACAGGATCTATTTCTGAAAAAGAAACCCAGTTTAACTTTCAGTTTCCTTACTAAGTTTTCCACGTGGCGCTTAAGAGAGGTGCGAATCGACCAAGATACCCAAGTATTTATAGGAATCGACAAACTCAATTGGGATACCATTCGAGGTAAGGAAGAACTGCTGGGACCGATTTTCTGCTTGAAAAAAGCATCCCTTTGATTTTATCGGCATTTAGGACAAGTTTGAAATGGAACAATTCTGACTGGATGATGTCGAAAGCAGGTTGCAAAAGCTGAAAAACCTTAGCAACTCTCTTAGCACAATAATAAACAACTGTGTCATCAGCATAGAAATGTAAGGATGCATCAGGGATGATCTGACCTACATTATCTATGTAGATTGTAAAGAGGGTGGGTCCTAAGACTGAGCCTTGTGGTACACCATTGTTGACTGTTAAATAACTGGAGGAAGTACCATCATGTTGAACACATTGCATCCAATCTGAAAGATAGTTAGAGAATCATATATTCTACCATGTTGTTGTTTACTATATCCCTTTTGGACCTTGTACTTTGTATTTATTATTTCTTTTTCACTTCTTGGTACTTAATTTATACTTATATTGGATGCTTTAGTATTTCTTGTTTTTTAATTTTTTATTTTAGCGAGTCGACCTTGTGTGAACTTGCATATGACAAATAAACAGAACAAACGGAAAAGATGCATGTATTATTTATTTTATTTATTTGTTTTTTGATTTAGCAACATCAATGTCCCATCTTTTGGGAACAGGAAGTTCAATTATACCTGCACATATTTCTTCTCAATTAGAGCACATCAAAATAAATAAAAAAAAAGCAAACACAAACAAACAAACAAAAAACGAGGTGACTGAGTACACATCAGCAAACACTTAAAAAGAATGTATTACAGTGTCCTGGGTCTGTCTTGGGTCTGCTTTACATAATGAAATCCTTTGTTTATTATAAACTTGCACATTTGTTTCACCAAGGACCATTAAACATGCACAAAGTAGTTAAACTTGGAGGCTATGGCCCAGACTATAAAAATTAAAAAATGCAAATGTAGCTCAGTTTTGAGATCTGGTCCTCCATGGACCGATGTACCAGCAGCGATGACAGGAAGTGCGTACTTGATCTGCTGTGTTCCTCCACAGCAGCAGGCAGGAAGCAGAGGAACACAAGCCAAAGCAGAAATGTGGAGGATGACACTTCATGTCCTCGCGTGAATGAGACTCAGGTGGATACTGAATGTGTGTGGGAAACCGGAAATTAACATGCAGCAGATCAGGATTAGCTACAGTATAATTACTTGCAAATTCATTGAAAACAAAGGCAAAATGAAAGGTGGCGTCACAGGGGATTTGTTCTTCCCTTCTGTGTCTGTATTTATCAGATTATTCTTGTGTCTGTGCCCAACCATCGGCAAGCACCTCTCCTTCCCGTTCTGCACATTCAAGTGTCATCTTGGAAAGCTGCATCTCTATTTGCCACCATCGCATGGTATAGACAACAACAAGCTCATATTTGTGGTAGATTTATCTTCTCCCAGCAACTCGCTGATGAATTGTTGCTTCTGGGAAAGTTGCCAGGACAACAGGACTGGAGCTGAAGAGTGAAGCAAGCTTACATAATTATAAATCCCTGTCTTAGGTTTGTCAATAAGATGGAGTAACCCCACAACTAAGACATCCCAGATTCAACTACTGTTTCTTTCCTTTGTTACTGGGTCAATACTGGGTTAATTAGGATTTTCACGACAGAATCAAATCCAAAAGTTTTGGACTAAACTAATTCAGATACAAAAATAGTGCAAGGAGTCAATAGTTATTTAAGTGGACATGTTTCTCCATGGCAACAAAGAAAGACAAACTCATGTGCAAAACTTTTGAGTTGTCCTTCATATTTTATTCTTTTCTTGCAAGCAGTCAGACTTTCTTGTAATCGTTTTAAAGTCGTGTTGAGCAAATTGTCTTCAGGTTTTCTGAAAGTTTTTTTTTTTCTTATTGTTTGGATTTTTGTACGGTCTAAAAATATTTTATTATTTATCTTTGTTTCTTTGTTTGGATTGCTTGTGTTGTATGAGTTTTGGCATCTTGAATTTTGCTCTTGAATACTAGATGTTGCATGCAGTCCTTGTTTCCTGTGTAATCACTGATTTTTCCATCCATCCATCCATCCATCCATCCATCCATCCATCCATCCATCCTCTTTACCCGCTTATTCCATTTTGGGTCACGGGGGTCGCCGGTGCCCATACCCAGCAATCATTGTGCGAGGGGCGGAGTACACCCTGGACAGGTCGCAAGTCCATCACAGGGCCACATAGAGACAAACGAGACAAACAACCATTCACTCTCCCACTCACACATAGGGACAATTTAGAGTTACCAATCAGCCTAACATGCATGTTTTTGGTCTGTGGGAGGAAACTGGAGTACCTTGAGAAAACCCATGCGTGCACGGAGAGAACATGCAAACTCCACCCAGAAAGGCCCCTGGACCGGGGTTTGAACCTAGGACCTGCTCGCTGAGAGGCAGCAGCTCTAACAGTTGCGCCACCGTGCTGCCAACTGATTTTTCCAATTTAACTTTATTTTATTTTATATATAAATGGACTGTACTTGTACAGCACCTTTCTATCTTATTTCAAGATACTCAAAGTACTTTACACTACAATCTGTGTCCTCATCTACCCATTCATACAGCACTCTACTAGATCTCTACAAAGCTAACTGAACAAATCATTCTAAAGAGACTAATCAGAGCTTTAGATCACATTCATACACTCATGGGACACATCAGAGGCTATGAGGGGTTCAGTGTCTTGCCCAGGGACGCTTCGACATGTGACTGCTGGTGGATTCGAACCCCCAACTCTCGCATTGGAGGATGACTTCTCTAACCACTCAGCCACAGCTGCTCCATCATATAAATGATGAAGAAAAAAGAAATAAAGTTCTCAAACAGAATTTGTTTAGTTGAGTATTTATTTCTGCAGAAATACAGAGTTTATTCATGGTTCTGTTTGTCTCAGTCTAGAGGTAGAAAACGAAGTATCATATTTTTCACCATTCAAGTTGAACCTTTTTGCATAAATTTGCACGTCCTGCGACTTATACACCAAAGCGACTAATAAACGTTTCCCCCCCTTATTTATAACCCAATTTTTGCCCGAGATCTGACGATTTCATTTATTCTGACATGAAAAATGTTGAACACTACCATTTTCAGCCACTAAAGGGCTCTCAAGCTATATGGCAAGCCAATTGTCTCATTAATAGATGAAAGTGGTTATTAATGACACATGGCTTACCATACCAAGCCACCTTCATCTCGCTCCGGAACTCCTGGAGCAAACATCAAATCAGCTGCATTTCGCTGTGCCGCCCAGGCGAAATGCAGCTGATTTGACCATTAAAATGCATTTATTAAAGAAAAGTTAAACCAAGACACATCTTTGCTATAATTTCGAGCAAAAAAAATAATTTGTTTTTAGGTGGTTATCTTGTTAAATTTTGAAGAAACACACAGCGAGTCCTCCCTCTGTGCGCACCAGCAGCCTCAAATCGATTTTTGGAATACAGCTGATTTGACCAATATATTGCATTTATTAAAGAAAAGTTCAACTGAGACAAACCTTTGCTATAATTTCGAGCAAACAAATAATTGTTTTTAAGTGTTAATCTTGTTAAATTCTTGTTAAAGTCTATTGCACGCTGCCACGGCCGCAAATTGGCAGCCCATAAATTTTTGGCACACCGCCAGCCCACATTTCCAGGTGGTCAATGGTGACGCATAACAAACGTAACGCATCAGCAGTGATGCATAATAGATGCGACTTATACAGCGGTGCGACGTGTACGGCAGCAAGTACGGTACCTGTAAAGACACTGATGAGGAAGTGACAGTACACACATCATATCTTACTAAACAGGAGTCCAGTCTTAATGGCCATCTTGACTATCTTCCTGTTATCAACATCTGTCAGTTTCATCCAACTCATCACCCCTGGAGGTTGAAACACACTTAACGACTCTATGTATGGTCATATATTGCAAGCTTAGAGAAACTTTAAGACAGCACACTTTAAATGTTATCATTTCCGCTACACCTGCATTTGTTACCTGTATTTTATTAGTAATCACCACACCTGTTCTGATGCATGCTTAATAATCCAAGTAGAAAAATCTAGTAGGGTTAAGTCAGGTCCTCTGGACGGATTCTTTTTTGTTGAAACCAAATTCTCCAATAAAGAATCCATCCAGAGGACCTGACTTAACCTTGTTAGACACCCAACAAAGTTCAGTCAAGTCATCTGGATGGATTTTTTTTTTTGCTGAGACGTTTCGTCCTTCATCCAAAGGCCTTTGTCAGTGCGAGGAGCCACAACAAACTGTTGGAATTTTTACCTGGATTACTGAGCATGAATTTTGATGATTTGAACCACTTTGGCTAAGGCTGCCTCAGAGGAGTTGACAGGGGAGAGGATGGGCCCCAGAAACCATCTTATCACCATCAAACTGGTTGGCCCACTATATGAGTGAGCTGCTTGTGGGACTCCGTTTGTTGTGGCTCCTTGGACTGATGAAGTCCTTTGGATCATCATCACTCCTCCTGGTAATAATGCATTTTAGTTTTCCTGAGCTCTTTGTCTATTTAATGCATCTTATTATTTGCTGGTTCCTTTGTGGCATTGGTTTTGTTATTAAAATAAATGGTGAGTTTCTGAAAATTGCCACCTTCAATCCTGCATTTAGGCCCTTCCAAAAACAAACCAACAAACATTGTGAGACGTTCACTTCTTTTAACTTTAGCTGCTTCACTCATGCTCGCATATCAGATTTTTTTGTGGAAATAGCGTTGTTGTTGTTCGTTTGGTGAGCCCCTTTAATTTATGAATCCTACAAGCTCTGAAACTCAGGACCTGAACCATCGCTCTGTTGACATATAAAATGGATTGCACTTATAGAGCACCTTTCTATCTGATCAAGATACTCAAAGCTCTTTACAACACAATCTCTGCCCTCATTTACCCATTCATACAGCACTCTACTAGATCTATGCAAAGATGATCTGAATCTGTAGAAACCAATGAGTGCTTTATCACATTCATACACAGATGGGACACACATCGGAGGCAATGAGGGGTTCAGTGTCTTGCTCAGGGACACTTCAGCATGTGACTGCTGGTGGAATCGAACCCCCAACTCTTGCATTAGAGGACGACTGCTCTAACCACTCAGCCACAGCCGCCATTGTTTATTAACAGACAACTTATAATGGACAACGTAACATGAACCAATTTTAAATTGGATTTTAGGTACTTTATCAACAGCTCATCTCAAAGAAGGCATTTGTTCTTAATTCTTTAGCTGAATCAGTGAAAAATCCTGAAAAGACCACAGTTTGGCAGATATTTGAGCCCCAACAAGGAAATTCCCAAAGAACTTTTCGCTGAAAACTTAATGTACAACAAAAAGATGATTTTTACTCTTGTAGTCATGACTTTCATATTATGTTTAGATAGTATATACAGTGGTGCTTGAATGTTTGTGAACCATTTAACACTTTCTATATTTCTGCACAAAAGAACGCCTGAAAACGTTTTCCTGGAGAGACACCTGTGTGTAAGTGTTTTGAGCTGGAATGTATTTACTTCAGAGCGGAGTCATGACATCTGAGCGTTCTCCAAAACACTTCTGAGAGCTGATGGTTCACACAAACTTTCTTTGTGTGAGACACACCTGCAGTTCGTCTAGGTTCCCATCTGGATGTGGTCGTCTGATGTCCGTCTTCATTTATTACTGAGCAAATGTAGCACCCGTACCACGTAGCTAAAGAGTTAACCAATAGGTTAGGTTGAAGTGTAGTACATTGGTTGGGACCCTGGGAAAGTTATAAAGACAGCTGTACTAACAGCTTACAGGAGATACAACTTACTGTTTATATTGTATTTAATTTAATGGTGGTGCCTCCACTTAGCAGGAAATTATGACTTTACACTTTGTTTAAGCCATTAAGAATTTAACTTGCTTCACAAATAAAATTAAACTAAACATTGCCTTTAAATAACAAAAAAAAAAAGGTAAGGCTTTCAAACATAAAATTCAACCACAAAATAACCCGTTGCAGGCCTGATCGATGCTTGGGTGTGTGGCAGCTAAAAACAAACAGCTTGTTCGGTCACTGAGCAAATAAAATAAAAAGCACGTACATTGGTTCAGCTTTGTACTCACAAATCCTTCAGAGTTTGAGACTGGATCGGGAAAAGGTAGATGTGGAGATCCCTTTAATATGAATGACACTGAGTAAAGTAAGTAGGCAGGTGATGTCACACAAACACCTTCCTGGCAGCAACCTTAAAGATGGGAATCCAATGGCTGAATGGGGAACTTCTAACTCGTCCAGCAGGTCCAAAGATTAGCTCCTGGTCCACTTTCATATGATTCTTAAAGTCCGTTACAGTCAGCAACTCCACATTAACCTTTGTAATGGACAGCTTTACTCTTTTATTGTCCCACGTCTGCGTCACTGTGCTCTCTGCACTTCTCTGCCCTTCACACAGACTCACGTTTCATGCAGCGTATCATTAATCCCACCCACTCCCATATGAGTGGGCAAAATAAAATGCTTTATCCAATACGAAACAAAACTGAACGGACACAAGAGGAGCGAAGAGACGCTGACTTTATTCAGAAACTAATCAGACATGATGACAAACATCTAAGGTTATAGGAAAATGGAGACAGGTGCAGCAGGGGCTGAACTTCAATGAAGTGGACATGGGGAGGTGCATGAAAACAAAAAAAGATAACAGAAACCCCACAAGGAGAAAGCCACTGCTCTCCAAAAAAAACATTGCTGCTTCTCTGCAGTTTGCTAAAGATCACGTGGACAAGCAAGAAGGCTGTTGGAAGAATGTTTTGTGGACGGGTGAGACCAAAATATAACTTTCTGGTTTATATGAAAAGTGTTCTGTTAGGAGAAAGGAAAACTCTGCATTCCTGCATAAGAACCTTATCCCATCTGTGAAACATGGTGGTGGTAGTATCATGGTTTGGGGCTGTTTTGCTGCATCTGGGCCAGGACGGCTTGCCAATATTGATGGAACAATGAATTCTAAATTGTATCAAATAATTCTAAAGGGAAATGTCAGAACATCTGCCCATGAACTGAATCTCAAGAGAAGGTGGGTCACGCAGCAAAACAATGACACTAAACACACAAGTGGTTCTACCAAAGAATGGTTCAAGAAGAATAAAGTTCATGTGTTGGAATGGTCAAGTCAAAATCCTGACCTTAATCCAATCCAAATGTTGTGGAAGCACCCGAAGCAACAGTTAATGTGAGGAAACCACCAACATCCCAGAGCTGAAGTTGTTCTGTACGGAGGAATGGACGAAAATTCCTCCGTGTGCAGGACTGATCAACAGTTACTGGAAACATTCAGAGTGATTTAGAGCTTTTGCACAGTACTGAATAAATCTGATTTATGTTCATTTGATTCCAGGACAGTACATGAAGTCCATCTCAATAATATTTCATTTTGTACCTCTTAAATGTATAAGGTTTTGTGACGAATTGGTTAATTATTGATGGAAACTGTCCTGCTAATTGATTGCACATGTGCAATGAAATAAATCAAAAACAATTCATCGAAAGCAAAAGACTAAATTAATCAAAACAAACAAACAAGATGAGCTAAATAATTCAACCATGCATCAGAGAACACAACATAATTTAAGAAAAGAGAATATCTCAGAATGTTTTATTACATTTTACTGTTTGGACCAATGAGTAAGCTGTGCGATGATTGATTCTTCGACTCCTGTCTGTGTGAAGTGAACGTCCTTTCTCTGACTCACTAAATCCACTCCCCTGCATACTGTTGTTGATGAGAATAAAACGGTTTGAAATGCAAAAACTGACACATGAGCTCTTACAACAGGATGTATTTCATCATACAATTAAATTAATTATAAACTGCTAAAGGATTATTAGGTATTTGAAGGTTTTAAAGACACAGAATCCAGAAAATGCTCAGGGAATTAAATATATTCACTCATCTGCATTGACAATGTATCGGATAACAAATAAAACAAAGTTATTCGGGGGAGGAAATAATATTTTGTGTAACCTTAAATGTCAAAGTGCTAAACAAAGATCTTGAGTAATCTAAAAGCTTTCAGACTGTAATGGACATGACTGCCAGCTACTACCACACCAAATCATAGCTTAATATCTATAAAGGTTCAAGGTTCTTTATTGTCATTCACATCACATGTGGTAAATGAGCTGGAACGAAATTGTGTACTCAAGGTCCTAGTTACACCCAAAAATAGCAAAAATATAAAGTATAAAAAAAGAAAGGGGTGCACAGTGGTGCAGTTGGTAGAGCTGCTGCCTCTCAGCGAGCAAGTCGCCCCAAGTCAAATCCCAGCCAGGGACCTTTCTGGGTGGAGTTTGCATGTTCTCTCCGTGCAAGTGTGGGTTTTCTCCGGGTACTCCAGTTTCCTCCCACAGACCAAAAACATGCATGTTAGTCTGATTGGTAACTCTGAATTGTCCCTAGGTGTGAGTGAGAGAGTGAATGATTGTTTGTCTCGTTTGTCTCCATGTGTCCCTGTGATGGACTGGAGACCTGTCCAGGGTGTACCCCACCTCTTGTACATTGATGGCTGGATATGGACACCAGTGACGCCCACGACCCAAAAAGGAAGAAACAGATAAAGATAATTGATGAATGGATGGTTGGATGGAAAAAAGAAACTGTAAGAATATAAGATATACGCTAAACAATAAAAATGTAATATAATGCGGTGTATTAAACAGCAGCCTCAACATGAGTCTGTTGTGAGCAGATGGGTATAGATACAGCAGCTTTTGGGTAAGAAATCAGCAACATGAGATAATCAGCAGCATGAGTTTAGCAGCATGGATAATCAGCAGCACAGTGTCAAATCTCCAATTAAAGTGGCATTACAGTGATTTTCCTGGTTAAGATTCATGAGACTAACAGTTTAAGGTAGAAGCTGTTCCTCAGTCTAGTAGTCCCACTCTTAATGCTCCTCATCCTCCTGCCTGAGGGGAGTGGGGCAAAAAGTGTATGTGCTGAGTGAGTGAGATCCTTCATGATGCAGGTGGCCCTCTTCCTGCGTTTGGAGGTGTAGATGTCTGTGATGGTGGGGAGACTGACTCCAACAGATTTCTGTGCAGCTTTCACCACTCTCTGCATTAGAGACATTTTTTGTGTTTGCTACAGTTGATACGCAGTGGCAGACATCTTGCAGCTCATCTTGTCTCCAGAAGTTACTCAGGTGTAATTTTAATTATTTATTTTTGAAAATGTTATTAAAACCAATCTCATAATTCTCGAGTTGTGTTGTTGACAAACAAATACACACAGTTACTAGATAGTGATCTTTCAAAGTAGCAGTCAATATTTAATCTCTTGTCTTAATTCAGATATGTGCTATACTGTATATTTTTACATAACTTAATAATTTAATATATTTATTAAATACATATTGGGTTCATTTAGCATTTTTAGTTTATAGAAGTTTACAAATTAGTTAATTTGCCTATAGTTTGAGGACAACTCTTCTGTCTTATATCCATTTTAACAAGTTGGTGTATTTGAGCATCAAACAACTTTCAACCTCAACAAACAAAAAAAAAAAAAAATTGAAACTGGAGAGAATAGATTAAGTCCAGGTTTATGTTTGTCTTTTTGAGGATAATGTAGGAAACAATTCAGTGAAACATGAAGAGGAGGGAAATGATGCCATCATTTAGGTTCACACATGTGGTACATGGGTGAGTTAAGCGTTGTCCTGGTGTGTTGCCAGGTTTGTAAAACGAATGTTTGCATTTGCTCTCTGGCTCTTTATAAAGACTCGTGAATCATCAGGGATTGTTGGGTTTCAATGGGCTCACCCAGGGAAACCACAGGTCCACAAATTCTCTTGTGCTGTATAAATTGTGTTTTTATTGTGTGTGCTTAAAGTAAATAGTGCTAACTGTAGGCAATATATCAAAAACTTATATTGCTCAAACCTTTTTAGGTTCTTGCTATGGAACACAGTCGGGATAGAAAGCCATATTTTCACTGAAGGGATGTAAAGTCTAAAGACATCACTAGCAATTTCTCATTTTGACCAAAATCTTATCCACATATTTATTAATTTCTTGTGGGACACACAGCTGAGGCCCCTGTGGAGCAAACATGAATGAAAGTATTTGAATGTGATTGTTGTCTTGATCCTCTCTGGATTGAGTTAATGTGTTTACGATGAGTTCTTACTCTTACTGGTACTGCTTGTGTTGATTCAAGAAACATTATTTACAAGCCTCTCTACTCTGGTTTAATATCCAAACTATGTGATTATGTTTTGCCAGTTTGTGTCTTTCTGTTAGCTAAATATGTCATGAACCACTGGATGGATTTTATTGAAACTTCCAGGAAGTGGTAGACAAATTAACATGTCTACAGCCAGCTGGCCTTAGCCAACACACAAATGGCTGAATCTCAGTCAGTTTTACAGCTACGGAGCTAAAATTTGACGTGGTAGTAGCTGAGAGTCATTCACAACACATACTCTGAGCTTGACATCTTTCAACATTAGATGAGATCGCACACATTACTTTTATGGTTTGACCACAACAGCAACTCTGTCATTTCTCAACATAAGATGGTCTTAGTCTAAAGTTCTGGGGTATAAAGTGGCGTGTGATATGTATTCCTTCAAGGAATGTGGAATGTTTATATTATCTGAAATTATCCTGTGGTCTAAGTAAAACAACGTGTTAATAAGGCTTTTTTTTTTAATGGATTGGACTTCTTTTTAGAGACGACAACTAGTGTGGCTCCATCCTCCTTCAGTTCTGTGTCAGTTCTGCTGCTTTGCACAAGGAGTACTCATTGTCCATCTCTGTCCAGAACCTTGAAATACACCCCCCCCCACCCCCCACCCCACCGGTGGGCAAGGAGAAGCCATATTAGTGACCTGGGACAGTGACAGTGCACTCAATCAAAGGGCAAAGGGCAGGAAAAATAAAGTGTCTGCAAAATTTCCACTCCTCTGACACATGACTTTGCACTTCTGTGGAAAGTATAAACTACTGTTCCTATATGCTGTAGGTCAAGTGTTAAAAGCTAAAGGTCATCCAGGGGGTTGTCAAAGTTGATTTCTGACAGGACTTTCTCTGTGCAAATGCAACTCCTTCAACACTCTTCCTTCTCAGTATCATCTCCCCTCAAGCTTAACAAATCTGTTTCAAAATCCACCAAACATTGGAGCCATCGTCCAAGGTAGTGTTGCCATCAAGGCCACCTCAATATCAAGTTTCCCTCCTCTTAATATAGTTACAGACCTTATGAAAAGCACATTTCATTATGGATCCCAAACCAGATTAAGGCAGTCTTGCTGTGAAACAACCGAGGACTTTAAACAGCTGTTACAGGGAAGTGGGGACAGCACAAAGAGGCCATTTGGATGTTCTCTGATCCTTCTTTATTAAATTTCTGCAGATGTTGTAAACAAGGGCATAAAGGTGTTTTTGTGTCTCCTGCCCCTTTGGTGCTGAATAACTGCACTTTATTTATAGCTCTGCCTCCACCTTTATGTGAGTCAACAACCCTGCTCCACAGAATTCAACTTGAAAAGTGGGAAAACAACAAATCTATAAGAACGAGAGCCTGCTTCGTAAAGCTGTTTTTCACCAGTGCAAAGTGTTACAAACCTTCCATCATGACCTTCCCCAGTCACACTTAATGTGCTGCCGCGCTCTCGATCCGAGGAGCTTTGCGTTGTTGACAAACATAAACAAAAGCTTAGCAGTCAAACGTTGCCAAAATGAGCTCCCACACACTAAACAATGTCTTAGCCTGTGTGCTCTGCACGCTGCTGCAGCATAGGCAAATCTGCCATCATATGCACAGGATGGCATTCAAGTGGGTGGGTAAAGTACAGTCTACTATACAAGGCATCTCTAATGGCATTCATATTTGTCCAAGATGGAAAATAGAAACGATAATTCTACTAAGGGGAGGTTTGCACAGATTAAACCTCCTCATTTCCCCCTCTCTGTCTTTTAGCATTTTGCAGAATCTGTGAAGAGCTCTCATCCTCCACCAGTAAGACTCTCACTAAGTTCCCTGCAATGAAGATAGCATTAGAAAAGTGATATTTTGGATCCTGTTCTTAGTCTAAAACTTGGGGATGTAAGGGTATTGTTCTGTAGAAATGTTGTGAACAACCAATATCTTACCTGCTGTAGATTGTGTTTTGAATAACCATAGTTTTGTGAAATAGAGTTCAATTCTGACTGGATTGAACTAATGGCTAGTTTAAGTTGTGTTGTGTGTTGTCATCATTTCAATACAATGATGAAATTAGTTCTCTGCATTTAACCCATCACACCTGAGAGACACCCAGGTGGAACAATAGGCAGCTATGTATGCTCCCAGGGAGCAATTACGGATTAGGTGTCTTGCTCAAGGACACCACGGCATGTGGACATGGTGGGGAGTTGAACCTGCACCCTTCTGGTCCCAAGTCGAATGCCCTACCTCTACATTATCTCGGCCTCCGAATATAGGGGGTTTCTTGGATTGAGACAATAGTGGGTTACTGCCTTATTAAACCAATTCTAACCTAAACAGTTTTTCCAAATGATGTCCTGTAAATCTTCCCACAGCCATTACATGTTTATTCTGGAAGAAATATTACATTTGTTCTGGAGAAGCTCCAGTCTACACAGCCAGTATGTGGACTAGGAAGCTCAGTCCTCACCTCCTTATACAGGTGTGCAGTGGAGAGCATCCTGTGCTCCAGCATCAACATGTGGCATGGAGGCTGCACAGATGCAGAAAGAAAAGCTTTGCAGAGAGTGGTGAAGGCTGCACAGAAGATGTTGGAGTCAGCCTCCCCACCATCACAGACATCTACACCTCCAGATGCAGGAAGAGGGCCACCTGCATCTTGAAGGACCCCACTCACCCAGCACACACACTTTTTGCCCCGCTCCCCTTAGGAAGGAGGTTGAGGAGCATTAAATGTAGAACCACTAAACTGAGGAACAGCTTCTACCCTGAGGCTGTTAGACTCATGAATCTCTAACCAGAATCATCACTGAAAAAAATCACATCATGTTGCTGCTGATCTGTTTCATGTTGCTCCTGATCTGTTTCAATGTTGCTGTTCAATGTTCATTCGTGCTCATCTGCTCACACAGACTCGTTCGTGCTGCTGTTCAGCGTATTGTTTTTATGCTACTAGTGCTTATTGTATTTTTAGTTAACGTTTTTCTTAGTTTATATCTTAGATCTTATTGTTTTTATTTTACATTTTAATACTTTTGTTGCATGTAACTGGGACCCTGTTTACACAATTTCATTCCACCACATGTACTACATACCATACCATACCAATTTATTTATAAAGCACTTTAAACAGTGACAAAGCACACCAAAGTGCTGTACAGGGACAAACAGAACCAGCACATAGCAACAGATTACATAACAGGACACCAAAAAGTAGAAACCAACAAAAACAATAATGGATAACAACAACAACAATACATGTGGTGGAATGACTATAAAGAATCTTGAATCTTAAGTATTGCAGCATTGCTACAGCTAGCTGTTGCCTCCATTATTTGGCTTTCAAAGTATTTAGTGCCAACTTGACTGTGCTATAAATGGCTTTAAAATAGTGTTTGTATGAATTGTCCTAATATTTTTTTTAGATTGGAGTTGTTTAAGGGTGGCAGCATTCCAGTTTCTTCTTAGCCTTGCTCAGACTACCTGTTAGCTCATCAGTTCTGTCAGAAATAGACTGTTTCTCTGAACTACGACTGCTCAACAAAATATCTACAACAGGTAAGATATTAACCGTTTATAATTTTGACACAGAACTACACATTGAAAGATTTAAACCATCCCTTTAATCAACATAATTATCTAGCTTGTCCTTTGGTATGTTTGTACACTTCAGTGGTGACTCAGTGTGTTCCTCAGCCTCTCAGTGACCAATGTTTTTCCACAATATTCCTCAGCCTGCAAAGAAGTCCAAATCAGCACACCGCCTTTTATATTTTAAGGTCATATGAATACGTAGTAAATCCTGTTTTAAAAACGTTTATTTTCAGCACTAATTTCCTGATGGTTTCTCATCGGGGTTCAACTTTTGCAGGACCTAATTTGCTTTCCTGTTAATGGGCACTCTGGTTATTGAATATCTCAGTGTTTGTGAGTTCAAATGTGTACAAACCAGTGCCACTTTCTGAAATTCAAATTTAATAGCTTCTGAGCCGAGGGATCCTCTCTGAGCCTTGTGATGAATATTCCATGTTTTTAGATTTCTTCCAGTAACACACGTCTGAAAAAAATAAAAAATAAAATAAAAAAATAAAATTATATATGTAATATGGTATCACCTGCAGAGTAGTGTCACCTGCTGAGAAATTCTGCCCACCAGAGGGATTTTTGGTGAGAAAAAGATTTATGTGAAGAGTGGTGGACTTACTCAAAACAGTCCTCACATTTATTTAGTAAGTTGTTTGTTCGGAGTGCAGCAGGGGGGGCTAGTAAGCCAGAAACTGAGTGTGTTTCTCTGAACTCTGAGCAGGATCAGGGTTTTCTTCTTACTTCTGAGCTCCTCAGCACCCCAAAACAATTCCCTTTTTAAAAAAAAAAATTGAATTCATTGCAAAGTGCAGACCATGCACAACAGAATGCAAAAAAAAAAAAAAAAAAAAAAAAAATACTTTTAGCTTTAACGTATCTAGTTTGAGCTCAGCTGTTTCCCACAAATGTGTCATATTTTTGACTCTTTGCTTTACTGCTCACTTTAAATCACACAGTAAAACACTTGTAACCCCCGCTGGATAATGAATAAAATTAAACTCTTCAGTTCAGATGTTTTTTTTTTCTTCGTCAAAAGGCCGTTTTCTCAAAGAACAAAAAAATAACAAATCTTCTTTTTGCCAGCAAAGCAAACCCTGCAGTGTCACTGAATAGTTTAATGTGATGCTGTTCATTCTAAAGGTTAATGCAGCAGATTTCATTATGTATATGAAACTGACTCAGAGCAAGACGGCTCTTATAACAAAGAGCTCAAGTTTGGCTTGACTCAAAATGCTTTTTGCCCCCCCCCCCACAACTGTGTCACTTTGCTCCCTGCGTTTTCCCGTAAAGTTGCTCTCCATTTGCTCTATTGTTGCACATATATTAAAGTTTCTGAGTTCACAGTTTTTTCTCCCCCCCACTTTTCTATGAGATGTATTTTCTCTAAATGATTATAAATGAAGTGTATGCTAATGTGTTTTTAATGTTTGGGATAATATGAGCCTTTTGAAACCATTCTAAAAGCATATGTAGAAGAGCTTTAAATGCTCATTTTGAAAGCCACTGACTTCAGTGATGGGTGTTGATTTACATGTTTATTTTTGTGGTATCTGGTGCAGGTTAAAGCATTTGTTTGACGAAGTGCGATCAGATGCAAAGAGCCGTTTTGCCACTTTAAACACCTCCTGAAGCTTAGTTTCATAGCACACATCAGATTTAAAACCTCATCAGAGGTGATTTAATATGAATACAATTTCCCCCCGAAGTGTTTTCATATAATTTGAAGGTAAGAAATGTTATTCTATAAGTTTGCAGGTCATTTAGCACAGATTTGTACACATTGTCTATGAAAGTATTCCATCCATCCATCCATCCATCCATCCATCTATCCATTATCTTTACCCACTTCTTCCTTTCTTGGTCGAGGGGGGTTACTAGTGTCCATATCCACTAGCCACTGTGCAAGAGTTGGGGACACCCTGGACAGGTCTCCAGTCCATCACAGGGACACACCTCTGGACAATTTAGAGTTACCAATCAGTCTAACATGCATGTTTTTGGTCTGTGGGAGGAAACCGGAGTACCTGGAGGAAACCAACGCATACACGGAGAGAACATGCAAACTCCACCCAGAAAGACCCACAGACCGGGATTTGAACAGGCGACCTGCTTGCAGAGAGGCTCTACCAACTGCACCACCGTGCCTCCATTTGTTCCATTTGCACTATTTTGGTGCGTTACTGTATTCTCGTTTAGATCTTTTACTTGACGTAAGAGACACAGATGAATCTTTTTTTTTTTTTTTCTTTTTTAAAGAATTGATTAGTTCGCTAGTTTTTTTTTTATTGATTGAACTTGTTTTGTTTCGTTATAAATCTGTTGCTCTTGTTCAAATTTCTCGTTTTTTTCCCACACCAGACTTGGGATTTCAACCTATTTAACCAATTATTTGATTTGTTTTATAATTCATTATTACTTAAGTATTTAAACAGATTTTACCCAGAGTGAAGGTTGATTTGAGATATTTTAATCAGTTAAACACCATAAATATTTATACACTAAAAGCTTCTGGATTATTTTGATAAGTCAGTTGCTAAGTTAATGCTGTTGGGTCATTGCAGGGTTAGTTTAATCAAATATTGGGTCAAAAAGTTTCACTCAGTGGCTGGGTTGCCAAAAAAGGGTGTCATTCTTTAAAGTCCGCCATTTTAGACCAGAATTGACCAAATCTGGCCCGACTGGACGTCTGCTTTAGGACATAATAAATAAAGTTAAGAGTAAAAACAACTAAGAAGCAGTTTAACCTGGTTGGATTTGTTGACATTAGTTTGCATTAGATGTAGAGTTCTTAAAAAAATATTAGGATTGTTGGTGCTAGCTGGCTTAGGCTAATAGTTTTTAGTGCCAACTAGCTAGCACTAGCACATATTCTAATAACCCAAATTTTGTTTTGTTTTTAAAATTAACTTTTGATTGGATCTATTTCAGTGTAATTATGTAAATTATTATTATGTAAATTATGCATAAATACTTTATTTTGTTTGTTTGTTTAACCCAGTATGCTAGGTGGAACTGACATCCCAACCCAGATTAGTTTAAACTAACTTAGCTTAGCCCAAAAATGACCAGCGCTGATACAAACTGGCTTTTTTTTTTTTTTTTTTTTTTTTTTTTTTTTTTTTTTTTTTTTTTTAACTTAACAGCTTTTAGGGATGTTATTAATGTTAATTCATTTAAAAATGTGTTCATACCTTTTACAAATGGGTTTTTGTATAAAAAATTATGAATGAACAATATCATCTGTTGTAGATAGCTTTTTGAACAACTTTAGTTTGGTTGTTAGCTAATCATCCATTTATCAATTTTATTTTATTTACCATATTTTCTGTGCAGGGTACTGGTATCTACTAGTAATAGTAATTGTTATTAACTAACAGTACTAATACAGAAATAAACTCTCCAAACTGAAGTTATGCAAAATGTAGTTAGATTTAAAATACTGTTTTTGTCCCATCTGATGGATACAATTTCTATCGAACACTGGTAAATCAATAACTGCTGGTGGCGCTCAAAGTGGAGCTTCTTTGAAACCGTCCATATCCAGTTTTATATCGCTTCTTTTTTCTTTTAGTGACATCTGATACATTTGATCAAACTTGTGGTAATAAATTGAGTTGGATTGAACTTTAGGCTGCACAGATCCAGTATTTTCTTCTTGAGCTACATTAGTAAACATTTGAAGTGTGAACTACAGTGTTGTCTAATCAACATCATGACACAGGCATGTAATAATGTTTCATGATAAATTAAAATAAAAAATAAAATGCAAATTATTGTCACAGTAAACTAAAAGCAGATGAACAGAACTCTCATCCATTTGTTTTGGATGATCTTTTAAACCACATTGTGCAAATGCGCTCCAGGCTTCAGCATCTCCGTGTTCTTTAGTGTCTTCTACTGCTGAATCAACCCGGAGCAGCTATTGACGGCTCAGAAGAGCTGCTTTATGAGGCAGGAAATTTGCTCTTTTCTTCTCGTCGGCTGTAAAAAGAAAAGAATAGGTAACATGATGAGATGTGTGTCATTAAAAAGGGGGCTAATGGCCGCTCTTTAACGCTGAACGCAGGCTGTCTCTGTGGACATTGGTGCTCTACACTGATTGCCACTGCAGCCTCTGCATCACTTAACTTCACATTAAATAGGCCTGAGCTCTGTCTACTTCAAGCTGAGGAACGAAGAATAAGTCGGTCAGCGTCGTAATGAAAGCACAAGGACCTATTCACTTTCCATTCCCTCAGCGAGAAGAAACGAGACCTGCTAATGTCTGTAGATGTAAATGTTAAAGTCATTAGTGCGCCGATGGAGGGGATTCAGAAAACGGAAACCTCATATACAATCATTTCTTCTCGATGCTCTTTTTATACACTTTTATTGAAAAGCTTTTAAACAGAGCCAACATTTCAAATGCACCAAATAAAATGAAGAGGCTTAAAAAAAATAAACTGCTTTAGACACATTTGCTGTATCAGTGACCTTAGTACAAACACATTAGACTGTACACAGATAAAGAAGATCTCTGATACTCACTTCCAGTTTAAAATGGTACATTTTCCTGGCACACCTGAAAAACAGTGTTATAAGTGTATCTGAAATGGTTTTGATTGTTATAAATATCAAACTGATCAGACAAATCGACTTTTATTTATTCCCACTATAAGGACACATAATATTCACAAATATCTCTCTGCAAAAGCTGACAATAGCATCTTCATGAAATAGTTTCATTGTAATGTTATATGTTTTATTTATTTTACAGTTGTATTATTTTTGCAAAGTGGTACCTTGTAGGAAAGTTTCCCCATAGGGACAATAAGTTTATTGGTTACTGTTTTGTTTTGGAGCGTCTCAGTTGTTTTATTGTTCTTTTTCCTCTCCCATGTGAACTTGATAAGAAATGAGTATAACATGTTGTAGTAAACAAAGTTGGAAAGCTAAGGCTGAGATGACTGGGCACATGCAGAGGGAGGACAGTGGATATAGTGGACAAAGTGCATTGAGTTTGGAGCTGCCACAGAAGAAGAAAAGAATACCACAACGGAGGTTCATGGATGTGGTGAAAGAGGATATGCAAAGAGCTGGTGTGTCAGAGGAGGATGCTGGGAAAGGGTGAGATGGAGGCAGATTATCATGTGTGGCGACCAATAAAAGGAGCTAAAGATGAAAAGAAGAATTTAACAATTGGACAGTATAATTGGATTTGAGTCTTGGAATCAGTTTAATTACCTTTTAAGTCAAACCTAAATTGAAAAAGATATTCTTTAAAAATGAAATAATTCTGAGCAAAAGAGAAAATACAGAGAAGTCATGATTATTTTTCTGTCCATGTCAATTTTATTTCTATAGCACATAAAAACAACAGATGATGACCTCGTGGTGACTTTACGCCCCATGAAAAACCTGCAGGTGTGAATTAGACAGGACTGAAGGAGCATGCTCTGTGATGGGACCCAACTCCTACAAGATACTGCTGTCATTCTCATTTACACATACTTCTAACATCTCTGTGTTTTAGTCTCATTGTACAATAAGTTTTTTACACTTACACTGCTGGCGCCTTCTTTATGTGCTGAAATGGCACAGACTTGCATTTAAGGGCTCACACATCGTTTTCAATTTGCTATAAAGAAGTTGAAAGACCTCTAAATTTACCCATTTTTATTTTGTCTGTCCTTTCATCCATCTGTTCATCTGTCCATCCGTCTGTCCGTCAATATTTAAAGGTAGATAAACAGCACAATGAAAACGCTACAATGCATTTACACAGAAAAGACCAATATAATATTCAATTCAACCTTTATTTATACAGATACTAAATCACATTGAGCCTTGAAGACTTTTACAAGTGAGACCTGTTTAGACAGACAAAAACGTTTTGAAAGTAACAACATACAGGATTTGGAGGAAAAAAATAATCCTAATAGGCTCTCTCTCAATGGCCAATGAGAGATATGAAATGGAAAAACAAAAACACCCCACACACATTACCACACGGTGACGTTGACATTCCACAGGGGATGGGAAGACGACAAGGGCAGTGAGTGTGTCCAAGGACGCTCCCAGAGGCACTGTAGGAGTTCTGATAAGAATGGAATAATCAACCAGTTCCCTCTGGTGAGATTCGTAAATATTCTCGGGGGGTGGGGGTGGGGGGTGCCGGGGGTGGGGTGGGGGGACAAGGTTGGCCAAGGACAGCGCCAGTGAGAATCCAAGAGTCCTGAAATGATGATACAATGTTTATTTAGCTGCTTTCCCCCTGATAGGTCCATAGACTTCCTCTGTGAGAGGGGAGGGGGTAGAGTGTCAGATTTCCAGGCACATTGAAATAAGGTGGCCTGCCAAGGCCAGCCGAGGGAGCCGAATTCAGATAAGCAACGTTTGTTTTGAAGACAGGTAGAACTTTACTGATTTATATCTGCCTTGAGTGTTTGCTGGTCTCACTTAGGTTCGGAAACGTCCAAATTAAGTGGCCACACCGCTGGTCCGTGCATGAGAATATTCCCTGAGATCTGATCCATCCAGCCAGCAAGTCCTAGGGGCCGCAAATGGCCTGTGATTCTTGTAAATCTCATCCAATTTAGGGTTCAGTTCGCTAAGCAAGTGAGTCTGGGTGCTCGAGACATGGAGCAAACCATCATATAAGGTTGGCGGCCTGACCAGTGCCAAATTAGCTGCAGCCGTCTTCTTTATATGTTGACAAACCAGGAACCAGCTGTTTCCAAAAAGCAGGAAACCTGTTATCATAAATCCAATTATATATGCATCTTCGACGTCTTCGATCGACAGTAGAGATAGACACGTCACATTCCACTTCCCCTTGGAGTCAAAGACATATCCAGTTGTGTGTGCGTCATCAGGGCAGTTCAGATTGCCTGTAGCTTGTCTTATTGTTGAAAACATTTTATCAATTGCGTTGAGAGACCAACTGTCCAGATCCATAGCAAAAATTACGATTCAGAAGACATGTAGAGAGAGGCTCTGAAGCAGTTTCACAGATAGGACAGAGCAGCAAAGCAAAGTGGAGGAGGGGTAGGAGGGGATATGTATATATCACCACTTCCGGCAAGCAGATGGACGGCAGCTCCCTCCGGCTTCTCTGTAGTCTTTTGTCATCAAACTGACCCGTTTTTCAAACCGGACTAAAGTTGGTCCCCCTTCCAACCGAATTCGGTATTCAGTGACTCTAAGAGTCGGACGGGACCGTCCCAAAAATATATTTTGGTCCAGGACCGGCCGCTCCCACCCCACTGGTCACTCTGAGTGCACCCTGCCGGCCAGGTGACCCCTCGAGCTGGGGAGTCGTCGCACGAAGGTCCAGTTTTTTTTTCTTTCTCTCTCTGGACCCCAACGAACTTGTCATCTGGACCTTTGTGGTTCTACCTGGTTCCGACAAGAATTGCCTGGTGGTATTTCGCTGGTTTTCTGCTAGACTGGCCCTCGTGGTGATCTTCATTGGTGTGGAGGAAGTGTACCTGTGTCCCCCGAACTGGACCAAAACCAAACAGAGTTGACTGTGGGGAACTTCTTCTTTAACAGAGCCGGTCTCAGCTTCAGTGAGCAGCCTGTTACCTTTTAACAAAGGGCTGTCCACCTCTGTGGAATCGCTGTGTTCACCTGGAGGAGACGCTCCGATGATTTGAAGCGCTGCCGACACCAGACAGGAGCAGAACCGGGCCTGAGACAACTTCAGCCTCTTCGCCTCTCGTGCTGTGGAGTGCCGGAGCCGAACTGGAGCAGGACCGGATCGGTCCAGTGACGACTTCAGCCTCAGCCTCTCTGGTCAGTCTTGTTTTTCATCGGGGGTGCCTCTCGTGCTGTTGGGTGCGGAGGTGAGGTGCAGAGAAGTGGAGGAGCAGCGCTGTGTGGTGCTTGAAAGAAGTTTGTAGTTTGCATCGGAGTTGCTGCAGGCCTCCATCCAAACTCACCTAGATAATACTTATTTTTATTCCGGCTGTTGTCTCCTGTTGACCTGAAATGAGCTAGGACCATGCCTTTCATTTCAGGAGGATTTTCTGGCAGCTCGCTCTGTTATTTGCTGCAAATGATCTGTTTCTGCCTGTTTATTCTGGACCCAGCTCCTGTTTCCCATGGGAGCATCCATCCATCTTCGCAGGGCGGCTGGAGACCCCCTCAGCCCAGCTCAAACTGCAGTTGGGCCACCTCGTTGGATTTGTTTGCCCATTTGATTTGTGACGTTTTATGGTCTGAGACTTTTCTGCACCATTCATACTATAAACATTATTTTCAGATCTCCGATTATCTGGAGTCACTGAATCTTGTTAATACACCTGGATTTGCCCGTCACTGCAACTTTCACTGTTTTTGGGTTCTGAATGATCGTGTCTTCATTAATTTTCCTCATGGTTCAATTATGAAGGATAATTGTCACACTGTTAACTCCTGTGATTACACATCAGTCACGAAAAACTCAAGAAAATGTCTGATAATAATGTTGTTACTGTTGTCAGGGATTCAGCCCAACCCTGGACCCCCCACTAATTACAGCACACCAAATGACTTTAAAAACATGTCAGGACTTCATTTTCTGCTTGTAAATGCATGTAGCCTTCTGAGAAAACATGATGCCTTGAAAATTCTGGTCAGTTCTTCTGGAGCAGATGTAATCTTCATCTCTGAAACCTGGCTCAACAAATCTGTACTGAATAATGACCTAGTAATCAATGGATTTAATATCTACCTCTGTGATCATCAAAAAACAGGAGATGGAGTCGCTATTTACATCAGAGATTCTCTGGTTTCTAGTGTTGTCTGCTAAAACAATTCTAAACCAAATTGATGCCTTAGCTGTAAACATCACTTTGAATGGAGGCCAGATCTTATCTGTAGTGTGTTGTTATCGTCCCCCCTCAGCAACACCTGAGGCTCTGTCCTCCCTGATGAAATTCCTTGGAAATTTAAAATTCAAAAATATTTTTTTGGCAGGAGAGTTCAACATTGACTGGGATAAGTCGACCCCCCACTGTGATAAATTCAAGGAATGTTGCCTGTCTCTCAATCGAACCCAACTGATCGACTCTCCCACTAGACCAAATAAAAAAAAGTCCTGCAAAATTCTCCATCTTAGACCTGTTTCTAACTAATATGTCTCACAAATTCCCTGGTACAGGTGTATTTGCTAACATTTTGAGTGATCATTGTGTGACAGCGGCTGTCAGAGATATTAAACTTCCACCTTCTAAGCCCAGATTAATTCAAAAAAGGGATTTGAAATGTTTTTGCGAACAGTCATTCCTCTGGGATCTGTCTCACTTTGACTGGCGTCGTATTCTATTAACCGATGATATGAACTCCGCTTGGAACAATTTTCATAATAGTTTCATTTATTTTGTGAACAAACATACTCCTTTTCGTCAGTTCAGAATAAAGGGATGAGACAGCCCCTGGTTTACTCCTGAGCTAGCTGACCTCATGCACAGGAGAGACCATCTTTGGGCCACAGCGAGAAAATCTGGCTCAGACTCTGATTCGTTGAGTTTTCGACAGATGAGGAATAAATGCACAACTACCATCAAAAGCAGCAAAACAACTATTTCTTATCTCAGACCTCCAAAATCTAAATGACCTTAACAGATTCTGGAAAACCATATCTCTCTCGGGCAGCCCATAATCATCTGACCTCCCACCACAACTTCTCATTAACTCTGTTCCTGTGTCAAATAAGCATGAGATCCTGAACGGTTTCAACAAACATTTTGTTGCTTCTAGTTCTTTATTTGACACAGTTACTAATGAAAAATCAGCCACTTCACTTAATAACCAAACTTCTAAAAATCAAATCCCTCCTACAAGTCAATCCTCAGTTAATTACACCTTCTCTTTTTCTCCATTCTCAGTCATTGCGGTTAATACACTGTTAAAAGATCTTGATCCTAAAAAATCTGCAGGTCCAGATATACTTCTACCTTATTTCTTAAGGCTGGCTTCTCATATCATCACTGTCCCTGTGATCCACATATTTAATCTCTCCATAAGCCAAAACTCCATTCCAGACGCTTGGAAAACAGCCTTTGTTCTTCCTTTACTGAAGGGAGGTGACCCCAACTCACTGAACAACTATCGACCAATCTCTAAACTCTGTATTTTAGCCAAGGTTCTAGAAAAACTGAAACTCTCAAATCAGAAATTACCTGAACTCATTTAACATCTTACCTCGCCTTCAATCTGGTTTCAGGAAACAACATAGCACAACGACTGCTTCACTTCTTCTTTCAGCTGCTCCCTGCGTTAAGAGTTGCCACAGCGAACAAAGTCGCATGAAGACTTGGCAGTTATTTATTTTTTATTTTTTATTTTTTTAACGCCAGATGCCCTTCCTGACGCAACCACAGACCACCGAGCTACCACAGTCCTCTCTGTGGAGCAGAGAGCTGCTATCTAGGACACCCGGAGGAGCAGATGGTGGGGGTTAAGGGCCTACGTATGCTCTCAGGACATTATTACCTGCAGTGTTCCCTCATTGCGGATTGAACTTGGCAAAGGGCCTTCTCCTACTCCGCTCCTGTTTCCTGGAATATCTTACAAAAAGATATGAAGCTCTCGACCTTGACCTCTCTAAGTGGCTTTAAGAATCTGTTGGACTCTTAGCAGGGACCAATGCAGACATGTTCCTGTTTTTAGTTTTCTACATTCTTCTTAGAATCTAGCTGTTTTTTTGTTACTTTTTTTTTTAGTTATCCTATTTGTTAAAAAAAAAAATCTGTATGCCTTTTTATAACCGTCTATTGTTGTCGCTGTTGTCCAATGTTGTCATCATTCTTTGTTAAAATCATGTCTCTCTTGTAAATGAGTCCTCGAGGCTCAATAGGATTTACCTGGCTAAATAAAGGTTGAATGTGTCCGCCCTCGACAAGAGCAAGTAGTGAAATGATACAATATACATTGGTAATTAACGCAGTTAGTAATCTGAAGGTCTGTCAGGAGCTGGACCTTAAGAGGGGGGATACTGTAATGTAATGTCAAGTTTCTGTTTGTTTCCATGCCTGCTCACATGTCGGGCAGTCATCAGCTTACTCAACCCACCTGTGCCTGCTTATTGCTCTGCTTCTCTTTTTAAGCTCCCTCCAGCTACAGACACCTTGCCAGATTATCGATAGCAGTTCTGTGTGTAGAGATGTCCAGTGTTATTTCCTTGCCAATTTTTGATCTCCTGGTATGACTGTGCTTCTACCCTCTGGATTTTGTTGCTCTGCCTCATCCCTGTCAGACTCTACACTTTTCTCTGCTTTCTGGACATGGACCATGGACATTGGATTTCAACCTGCGCCCTCAGATTTCCACAGGCCTGATCACCTCACTGCCTTCCTCTGTGTTTCTGACCCTCGCCTGCCTTCTTACCACATCTTTGTCCATTTGTCATTGGGCAAATTGTGCAGAAAAACCTTCTTGAATGTTTCCTGTGAGGATTCTAACATTCACGTGTTCAGCAGCCAAGCAGCCACTTCATCTAAGAGGATTGTGACACTCTGAGTTTGTTTAACTCTCCAATCATCTCTCCAGTCATGAACCTATTTTCCTCCTTTTCATTTGGCCCTGAACGTGTGTGTGACTGGTGTGTGACTCCCATCAGTTCCAGATCCTTAATACATCTTTTAACATGTGCTCTTTGCTTGGTTAAGTTATCAGGTTCCCTGTATCAGACCTTACACACTGTCAGTGAAATTAACTTAGATTTGACCATTTTTGTGTGACTAAGGCTGGTTGGCTGTGGTAGACATGTTGATTTGGATTGATTTTAATGATCATCCTATAAGTTTTGTTAAAACTCATTCAGTGGTTCAAGACAGTTGATTCTCACAGACATCAGCAAAGTTTTGAACACAGATCTCATGCAATCAGTTCATGCTCAGAGTATAAGTTGGAAATCTCCCTCAGCTACTATCGCATCTAAATTTGGCTTATTATCAGTAAAAATGACAGAGAGTTTGCCGCATGTTTACTTTAGTCATGATCGCTGTGGCCATCTGGCACTGAATTGCTTCTAAAGGTTATTCAGCCCAATCGATATCTTTCTGAAAGGCTCACTAGAATCTATTCAGAGGTTTGTGAGATATTTTGCTAACGGTATGGACAAATTAAAATACACAGACGCAAGCATAATATCGCACTTTTGCTGCTTTGGATGACAGTTGATAAAGATGAAAAAATATTTCAGACATGATAAAGAGTAAATAAAACAAATAAAATCAAAGGTGGTTATTGCAATTTTTTTCTATTCAATTTGATTCAATTCAGTTTATTTATATAGCGCCAAATCACAACAAAGTTGTCTCAGGGCACTTTACAGGAACATTCATATATGTAAAAGCCAATTAGTAAAGTTCTCTATCTAAGGAATCCAGCAGACAAGTTGAATCTTGGCTTCGTTGCAGTCTCCCATCCTGAACAAGCACAGAGGCAACAGTGGAAAGGAAAAACTCCCTTTTAAAAGGAAGAAACCTCCAGCAGAACCAGGTTCAGGACAAGCGGCCATCTGCTTTGACCGGCTGGTTGAGAGGACAGGAAGGAGAGACAGACGAACATAGAATGGTAGGTCCAGGTATAGGTCCAGGTGTATCTGAAAGACAAAAAAACCCACCACATGTTAAGAATAGAAAAAAAATAATAATAATAATAAAAAATAATTTTTAACAAACTACACATTATCTTTCTTTCACAACTCATTTTTAATTTCCTGACAATAAATTCTCACACACTCCTAATTAAAGGCAACGGAGACTGACACATCACCTTTTTAGTTTTCAACGCAGCATAGAGAGATTAAAAGACATAAAATAAAAGCAGGTAAACAGCCCATACAGGAGATTTTCTGCCTTTGCTAGCTTGTAATCTTAATGAAGAGTATTTCACTTTGATGTACATTAAAACTCTGCTCAGCTGTCATAGGAAGGGTCTACAAAATGCCTTTGATGTGGTTTAAAATGATGTTGACTTATAGAAAAAAACACTAGAAAAACTCGAACAAACATATGTTAACGTAGCCGCACAGCTGTGAGTACACAAGTGATATAAATCTGTCTGTCTATGAAGACGCAAAAAGGGAGAAGAGGGCGGAAAGAGAAGATGGAATAGACATGGGAGGGGATGATGCCTTCAGGAACCTGTTTTCTTATTTTTAGAGTAGTCATACAGTTCAATATGTTTTATTTCTACCATCTGTTATCAGCTTTGTCCTGGGGCAACACACTGGGTTGGTTAATTATCTAACATGGGGAAAGGCATATGCTCTGCAGTAAAAAAAAAAAAAAAAAATATATATATATATATATATATATATAATGCTGCAGCCATGTAGTAACAGATTTATTTTCTGAAAACAACAGCAACAAAGAAAGAAAAAAAAACTCATGCAACAAAAAACAAACAAAAATCCAACCAAATCTTCAGGACAGCTTGTGTGTGATAATCTGCACTGTGGCAGGACAAAAAAAAAGGCAATTTTTCAACAGCATCCCCAAGCAACATGTCCATTGTTTGTGTGCCTCCTGACACTCAGTGTACCAACAAGCACATTCATATCAATTTGTGTCACTTCATTACACTCTGGCCATTATTTAACTCCACAACCACAAATTCTTTGTTTTCCCTTTTGCTTTGAGCCCAAGATTAAAGCCCCTAATGACCACTCCCCACTCTCATTAGAAATCTTGCCCAGATACACTTTTCATCTGAGCCTGTCACCCTCACAGGCTGAACTGTCAGCTAAATGAAGACAGAAGAACTCTCAGGAAGCTTTTGTTGCTTTTTCTTCAGACTTTTTTGGTTGTTTCATGGGCATGGACACATTGCTGTAATTGTCTGATCTTATATTAGACATTTTCTCCTATTTACATGCTGATAAATGCAAATTTGAGTGATTTCTCTTGGATGATAACATGTAATAAAACCAATATTAGTCCAAAGCCTGCTATTTTACTTTTAATGTATTTTATGATGGTCACAACGTGACATCGGATAAGGAAACTTGTCTCTAGATGTAAATGCAGCACTAATGTTAAAAACAAATCCGACAAAGTATTTTCCAACAACCACTTGCAGGATAACACTGTTTTCAGTTTTTCACAGACTGGCTGTTTTTGGTGTATAATGAATAAAATAATTTGAAGAACTGTTATGAACTAAGGATGGAAACATGATACCAGTAGTTCATGCTTTCTGCATCTGTTCTGGGGTAATTTGTAAATCAGTTACATCACACTGTTGGACTCAGTTTTCATTCAACAGTTTTTACTAGTCTAGAACAGTATATGCAAAAAAAAAAAAAAAAAAAAAAATTCAAAGGATAACTCGGTAGGAATTTGATGCAGCTTTTGTGTCCTTGGGGTTCCTGAGTGATAAATTATTCAAATATGAACAGAAATGCTCCCCACACTGTATTTCCTTAAAACAAACTTTCATGTTGTTTTCCTTTATCTGGTTGTAGTTTGACTGTTATTTTGTACATTGTGTCTTTGTCACAACCTGTTTCAGTGGAAGCGGTATGTGCAGCAACAGTTATCATTTATGCTAAGCAAAGTTTCATTTTGAAACCGAGTTCGGAGTTCCCAGAACTAAAAATATTCCAAGGCACAGGATTTAAAAATATAGGTAAATTAATATGTTTACAAGTGGTAGCAAGGAACAGGGAAGAGAGGATCTGCAAAAGAGGGAATAAGTTGAGTATCTGCTTCTCGCGAGCTGGTCTGGGGGGCTCGGTCCTCACCTCCTTCTGCAGGTGTGCAGTGGAGAGCATCCTGTGCTCGAGCGTCGATGTGTGGCGTGGGGGCTGCACGGCTGCAGAAAGAGGGGCTTTGCGGAGGGTGGTGAAGGCTGCACAGAAATCTGTTGGAATCAGTCTCCCCACCATCACAGACATCTACACCTCCAGATGCAGGAGGAGGGCCACCTGCATCGTGGGGGGCCCCGCCCACCCAGCGCACACACTTTTTGCCCCGCTCCCCTCAGGAAGGAGGTTAAGGAGCATTAAGTGCAGAACCACTAGACTGAGGAACAGCTTCTACCCTGAGGCTGTTAGACTCATGAATCTCTAACTAGAATAATGACTGTGAAAAACCATATCGTGTTGCTGCTGATCTGTTTCGTGTTGCTGCTGATCTGTTTCAATGTTGATGTGTTCATGCGTGCACATCTGCTCACAGACTCGTTCATGTTTGTGGTGATGTTCAATGTTTTATGTTATGAGTGCTTAGTGTATATTTAGTTGATGTTTTTCTTGGTTCATATCTTAGATGTTATTACTGTTTTTCTTATACATTTTATTGTTGGATGTAACTGGGACCCTGTGTACATAATTTCGCTCCACCACATGTACCACATGAGGTGCGAATGACAATAAAGAAACTCTGACTCTGACTCTGACTCTGATATTCTTATAAGAATATAAGGAGAGTTTCATAATGTTTTAAGGATGGAGGACTCCAGGATCAGGTGAGATGACGTGTAATTTCCAGAGTAGTTCACACAAGGGAGTGACAGGTGGGACCAGAGGTGGTTTAGCAGAAGTCAATAATGTCCAACTGATTATTTCCGGATGAGGAGTGTAGAGGATTTGGAGTCCAGACTTTGTCACAGAACTGAGAGGAGCTGACTGAAGACACTGGAGGTAAGGAGACACAAAGTAGTTGCTGACAAACACAGAGCATCATGAGTTAGATAAAGCTAGCTTACTTAAAAAAAAAAAATCACTCAAGGCTGTAAGCTGAAATCACCATAAGGTAACAAATACTCCAGCATTAGGCTGTGGTGAAACTTCTTCTTTTATGCTAGAAGAACTCCTCAGTCCTTCAGCATCAGCTGCACCTGACGAGCACCACCTGTCACTCAGGAACTGCAGAGAGTGCGTTAATGGACAGGAAGGTAAAACAGGAACTGCAATCCTCACAACAGTCGGAGAGGTCACAGAAATCTGGACTAACTGTGCTCATCCACTTAAGATGAAGTCTAGTGAACAGGATGATGAAATTTATGTTACAAAAGCTGCATGGTCAGATTGAACACATAAATCATGAATAAACAGTTATTCTGTTTAATAAATAAATCATACAGTCATCATTGAATTGCGCCACTCAAGGTGGCTGCATGTTGGAGCAGCTCTGTTATTTCATTCTGAGATTTTGCTTTTGAAAACTTTAATTCCTCTTTTTCTGGATGTAAATCACATTTTTTTGGATGATTGTTTCCTCTGGTATCGCATGCCGTGCAGCTGGAAGGATTTTTACTGATTTTTTTTTTTTTTAGTTTTGGACATTTGTTATGATGCGTAACCATGGCAACAAGGCAGTTTTCTACAACCAACAGCAGCTGAATAACATCTCAAAAGCTCAAATAATATCTCCTGAGTTGAAAAGGATGTTCTGCGGATGCATTCTCATCTACCTGCCAGCTGTGCTCGAGTGCCTGACCACTGAGATCCTGGAACTAGCAGGAAACACGGCTCATAAAAGTGGAAGGACAGGATCATCCCTTGGCACCTACAGTATGCAGCTGAAAACTAAAGGGAACATGGCCTTTCAGTCAGTGGCCCCCCAGGCTGTGGAACAGTTTGCCCCGGCAACTTTGTTTTGCTGACTCTGCTGAGCGACAAGGAGCTCGGCAGGCTGCTGGGAGGAGCGGCTATCGTTCTGGGAGGAGTTTTTAAGGTTACAAATAGTGAACTTACATCTAAAGTTTGTCTACAAAAACAGCTTTGTGCAATTACAACTTCTTGTCTCTCTTTTTTTTAAATAATTCAGTGATTGCCAAATTGCTCCGTGGTACCCATATTTCATAAGCAGAACAATTTGAAAAATGAACCTGCTTTCAGGCATTTTAAGATGAACAACAATTTCAGAGCAAGAACAATATGCAGAGGTGTTAAAATATTCATTACAATGAGCAAATGCACTGTGACTGAGGTTATTGTGCTCTGAAATATGCTATTAAATTGGCTAACTGATAGTGTAATGCCTTTGCATTAAATACTAATATAAACCAGTTTGTGTTATCAGCCAGGGAACCAAGACATACACTTTTACACAAACTTTTCAACACAAGAGGGTGTCTTAGTTCTCTGTTTTGCCTTGCTGGGCTTTCTAATGAATCACAATTCAGAGACCTTTGCCTTGAATCGATATAAAGCGCCACGCCAGCACTATCTCTGCCTTATTACAATACGGTTAGAGTCATTGGAAATGAGTTTCCAGCAAGCGTCCCCACTAGTTCTTTAAAAATGCATAGGATTAAAAGGGAATGGTGAGTTGCAGTATCAATCAAGCTCAACCAAGTGAGTAAAAGGAGAGAGGAGATTGGGAAATTGACGCTTGACAGTTTGCACATTTTCTGAATGCTTGGTGCTCTTGCATTTCTGTCCAATAGTGTAGATGCAGACCGGGTGCCTTGTCAGTATGAGGTGTTGATGCAGAACTTAGGGGGTAATCATCAGTGGGTGATAAGGTTGTTTTCTGATCCCGTCAGAGCTAGATTTTTAGTCTTCACTTTGAGTGTAGGTTGAAATATGCTGCAGTACATGTAATGGAAATTAATGCTCTGCCCCGGAGGCTTTGAGACATCAGTGCAGGAGGATTTAAATCCAGATAAATTTGTGCTTGAAAGTTTTTTGAGCATTTATTCTCATATGCTGTCAGTTGACTTCACTCGGCCGGTGACGGCGGCAGATGATGAAAGCCAAACCCCTGGTGGATTCATGTCAGTGATGTGAGAGTGCTCAAATGTGTTTCCTGTGTTATCTGCAGCACCAGCTGACACCTAACACATAAAACACAGACATGTATCCCTTCTGCATTGGGCCCTGCATCTGTAAAAACAGATCTGAAAATACCCCCAGCACATCTTTAGGGATTCGTAGATAAAAGCAGAAACATACAGAGATAACCATTTCCAGAATGTAATCAATGAGAGCATGAGAACAGCAGAAACAAACGGATTTGAAATGCATCTCTGAAGACTTTCTCGAAGATTATTGCTTTACTTTAAAATGTCCCCGCTTTTTATTTTTCCATTTTCACACTGAGAGTGTCTGCAGTGATGCACAACAGTGTTTACTGTATGTAATATGCTATGAAGGTGAGCCAGAGGGACTGAGATGGGATCTCAATGAACCTGAACAAGGTGAAACCTCCCTAAAATCAACACCTGAAGTGAATTAGAAACGTGTCAGAGTAGGTTTTCTTCTGGAGACACAGATGTGTGGCAGATGAAGAGTGACTGTAAGCACAAAGTGATACTGAAGCAGGTAAATTACAGGTGGACAAAAAGGGAAAAGAATAAAAAAAAAAAATCAAGTCAAGAATAAATGTGAACACCAGCCGTACAACTGAAGAGGGAGAAAGGCACTTCAGTAAAAACTGTATTCCATCAAAGCTTTCTGCAGTCAAGTAACTCCAGGTTTTTAAACTGAAAAAAAAAAAAGCATCATTCAGACAGAGCTGAGTAAACGTTAGCTGTTAGGAGGCAGCAAAGAGAAATACTAATAATACATCTGCTCTCACTGACGCAGTATCGTCTTGCAAACATGAATAAAACAGCAGAAAGAGCTCAAATAACCCAACAGCATCAAATTTCAATAAAACACATCAAATCTTTTGAAGTGGGGTTCAGTGAAAGGGTGTTGAACTACGATGTCTTACCTGTTTCAGATAGCTTTTCAAATGACGTCGATATGGAGGAATAACACTAAATCCTGAGCAACAAGCTCACCGCTAGTCAGAGTATTCTCTTTCCAAGAACAAACAGAACGCTCTAATAAACTGTCACGTCACAATTAAACCACATTTCTCCAAGCTGAGGTCGTTCATGAAGCTATCTACAACAGGTAAGATATTTGTTGCTCATTACTTTTTACGACACCATTTAAAAACATTTTTATTACTTGAATAGTACGAAGAGTCATTAAAAGAGCTTGGCACCTGTCAGAATGAGGTGAGAATGTATCATGTTTCCTTACTTGTGAAGTTTTTTACAGCTTTTATATGTAAAAGCTGTGCAAAGTTACACAATCTGAAGTTTACACCAAAAACAAATATGCTTTTCCAGCATAAGTGCTTCATCTAATCTGCTGAAAATGTTTACTTAAGGTGCTTTCCTTCTCTTATCGACCTGGTGGATAGTTTTACGCACCCGAAACACTTAGGACACCACAGTCTGTAGAACACGTTTTTGGATAAAGTTTTATAAAATATCAGTAGATTTATCCTGATGCATGCTCAATAATCCAGGTAGAAAAATCTAAAAAAGTTAAATCTGGTCCTCTGGACATTCAAAAAAACAAAACAAAGCAAATCAACAAAAAATGTAGAAACGTTTCGTCTCTCATCCGAGAGACTTCCTCAGTCTGAGGAGCTGTATTCAGCTCAGTCTCTTAAATAGCACCTTCTCAGAGTGGATCAACCAGTTTTGCTGCTGACAACCAAAACCAACTGATCACATGCTCAAGAAGGACCATCAGCCTAACAATGGATCATTAGCACACTGATGGCTGTTTACTGTTCACAGAGGGCTGAGTGATACTAGCAATCACAGCATTGTAAGAGGGGGACAGTTGAACCCGGAGGCCTCCACCCCTGTTTAACGATGGACGATTTCTTTTCACAAAGATGGCCTCCTTTACTCCTCTCTCAAACCATTGTTCCTCTCTGTCCAGGATGTGAACATCTTCATCCCTGAAAGAGTGACCGCTGGCCTGGAGATGAGTGTAGACCGCAGAGTCCTGGCCTGATGATGTTGATCTTCTGTGCTGGGCCATCCTTTTGGCCAGTGGCTGTTTAGTTTCTCCGATGTAAGACTGATCACCCTCCTGACACTGAACAGCATACACAACATTACTCTGTTTGTGCCGGGGGACTGGATCTTTGGGATGAACCAGTCTTTGCCGTAATGTATTTTGGGGTTTAAAAGCCACTGGGACGTTATGTTTAGAAAATAAACGTCTCAGTTTCTCTGAAACTCCCTCAACATACGGAATGACCACTGGTCTGGGTCTGGGTTCCTCCTTTTCACCTGTTGTCTGACTGGAGTCCTGTTTGGGTTTCTTCTCTGCTTTCAGGAAGGCCCAGTTAGGATATCCACATTGCTCTAGAGCCTGGCTTGTGTAGGATTTCTCCTTCTGCCTGGCTCCTGAGTTAGTGGGGATGCTGTCTGCTCTGTGGTACAGAGTCCTGATGACTCCTAACTTGTGCTCCAAAGGGTGATGGGAGTCAAACTGCAAATACTGGTCTGTGTGGGTGGGTTTGCGGTACACCTCAGTTTGCAAATGTCCTCTATCAGAGACTGAGACCTCACAGTCCAAGAAAGCCAACCTGCCATTTTTTACATCTTCTCGTGTGAACTTGATGTATTTATCCACAGAGTTGATGTGGTCAGTAAAATGTTGGACTTCCTGAGATTTAATTTTAACCCAGGTGTCGTCAACATACTTAAACCAATGACTTGGTGGTGTCCCTGAAAAGGACGTCAAGGCTCTTTTTTCTACCTCCTCCATGTACAGGTTGGCAACAATAGGAGAAACTGGAGACCCCATAGCACACCCATGTTTCTGCCTATAATATTGCTCCCCATATGTGAAGTAGGTTGACTGCAGGCACAGTTTCAAGAGTTGACACAGTTGTTCTGTGGAAAGTGTGGTCCTGCTGCTCAGAGTGGTGTCTGATTTTAATTTTAAACTGACCACCTCTACTGCATCATCAACAGGAATGCACGTAAAGAGTGATGTGACATCAAAAGAGACCATTGTTTCATCAGTCTCCATGATGACATCCCTCACCTTATCCACAAAGTCCATGGTGTTCTGTATGTGGTGTTCTGAGCTGCCAACTAAAGGGATGAGTACAGACGCCAGATATTTGGAAACATTGTAAGTGAACTTGGTTGGAACTTACAATGTTTCCAAATATCATATACCAGATTTAACTTTTTTAGATCAGTAGATTTAGACCCAAACTGAAGTTGTGATGCGAGTTTAAAGACTTACTTCAACAAACTCCCAGTGGAGCTGTTATCTCATTTTCATCGCCTGATTTTCATGGTGGTGGGAGATGATGTCATTGCCCATGTCTGTGTTCAACTGTCTGTCTGTTAGCAAAATCTCTTCAATCAGTAGATTTCAAGGAAACTCTGATGGTTGCACATCAACAAATAAAGTTTTGAAGTTAACCCAATTCAAAATGGCTACCACAACTAACTGACATTAGCAAACAGAATTTGGCACCAGACAGTCAGCTCTAGAGACATTAAGCTAAAATGTTGCATGGTAGTAGCTGAGAGTCATCCTCTCAACACATGCTCTGAATATTAACGGATCATGCAGGTTAAATCTTTGACTTGCAAGGCTGTGGGTGATATACATTCCTTCAAGGAATGCTGGTTTTATTTTAATTTATATTTTCAAAGTATCGGGAAACAGACGATACATTCTCAGTTATTTATTCGTACCATATTCTGCATTTCATTTGGCTCATTGCTCCATGACATGCAAATGATTTACTACACTGTGCGACTAGTGGCCTATCCACCAAAGTTGGTTTAAATTAGCTAATTTTAAAGAAGTAAATCTTTTCTCCTCGTATATTTTTCTTGTAACATCCAGGACTTTTGTTCTAAAGGTTAGAGCAACAAACTTCTGATTAGACTTTGAAGACTTCCTGCCTGCTGACATCAACATGCCTACCTACATAAAAGATCCACAAGTTTGATCAAATAAAACACTTTTTTTCCTCAGCTTCAGTTTCCATCTAGCTAAAGCACTGATTATATTCAAGGTTGTGCACAAGCTTGTCATGGTACACTGCACAGCTGATGTCACACGCAAAAATAAAGTTTGATACAACAATCAATAATGATTCAGTATTAATGTACAAGTTGACAAAATGATGGTCATCTGCTTTATGGGAAACATAAATGTCTAATTGTATAACTACATGGACCAATGAATTCTGAGAAAGATCATGGCATTATCATCGTTTTGCTTTATATTAATTATTTGATCCAAATGTGAAAGTTATTTATTTGAATTAATTTTACATATTTACCATGTTTTTGTTGCATAGTCTTAATATGGTTTGTAATTAGCTGCTTCACTTCAGTCACAGTAATAAGCATAAAATCATTCATGCGATGGTTGACTGAGCTAATTCTTTTTAAAGCCTTTTCCAGTAATTTTATAGTTTTTGCCTTCACTCCACAGAACAGTTCATTTACCATCAACCTTAAACTCCACTCACTTTAGGATGATGGAAGCAACAGGCTTGATGTAAGGAGGAGAAATAAAACATTTGTGGTTCAACAACTATCAATTTTTTTTTATCTATTTCAAGTGTCCTTTTTTAGACTTTAGTTTAAAAAATCAGTATAAGTACATTGTTTTTATTCTGCATGCTCATTAAAATGTGATGCATAGAGCTGGTTGAGGTTCATGTCTGCAAGAATCCCAAACAGGAGCAAATGATTAATACAGAAAACAAAAGATATTTAACTTAAAGAAATTATAAAGCTATTAAAATGCATTAAACATATTAAACCAAAATGTGTTTCATGCCAAAGCTTTAAACTAAACTTTTGTTTCTATGTTGAGAAATTTCTGCTTTGGTCAAATCTTGAAAATAGTGTTATGCTCAATATTGGATATGTCAAGATCTTGTGTGATCTGATATTGCTGTAGTGGAGTACGTGCTGTGAATGACTCATCTAATGTTTGGATCAATATTTATAAAACTGACAGCATTAGAGCCATTTTAGATTTTTCTAAACTCAGTTAGCTCTGACAGCCATCTTCATTTGAGGTGACTTCAAAAGTTGTTTATATTTACCCCGTGATTCTTTTGTTGAGAGTTTCATTAAAATTTAGCTAATGATTCAGGAAATATGTTAATAGACACAGGCTGATGCCAACAGTTATTGTCATGAACAAACAATGAGATTCATAAAACCATATAGCAGACATCTGTTGGAGTTTATATTATCTGATATTTAACAGGTTTAACGTCAGCTCAAACCAGTTTTGTACAAACGCTTGAGTTAAAATAACTTGTGCTTCTAAACTGAGTAATTCCTAAAACAAGTAGATTTTCAAAAAGTAATTTTCTTTGGAATAATGATCAGAAACCAAGACTGATTACATTTATTCAAGTCATTAAATAGAAGTTCCACTTCTTGTGCATTTTCACTCTTGAGACTGAAGAACTTTCTGGTTTCTAGATATTTCTGAATGTGACATCAGCACATGTGTTTTTCTGCAGTACCGATTTCTTTTTACAGAGTTTTAATAAGAAGCAAAGATCCAGATGAAGCTAAATCTGCTCAAATCCAACAATACTTGAATACTAATCTGTAAGAATAAGGCCTTGGCTTTAACACATAAAGTTTACAAAACACTTTTCTAAGATTGGCTATGTTAGATGTATATGAGGCATTTTGGTGAACTCAAAAACGATTAATTAACTTACCTTTGAAGTCCTTTATGAAACTGGAAACATACAGCTGAAGTCCTTTGTCCTTTTTACACGTTTGAGCTTTCGAGGAATAATTCTAGAAACATCATTAATAGTCATTGTTGGAAAGTCTTGTAGCGACAGAGTGGAAAACTCCATTGCTAACCCACTATTGCCTGCGCACAGGAAGTGATCAATGTCACCAAATAATGCGGAAGTGGTAAAACGGAAGTGCTTGGCATTTAGCCTATTAAAGGAAACCGTATTGAACTATGCTGTATGTGTTGGGGATGACATCCAGTGACTATTACACTTACATTTGTAGATGAACAGATGCTCAGATATATTCATCAATTAACGCGGATTCCTCATTTTTCTGAACTGAATAATACGTGCATTGAATTTAATGAAATGCAAACGTGAGACGTCATTTATATTTGACCCATCAAAATGAATGCGGTCATTTATTTACAGAATCAAAGTTTAACATCAAACATTTACATTAATTTGGCAAATTATGAAAATAACAACATAAGCAATCAATCAGGAAAAATCATACGGCCATGATTTTTCCGTTGCTTCACCACAGACATTTATGAAACTGTACAATTATGATCTTTTACCCACACGGATGTGGATGAGCATTTTACACAGACATTTCTAAATATCTGGAAGTATATCTACTTGAGAGAAAAGTTTAAAGATGGGAAAGAAGTTAAAGGGAGTAAAGATGGTATGTGAGGGGAAGTGTTCACCAGAACCGACACTCTCCATCAGAACCCAGCTCACCTCGGTACGCTTGGTAGGAAACTTGACTCATTACCTTTCTGAGATTAATCAGCAGATATGGAGTTCCGTTAACGCTACCTGTCCAGCGTCTCCTTAGGATGGCTGTAGCTCGTCAGAAGTAGTGGCGAGTGGAAAGTGTTATATTCCCATGACTCGGAAGAGCTCTGTTGTCATGTCAGGATCTTCCCGTCTCCCAGAACTGGGCTTCTCCGCACAGAACTGAACAGAACTGAACTCAACCGAACCGAGTGGAACCCTCACAGCACTCCAGCAGAACTGAGTAGTTTACAGATCTGAGTAGACCAGGAAGTACCGACATTTTAAAGAGCTCTTTTTCCGGTCCATCTGGGTCTCCCATTGGCCAGAACTGACCAGACGGGGTGTGTTTTGTGACGTAAAAGGTTAGAATGCAGCAAGAATTGTTATGGAAAGATCAGAAATGTTCTCACAGACAGAGAGAGTTTTGTTTTGGCGCGTTTCAGAAACAGGTGCCAAAACCTCTATATTTACGTCTGAGAGGATTCTAAAAACATGACAGTTCGTTCCAACAACTTGTTTTGCGTTTGACTCCAACCTTGGAACGCACACTTTGCTCATTCAAAGGCAGAAATCAGAAAATGCATAAAAATCTGTAACAGACCTCAACATGAATTCTAACTTTGCATGAGAATTTAAAAATCATTACACAGTTAATAAAATTGATTAGTTCACTGCAACATCTAAAATGGTTTGAACTAAGACACTTTGATTATCAACATTTGTAAAATAGTAATGATAATAAAAAAGAGAGTGTTCTTTTCACTTGAATCTTCAAGAAAGAAAGTCTCAGGATGGGTGAACCTGTATCTCTGGATTCAAATCAATGAAATGACAGTTTCTGTCCCACAAGGTTCTTAAGGTCAAGGATTTTGACCTTAGGCTTAGTCGTGACACCAGATTAAGTTCACTACACATTTAGCTCAATATTTGTAAAATTGACTGAGTTATAGCCCTATTTGTTTTCAAAAGTTTATTAGCTGTGGTGGCCATCTTGAAATGATGTGCCACCTGTGTGCCTTCCTGACAAGACTTTTGTTTGGTTTCACTTTGGATCTATTATTTCACAGTGGATCTATTGTTCTGCCTACTGGATCACTGCTGCTTCCCTCTCTGTGCTACTAAGAATGGCACATGACCGTGACTGGTTGGAACATCTTTGAAGACAAAGCATTCTCTTTGGATTATCATTTTTTTTTGTTCAGTGACTAAGGAGGTGTCATCAGACAACTGTTCTTGAAGCTGGAGTCAGTCTTGGTTACCTGTGTGTCTCCGCTGACACCATCAATGTTTCCTGTAACTGCTCATGGATTTAGTTTGTTTTGATTCAGTGGCCTTCTGGACTGACATTGACTCCCAAGTGTGGGATTATGTAGCATGAGGAAGACCTCCTGAACACGACCTCTGAACCTGAAGTAGTTCATAACTACTCTGAACTGGTTTTCTTTAAATTTACTTTTGACCTAAATCATCATCATCTTATTATTATTGGTCGTCGTCGTCATTGTCATCTTCTTCGTTGTCTTCTTCCCCGTTTGCATCCTCTGTCCTCACTCCAACTACCTCCATGTCCTCTCTAACTGCATCCATATATCTCCTCTTTGTCTTTTTCCTGACAGCTGCGTTTCTAACATCCTTCTACCAGTATACCCACTGTCCCTCCTCTCGACATGTCCAAACCATCTCAGTCTGGTCTCTCTAACTTTATCTCACAGTTGTTCAACCTGTGCTGTACATCTGATGATCTCATTCCTAATCTTATCCATTCTTGTCACTCCTAAGGAGAACCTCAACATCTTCATTTCTGCCACTTCCAGTTCTTTCTCCTGTCTTTTTGTCCATGTCTCTGTCTCCAGACCATACAGCATAGCTGCTCTCACCACCATCTTGTAAACTTTTCCTTTGATCTTTGCTGACACCTTTTTGTCACAAATCACTCCTGAAACTTTTGACCTAAATAATGTCATCTAGTTCTGCTTGTTTTGTTTGTTGTTGTTTGTCTTGTTAAATTGTTTATTTAGCTTTCAGTTTGATAAATGCTTACATATTTCTTTTAAGCTTTTGATAAAGACAAACATAAAATTAAGTTTGCTTTATTTGATTTTGACATTGTTTGAAGTTTAATCTTGAAGGAGGCCTGATCTGGTCTACTCTGACTCATAACCTGGTTCAGAACAGATCATACCAGTCTCAGCTGCTCACAATGAGCGATCCCAAGGTCAACGCTTGATAAGGAGTCATTTTTGTTTTCGCTTGCTTCCAACACTTAGATTTGTACATCACCCTATTATCCACAATCGGAAACAGATGAGACCGACGAGGTCACACATAGTCACCCCACAGATACACTCTGATAGGCTGTGTCTGCCCGGATGCGAAGGTAGAGCCAAGGGCCAACATAAGCTGGGGCGTTCTTTTGCACGGGGTCTCCAGTTCCGGGTTGCGATGGGTCAGACAGATGCCTCAGCGCTGAGTTTGAAAAATTTTCTACCTTATCTACAATAAAAGGTAAAAAGAATTCACCTCTCTTGATTGTATTGAGATCATGTGAGTTTCCTCTCCACCTGGGAAAAAAAGAACCGGAAGGGTGCCGTGGTCGGATCGCCGACAAATTGGTGCCGAAACCCGGTTCTCAGGCCCAAACAGGAGAAAGAGAGACAATTTATTTAATATTCTTTGTGACAGAGGACCGGTCCAGGCAGTCTAAAATGGCTGTAAGAATCTATCAGGTGAGCAGAAGACCTTTAATAATTTCAGCACGCCTTTCAAAGACGTCTACTAGCTGCTGAAAATCGGTCCCGAGTACGCTGTTGAAGTAAATTTAAAGAGGCAGCGAAACTTACAGGTATAATAAAAAGAGATATCTTTACCGTGATCGTGTAAAGAGGAGACGAGTAAATAGACGTGCCGTTTTTCAAGCACGCTCTGCGCGGGGGAACGGCAAAAATGCCTCGGGGTTAGGGTTTAGAGATCCCTCATGGTCAGACACGTAAAAACCATTAACCCTTAAAAAGACATTGTGACTGGTGGATTTCGAGGTCCGTGTGAAAACTATCGCTACACTTTTGTGTGGTTAGAGTTTTTACTCAAGGCCACCCAGTCAAATTGAGTACAATGTGACCGTTCGGTTCGGTTGATGTTTAAAACATGAATGATGTTGATTATTGTTTGCAATTATTATTATTATGAAATTATATGAAAAGTTTATCTGCTTGTCCTCAGAAAGAACTAAACTTTAAGCCACACCACAACTCAGTGTAAAGCTCATGGGACAGAGTGAGGGCAGTTTTATCAACTGAAGATGTATGATAGTCTCAGCGAACGCCATACAGCCGTCTGAACACTCCAGGGTGTCCTTGGCACATGGGCTGCGGTCAGGAGTGTGTTTTTCAAGTCTCTGTTGTTAGACACATCCAGTGGTTTGTTTTACATTTTCTCGCCCTGAAAAGTTTTCGTATTATTTGGTTACACTTGGCACCTGCAAAAGAAACATGATTTGCTCAGAAACAATCTATTCTGAGGCCAAGTAATAAAAAGATACAGTAATTACAGAAGATAAAACATTTTTCACTACAAGACAACATTTTTAGCTTGGAAATAAGCTGGCTGAAGGTTGCCGATTGCCCGCAGACCTTATCTGCAGCCTTGTGGTGGACCCTGTTAAAGTCTCACCTCGGTCACCTTGGACAAGTGTCCGGCATGACTCTACAAGCATCCCCTGAGCTATAATGTGTTTCCTGCACGGTGATGGAGGCAAAATCAGCCTTCTAATTCCTGGAAAGATGGAGCAACAGTGAACTGGAACTTCCAACTTGATCCAGTAAGAGATCTGGAACCTGGTGAGGACATCAATGCAATATTGGGTCTGGTTGAAACACTTTAGCAGATACAACTTGATAAATTTCATTTCATTACTTACGGTGTTAAATAATCTGATCAAATTTAATAACATCTCTCGTCCAAATTCCAAAGTAAACTATTTAGCAAATACAACAAAATAAGTCAGGTTCTCTGGACGGTTTCTTCTTCTTTTTTTTTTTGTTGTTGAAACGTTTCATCCTTCATCCAAAGGACTTCATCAGTTCGAGAAGCTACAACAAACTCAGTTCCATAAGTGGCTTTTCCACATAGTGGGCCAACCAGTTTGATGGTAAAAAGATAGTTTCTGGAGTCCGCCCTCTCCCCCATCGACTCCTCTGAGGAAGCCATGGTCAAAGTGATTCAAAATGGTTCATCAGTTCATTCATACTGATGAAGTCCTTTGGATGAAATACGAAACATTTCAACAAAAAAGAAAGAAACTGGTCAGAGGACCTGATTGAACTTTGTTGGATTTTTTTTTTGTTTTTTTTTTGGCCTGGATTATTGAGCATGAACTTTGATATTTATCAGTTTAACTTTATCTAAATTCTTGTGTGTATACAAACCAAAACAAATTCTGTCTCAAGAATTCTTTGTTTTATGGACAACAGCAAATTAATCCTTGATCAAGCCTTATGGCTTTTCTTAGATTGTTACACCATCAACTCTAAGTGTTGACTTAATAACTTTTTGAACTAGTTTTATCAAAATTGTTTTTCTTTATTTGTGTTTTACATTGTTATGATTATTGCTTGTATTCTATTTTTGCAATACAACTTCAAAGACAAATTTGGTCTTGTCATTTGGCAGAATATCGTTTTATTATAATATAGAGTTCATTATAATTAACAAATTCCCAGTGACTGAGTTCTGATTATTAAAGGATGAATAAATAAATTAATCTGTTATTGATCAGTAAACTGACCTGATGCTTCATTTGAACAAGTGCAAAAATAAATATAGTAAAGTGAGGTGAATGTTTCAGCCTTCTTTCTTTCATGCACACTGACTACAGGTGACTCCAAAAGGTAATCAGTTGTAAATGTTCATCCAAATAACTATTTTAAAAAGTTTTATTAACATCTGACCAGTTGTTTGAGAGATATTTTACTAACAGACAGAAACCTAATAAACTCACACTGAGACATAGGCAATAACATGATTTCTCACCTTTCATGTAACAGGCAGAGAAAAATCATGTAACATATAAATCCAGCAGAAAGATAAGCTGCACACTAACAATCATAAAGTCTGACGTGTTGACTGATAAACTCTGGTTTCAAATTGATCTGAAAGTTTGACCAGAGCTGGAAACAAATTAGCATTTGTATGTTCTCTGCTTCTAATAGCACAACTCTGGAACATTAGAATTCCACGTTCATCTGCTCTCTACTTTTACATTTCAATTTCTCTCTGCTGCGATCGATGCTCCCTGCAATGTAATGATCTATAAACGTGCAGAAACGAACAGAAAAGTTGCTCTTTAACACGGGCGGTTTTCTGTAAAGACAAAAAATTAAATGGGTAAAATAAACATTTGGATTAAACAAAACTTTCTATTTCAAATTACCAGGTGTAGCTGGTTCATAGGAACAAAAAAAGAAAAAATAATAATTCCCCCCACAAAGTAGTTAATCATAATAAACAATGTAAATTACTAAATGACTTAGCTTGCTGTGTATTTTTTTAATTTGTGGGGGTTTGTTTGGACTATGTTGACAATTTTAAATAGATTTTAAAAAGGTTTTTGCTGATGCATGCTCAGTTTTTTTTTTTATTAATGATGGGGCAGGAAAGGTCACCACCCATTTTTGCCAGTAGATTTATCATACCTCCTTGTGATCAGATCTGCAGCCAGCTCAGTTCTGAGTTGCATGCAGCTAAAACTGCTGCGTCCAACGGTGAAGATTTTCTGTTTATGAATCCACTTGTGAGACCAAATTTAGAATGTAAGTCAGCAGCTTGAAGCAGATGGACTGGTCATGAACCAAACACAAAAAAACTAAACACGGAAGAAAAATACACAACAGGACATTTTCTCCAACATGCTCGGCCAATTTTCTGTGTCTTTCTACACAGTCATTGGTTCCCAACCCTGGTCCTTGAGGAACACCATCCTGCATGTTTTAGTTGTTTCCCTGCTCCAACACACCTGATTCAGTGATTTAATTACTTTATTATGTTCTGCAGAAGCCTGTTAATCACCCATTAATTAAAATATGGTGTGTCGGAGCAGAGAAACAACTAAAACATGCAGGATGGTGCTCCTCATGGACCAGGGTTGGGAACCCTTAAGATTACCTACAGGCGAATCTTATCACTTCTTAAGTTTTATAAAAACGGGCCAGATTTTTATTTTATTTTATTTTATTGCTGATTTCAAGCTGGCTGTCACTGCTAATGAGTTCAAAAACAGTTTAAGGCAAAAACAACTAACTGGACTTTATTTTGTAACAGCAGACATTTCACTTCTCATCTTCTCTTCGTCTTCTGTTGCAATATAAAGTCCAGCTGTTTTTATCTCGGACTTTGTTGAATTTACCACGACCTGGATGACTGAGAATCTTCACCAGCACATAATCAGATTCATCAAACACAAAAATAGCTACAAGTCAATCAGTTAACAGATTTTGAGCTAAAGTGGATGTAGAGTTATTCCCAACACGTATTCAGAATGCTAACAAATATCAAGAGCTCTTGTTTAAAACTTTGGCACAAAGGCAGCATGTGATATGCATTTCTTTAAGCAATGCTGGGCCTTTATTTGTGTTTTGTGTTGTTTTTTAGATGGAGGCTGAACTCGGTTGCTGTGGATCATACGCCACGTGATTAATAATTAACAGAAGTTTGGTTTAATGTTTGCAGCGGTATGCGATGCTCTGTTCGCAGAGAAACATGCGCCCGAGAGTCAACAGGTGAGCTGTGGCTCTATAAACTCACTAGAATATTTACTGCCTTCAGAGCCTGCATAAATTTCAAATCTCTGACTCCCACTCTGTGGGATTTTATTTTTAGCTATCAGATCTTAGCAGAAGTGCTGCAAAGTGAGCTTTGCTGTTCCTCGTTTACTCATCAACAAGTTGCACGTCCACCACAAGAAAAACACAAGTTAGCTTCACACTGTGAGCAAGTGTGCCACACTTTCATGTAATTACACATTTCTACAGAGAAATCAGAATCTTTTTGTTGAGTCAAGTGTTAGTTTGAAAAAACAAACAAGTGATTGATTTTTAACATGCTCATTATACAGAAAGTAGATTAAATTTTCAATAACTGCAGAAAGAAAAAATGCTCACGGAACTTAAACTTTTTTTTTGTTTATGGCTACAGATATTTTAAAACTCCACGTGTTCTTTCATTCTGATACAAATAGAGCCTCTGTGGGCATCCGAGACTTTCATGAAATGCACAGCTGGAGAAATGCATCACTGCATGAGCTCAAGAACAGCTGGAGTTCACAAAACGCAAAAAGTCAGTGAAATCCTGAAAATGTTCTCGTGCTCTGGCATCTTTTAATCACACTCCACGTGCTGCTGATTATCTCATGCTGCTGATTATATCATGCTGCTGTATTCATTCATACCCATCTGCTCACCACAGACTCATGTTCAGGCTGCTGTTTATTACGCCGTATTGTTTTACATTATTAGTGTTTAGGGGAGTGGTGGCGCAGAGGTTAGAGAGGTGGGCTTGTGATCCGAAGATCGCCGGTTCACGCCCCGGCCCCGACAACATCAAAAATTGTGGGTGGGGTAGGTGAAACACCCACACTTGCCCCCACCCTCATTCGCCCCACTCTGGGCCCATGAGCAAGGCCCTTAACCCCCACCATGTGCTCCCTAAACAGGTCTCTCTTGAAAATGAGTTCTCATGGCTCAATGAGACTAACCTGGATAAATAAAGGCTAAATGAAAAAAAAAAAAAAAAATGAAAAATTATTAGTGTTTAGCGTATATCTTAGTGTATATTTTATATCCTTATATACTGTTTCATTTTACACTTTAGATTTTTCTTATTTTTGGGTGTAACTGGAACCTTGAGTACATAATTTCATTCCTCCTCATGCACCATATGCGATTCAAATGACAATAAACTTGACTTGAACATATCTGGATGTTAAAAGAAACAGCAACGTTAGTCCTCACACTTAAAAACTAGACATTTACACGCTTTACAGTATGTGCCACACTAAAGTCTGTTTACTACCAGGTTGTTTGACCAGTAGAAGAAGCTAAGCCTTTTGGGACACCTTTAGTTAATAATTTTAAAGTGGGATTCTGTGGGAACGTTATGAACAGCTGATATTTTACACTAGTACTGACTTTAAATTTGGAGAAATAGTTTGACACCAGACTGATCAGCTAATTTAATTGGGGCTAAAAGCTCAGTAGTTATCCTAAAACAACTCCAGTCTTTAAAAAAAGATTTGCTGTTCAAACACTATTAAATAAACTTTTACGTCTACATTAGGTCGTCGATTCAGTCAGAATTAAACTCTGCTCTTTCAAACTGAGGTTGTTTAAAAAACTGTTTTCCACAAGTAAGATTTTTTTTAAAAACATTTTTCCTGTGAACGTTATCTAAAATGAACTGCCAAGCATTCCTTGAAGAAAAACATGTTCACTGCTTCCTTTAAGGCCAGAATTTGAAACTAAGATCATCTCAAGTTGAGAACTGAGTTTTAGCTGATTTATTCAAACAGTGAAATTCTCAGGCACTATCTTATTTGTTAGTGCTTGGAGTATGTGTTGTGAATGACTGTCAGCTACTACACGCCAAAAACTGTTTAAAAATCTGTCAAATTCACTGAGGTCTGGCCTTTTTGTGTTGGGTTATGGTTAAATAACTGTGGTGGCCATGTTGAATTGGGTTGACTTCAAAAGTTAATCAGCTGTAGATGTTCAACCAGTGATGACTTTATTTTATTTTGTTTTTTCACCTCCATGGCAAGCGATACAATGTATTCTACAAAAACATAAGTTTAAATACGTATATGAGATGGGAGCATGAATGAACCATGATGAAGAATGTACATCTGACAGTGACAGTGTAGCATTTGTATTCTTTTGGTACATCTACTGCTTCAATCATATGGCGCCGCTGAACTCAGCCTCCATCGGTTTTAGCCTGATTGAGCTTATAAATCAACCAACAGCTGTGTGGGCCACCGGCGGTCAGATTGAAAGGAGCAGGAACAAATGACCAACCTCATGATGAAACCTCGTCCTCTGACTTCTGTGACAGCCTGCTTTCACACTCTCCACTGTGTCCAAGTACAAAGTTCACAATAAAAAATATGCTCGCCATCATTGTTCATGTGGAAAAAGAGATGCCGTACATTATTTTATTTTTACATTCATGCTTTTCTTTTTCTGGTAGCATTTTGACACAATCGATTTTAACTTTTAAGCGTCATAAACACATAAAAGATGTTTCAGTTTTTTAAATTTATTTCAGCTTGGAGATGAAGCAGGGTCAGTGAAATAGTGGCCATGCCATTAGATTCCAATTAGTCACTGCACGTTTAACTAATAATCTCATCACACCTATTAAAGGCTTTAAAAAATGATGTGTTCATGTTGACACCAGCCATGGCAAGAAACCTTAATTGTTTGGAGGCCTACTGGGGACTCCACCCTGAAACTGTGAAAGTGTAAAATGTTGCTGGGTAAATATTTAACGAAGGTTGTTGCGTTTTTAATTACGATGATCATTTCCATTTGCAGTATCATTTATTAATAAGACTTATAAACACAAAAATGAAAGGCTTAACAAGTACAACATACATATCTACTGTATCTACAACACATAGAATTGAACAATGTTTAAAAAACAAATTGTATTTTATTGAAAATCCATTGAGATAAACCCATTTTTTCTTAATTTTTTGTTCTGTCATTGCTTTGCTCATAACATTCTTAATGGGATTTATATGTCAGTCACTACCATCCAAACTGGGTGTGGACATTAAGGGCAGTGAGACAAATGAGACAATTGAAATACTTCAACGGTAAGAGCATGAATGCGTGACACTAAGAATGAAGAATGTAACAGCCCCTGATTTATTGTAGTTCAAGATGTCATTTGAGATGTTACTCTTGTAAAACATGTGATGACAATCCATTTTTGATAAACTGGACAGCCCTAAACACAAAGTTGAGCTTGTTTCCATTGTGGCCAAAACTTGGCTTGAATCATTGTGTTATTCATGAACATAAATTGAAGGTGTAACCATGAAAAAGAGGGTGTCTGGTGCAGAAATCTCAAATTCTCATCTTTAATATTTGAAGATTTTGTCGTTCTGTTGGCATTTTCAAGGAAATGCATTCAGTGTCTACTGTGGAGGTTCATAGCTTGGTATAAAGTGTCTGGGATGAAAATCAACTCCTCTAAATAAGAGGCATGGTTCACAACTGGAAGATGGTAGAATCATATTTCTGAGGGGTTAAGTGACTATTCAAGTATCTTGAAGTCTTTTTCATGAGTGATGGCAGGATGGAGCAGAGATATATCAATGGAATGGGCTTCATCTCTAGTTTGGTGAAAGGAAAACCTCAGTTTGTTGCTGTGTCTACTTTGTAACCCTCACCCATGACTGTAAGATGCGGATCATGGTAGAAAGACCAAAATACAAACGGCTGAAAAATAGTCCTCCTCCAAGAGTTGTCGAGCTTAGCTTTAGAAGTGATCTCTATTATCTGAGGGGAGTTTAAAGAAGACCTGCTGATCCTCCACATGTAAAGAAGTCAGCTGAGGCGGTTCAGTTGTCTGATTGCAGGGTCCACAAGATTTCATGAAAACAAAACTCCGAGTTTTCCCAGATTTTTCCCTGAGTAATTCCTGAAAATCCAGGAGATTGTTCAGTCACACGAAATGCTCTGAACTTAGTGTTTTAGGTGGCGGGCAGAGTCACATTCAGAAATAACAGGAACTATACTGTAGCCTACTGTACATGCACATAGCAATCATTCCGAATAATTAATAATACTGTATAACATCACATACTAAAAGTCACCATAGCCATTTAGTAAGGAGCCATGTTTTATGGACACTGTAGAAGTAGAACATGGACTCAGTGATACCAGAGTACCAGTACATGCAAGATTGTAAATAAGTCCCTTAAGCAAGTCTTGTAAGTCGTCAGTCTTGTAAATGAGTCCCAGAGGATCATTGGAATTACCCTGTATAAATAAAGGTTAAATGAAAATCTTAGAAAGTTAATCTTTTAATGAACAGATCAATGTTCAAATTCCCGGAGATTTTCCTGATCTTTGATGTTTTTCTTGAATTGTCTGAGTTTTCCCTGTCTGGAAAATCTGAAAGTCATTTTCCAGGTCTTTCCTGATTCCCAGAGTCACTGGGAATCCTGGAATGGGATGCCTCTTGTGTGTCTCCCACTAGAGTTTTTTTTAAGCATGTCCATCTGGGGTAGACTCAGAACTTTAGAGGGATTGTGTACCTTCTCTGGCCTGGGACTCATTAGGACATTTCTGGACATGTCGCCTCCAGAGCATGAACACTAGTAGAAGAAAATGGATGGATGGATGGATGGATGGCTATACTGCCATTATCACACAATTTAAATGTAGCTTAAATTGTTTAAATATTTTTACAAGAAAAAAACAAAACATTTTCTTCAACTTCTGAGCAGGTCAGAATCCAAAATCCAACTCGACAGGTTGACAGTACAGTATATTTACACAGGTGAGTTGGAAATTCCAGTCATTATTTCTTTTATTCCCTTTTTCTTTTCCAACGTCACATGTGTGTTAAGCTGTTCCCTGCCAGCTGTCTGATTTATCAGATTCCATAATGCAATCACCATTCAGTCCCAGTCCTTACACTTCACAACTTTCATTACCACCTGACTGGTTTTACTAACCTGAAAAGGCACATTTGTAAGATTTCTGAGACATCAGTGAACCAACCAAACTGTCAAGTACTTGATAACAGTAATTTTTACAGGCAGAATGTTAACAAAGGATAATTTATTCTGCTTTGGGTGAATAAACAAAAAAAATCATCAGATTAAAAAGAAACAAGTTTGGAATGGCTGTAAATAGAAAAGTGGGAGAATTGATTAGAGCAGGTCATGCATATAAAATCTGTATTTATTTTGTTGCACAACCCCCACCCCTTCCCTCCCTACCTGAAACCAATTAGCAAACAAATGCTGCAGACTGTAGCAGAAGCATTACCTGCTCCCATTATCTTTAAGATGACTAAAAGACTGACAAAACTGTGCATCAGTTATTTGACATCTGAGAGGAGCGTCTGACATCATTGAAAACAAGTATCATCGCAGGTGTTCCTTAAGATCTGTGCAGAAAAGCATTGTTTTGCACAGGCTGTATTCTGCCTCCCTCTTGTCCCCCTACCATGTACACTGAAGCGTGGGCCGCCCACTGCTTTTAGATTAACCTCGTATTCCCTCTTCTACCATTGAAGCAAAGCTTTCATATAATCCATTCTAGACTCCCTCAGCTGATAAATGTAACTCACAGCTTCCAGTTTCTCTAATTCAGCGAGGCTGCTCATGTTTTGTCGGGTAAATAAATTAGATTCGGAATCAGAAAGTTGTACAAAGTGTAAGGAACTTGAGTGCTGAAGTGTGTGAAACGGACTTTGATCAGCGCTTATCTCTTCCGACCCCTTCACTCTAATGCATTGCAATAATATGCATGCACTTATTTGTTTTATTTGGTGATTTAGTGAAACAGGTCTCTCTTGTAAATGAGTCCTCGTGGCTCAGTGAGACTAACCTGTATAAATAAATGTTGAATGAATGAATGAATGATTTCTTCCCATGCTTTTTTTTTTTAGTTATTACCGAGACAAATCAACTTTCTAAAGGACCACTTGATGAAACAAAGGTTCTGTTTTCTCAACATAATGATGAGATGCTGCTGATTTACTTCATGTTGCTGTGTTCATTCGTCCTCATCTGCTCACACAGACTCATGTTTGTGCTGCTGTTGTTTGGCGCATTATTTTGTACTTTGTACTATTAGTAGTGCATTGTTAGTTTAGTGCATTCTTAGTTTAGTGTATGATATTTAGAAAATGGGTTGAATTAAAGTAATTTCTGTGGTGGTTAATGTCAGTTAGCTGAGTGGGTCATTTTCAATTAAGTGACTTAAAAAGTTCACCCATTGAAGATATACATTCAATAATTTAGTTAAAAAAAAAATCCTCCACTGGTTCATAAGGTATACGATATTTGTCAAATTCTAGAGACAAACCAACGTACACAGACATGGGGAAAAAACATTATCACCTTTTGAATTCAGGGGGGGTGGGGTAATAAAAGGAAATAGGGTGTTGTTACACTAAATAAGACTCAGTATGTTCTACAGTTTGTTGGTCTCTATTTTTTTAACAGTTTTTCTCAGCATTGATTTATGCGACACATGAAGTTCTAACAGAGACATGATTTTCTGTTAAATGTCATCTTAATCTCAGAGCAATCTGCTGAACATGATGTCTCATTCCTTAGTCTTTTCATCATTTAAAGACTAAGGATGATTATTAATTCTTATATTTTGGGTACAAGCTACAAAGTGGGTTCCACATTAAAACGTCTGGACTCCTGTAGTAAAAGGAAGGATGGCTCTTTCTACTCTGTCATTTGTTCAAATGGGTAAAGTCCTCATTCACTGATAATTAGGCCTCAGAGAGCTGTGTAAAGACCCGCAAAAAGGGAATGATTGAACAGATTGCCAGGACCGCTCAAAGCGTATGTGAAACACACGAAGTGTGTGTGCAGGAGAGAACATCAGACAAACAGCAAGGCAAACAAGAAAAGGAGGAAAAGAGTTAGACATTATCCAATATGAATCTTCATTTCTATGTTTTTGTCTTCCTGGCAACCTTCTGTCTGGACTCCAGTCTGATCAGTTTCCCACTGATAAAACAATTAGACTGAGAGATGAAACAGCAGTTTCCAAGGCATCGCTCATACTTGGCACGGGCGTGTTTTCCACTGCTTGGCTGCATATTTCAAATAGACGCTCTTTTAATTACAATAGCATGCAGAAGTCCTCCTGCTCACAATGTCTGCTTCTTTGAAACAAAAGGAAAACATTTTTTGTCTACAATACATTGAAGCGATGCCTCAAATCCTTTTGAAAACGGTATTTTACAAAAAGTTTATGAACAATTAATTTATTAGCTGCTTTAAAGAGTTTAATTTTGACTGAATTGATGAGGTAATGCTAGTCCAAGTTGGCCAATGCCTAACTGGTTCACTGCCAATTTAAAAGAACTTCAATCCATACATTATTTACCCACTTCTTCCTTTTCAAGTCACGAGGGTCACTGGTGCTCATATCCATCAGTCATGTGTGTGAGGCAGCGGACACAAGCCGCAAGCCCATCACAGTTTAAAATAGGGTTCATCTTGAAAATTTAACAGAAGATCATGTGAAATATATGAATAAAAGACTAATTGTGGTTTTTGTGATATTATACCAACTGACACACACAAAAAAAGCTTGTGCACACCCAGAGCCAGGCAAAAACATTATCTCCTGCCTTTTGCATTTTAGCTCGGTTCAATAAAACTAGGAAAACAATAACATTAAAAGCACTGTTTGAATTTGTACTAAGGGAGGTGATATGTGTTAATGCTTCAGTTGCTTTTGTCTTCAAACCGTAAAAAATGGATGTAAAAATCAAACTTAAAATTTGAAAAAAAGTATTTGATCGCAATCTAATGAGACTGATCTAATATTGCACATAACTCACATTGCAACTAATCGCATCATACAATTAGAGTGCACTAAATGTCTCGCAAAAGTAATTTATATGATAAAGTGTCCATAAGCAGCCTGATTGCTCAGGTCAATGGAAGCCTTTCAGTCAAGCAGAGCTGTGCATTTAGACCCATTTCCCTCTAATGACAGCAGCTGGAAGCTCTTCCAGGCACCCTGGCTGCAGAGTGACAAAGGACATGATGCAAGACTCCCGCTGTTTTGAGGACAGGACTTATTTGTCAGAAAAAAGGGCAACAGAATTTGGCTGAGCCAGTTCAGTATCTTGACTAATTTTCTCTGCTGGATATATTGCAAACATTAAATTGCCATTAGCAAATGTGCTTACTGTATATGATTAAAATGTCACCTCTTAACTTACAGCAATGGCACACACTGACCAGTAAAGTTAAACACCCAGCAGCAATGGGACAATTTGGGCATATCTTAGCAGCAAGGGTTATGTGAAAGATTTAAGCTGTGAAGAGCTGGCACATCTAGAACAAGAACCTGAGTGAATGGGGAGTTTTATCAGGCTGCCAGTGTCCAGGTATTGAACCTTATTGTGTCATCCTGCAAAGTTTCGATGACTGACATCAGCCAAACTATAAATTAATCATCCAATGTATTGGCTGCACTTAATAATAGAGTAGATATTGGCATAATGGACAATTTCATCCACCAAGGGATGGCTGGAAGCAGTAGAGAACCAACAGGTCCTTTTATACCCTCAGTGAAAGCATAAGTATTCAGCAAATGATGAGATGGATGTTTATTAAATATTTATTTAATATAAAATACTTTTTTTATAAATTTGCTATTTTATCTACCATCCACCCATCACCTTTACCCACGTTCTTTTTGGGTTGTGGGAGTCACTGGTGCCCATATCCAGCAGTTACTGAGCGACAGGTGGGGTACACCCTGGACAGGTCTCCAGTCCGTCACAGGGACACACAGAGACAAACGAGACAAACAACCATTCACTCTCTCACTCACACCTAGAGACAATTTAGAGTTACCAATCAGTCTAACATGCATGTTTTTAGTCTGTGGGAGGAAACAAGAGTATCCGGAGAAAACTCACGCATGCACGGAGAGAACATGCAAACTCCACCTATGAAGATCCCTGGCCAAGATTCAAACCAACGACTTTCTTACTGAGAGGTGGCAGCTCTAACAACTGTTCCACCGTGCCGCTGCTCAAATTTATCTTATTTTCCATAAGTTAGTTTGCAGTTTAGCAAGAAACTTTTTATATCATGAAAATAAAATTATTCATCAGCGTCTTCTAAATTTGCTTCTCCAGGCATAAACATGTTTGAAGAAGCTTTGGTTAGGACTTCACTGTCAGGAGAGAAGGCACAGGTCAGTCAGAAGCTTGCAGGAGGAGTTTGTTGAACTGACAGGGAAATTAACCAATCACAATGTTTATATAGAGCGGGTGGGATCAAAAGAATGTTTGATGAACCTTCGAACGTCACGGAGGGTTGTCCTGTGTCAGTGTTAGCTATTTGTTTCCAGCGGAGTGATGACAGACATAAATGAGGTGTTTAGTTTGTCAAAATCACTTTTTTTAAGTCGATCTTTTGCAGAGAACAAGATTACTGGTGTATTCAAAACAGGAAGATCAACCCCAGCAGTGAAATTGACAGAAAATAAATCAGGATAAAATATGTTTTCTAATGGACTTTTATCAACTTTAGTGCTGAGAGGTTTTTTTTTGTTTTTTTTTTACTAGTCTTTTTTTTCAGTATCATCTGGCTGTCTGGGAAAAAAAAAGTGTTTTTTGAGCTGTAGCAGGAGTGATCAAGGGAGGAAGAAGAGTGACACTTTCTCCTCACTTTAATACACTTAATTTTGCTCTCATTAAAACAGGGCACCAGGTCAGTTTATTGACCAATAGCAGCTGAATTAATTTATTCACTCGTTAATAATCAGGACACAGTCACTGAAGTAGACTCCATTAATTACAGGGAAGTTTATAAGTGAACAGATGAATATTCACTCAGATGAGGAGAACAAATATGTCTGCAGTTTCATTACAAAGACGATAAATAAAGATACAGTACATTTTGTTTCCTTTCAGCTACTCCCTTCTTCAGGGGTTCATCATCGTAAACTAACTTACACAAAGATTTGGCGATTGTTTTTATGCCAGATGTCCTTCCTGACACAACCACAGACCACCGAGCTACCACAGCCCTCTGTGTGGAGCAGAGAGCTGTCATCACGGGTGTAGATGGTGGGGGTTAAGAGCCTTATTCAAAAGCCCAGAGTGGGACAAACTAAGGTGGAGGCACCCAACTTTTTTAACGCTGTCGGTCCAAGGAGTCGAACTGGTGATTTTCCAATCACTGGCCCACCTTCTCTAATTTCTATGTTTCAGTGTGACTGAGCAACTGGGATTTGCTACGCAAGGACAAACATGCCAGCTGTCAGTATTGTTGTTACATATTCCACTAGATTAGACTGGAGTCAATAGGTTAGATTAGAGGTGGTGTTATGACATCATAGTTTTCAAGTCGTCGTGTTTAGTTCATACAAAAAGTCAATAGTGACCTAACAATAGGTCTTTTACTCTCAAGCAATTTGTCTTTTTGGAAACCTTGTTTCCAAAAGTACTCTTTTGAAGTTCGTAATACACAATGTCCATGTGGCTTAAAAAAATCTCTGCATATTTGGAAAATATCATTTCTACAGGGACAGGGACAAAGTTTTTGGAGTTTACTTGTAATCCTGCAGCCTCTTGACATGCATTTAGAAGTCTGCTCGCCACGGTTGTTGGAGGTTGAACCCAAAAATGCAGAGCTTCAAAAACTAAAACTGACTTTTACTACAATCAAAAACAATAAGCTGTTTTGGCAGTAAATCTGCAAAAACTAGGAGCAGCACAAGAAGACACAAAAAAAAATGAGATGAGGCGTGAGAGCTAACAATGCCGCACAGAGGAATGAATGAAGGATGAGCAAATATATGGATTGAGGTTCATGAGAGAAGTGGAAACACCTGGCATAACTGGGGACAGGTGAGGGTGGGCAGGAGCTGAAGGAACAGAAGCTGACAGAATGAGTAGTGGCACAGAGGAAACACAAACAACCACAGCAGAACACAGAAAAAGAAAAATAATAACCAAACGGGAAAACAAACACAAGAAAACAAAAACCTATGAAAAATGAACCAGAAGCACAGACACTGCTTCACTGAACATGATGGACATCATGTCTCTGTACGTCTTATCCCTCCTGAGTCAGCACCTCGTTACAGTCAGCACACATCCACACACAACACATGCATCTTTGGACCACCATTCTTCATACTGAGGTCCTCCTGGGACCAACCAGGGCCTCATGTATCAAAAAGTTCACAGCTTTCATAGTGAAAGTTGGCATTGGGAAAAAAAAAAGAGAAAAGTGCATGCGCTCAGAAATATTCAGATCTATCAGTACACACGCATGTATCCGCACAGTTTTCCTTCCGTCCACTGAATGTGGAACTGAGCACACATGAAACACTTCCCCTGACATGCCTCTGTTTCATGTAATATAATTAAATGAAATGTGAGTCAGAGACGCTCCTCAGTAGCTAGTAAGGGGTAAAAACATTTTTGCCACATGTGCACAACAACAAATGTGTACAGTAGTCCCTCGTTTATTGCGGGGGTTATGTTCCACACACCCCTGCGATAGGTAGAAACCGCTAAGTAAGAACGTTATATTTATTTTAGTATTTTTATATATTGTCAGGCTTTATAAACACTTCACACACTCTTGCAATGTTCTAAACTCTTAAACCTACATAATTTTAACAACATACGTATATGCAATACACAGCACTGCAAAATTTTATATGGGTACTCATCAGCTCTGCAGAAGCTTGGTTCTGGTCGGCCTCGGTTTCGTTCGGCTACCCTGCAACATGACAAGCCCACCACCCCGTCCAAGTAGATGTGCGTGTGCTGCCACTCCAGGAAGGACACTACTTCTTCAAGGCTGCCCAGGATGTAGTCCTGATCTCTGCTGTCTGTCTCCTGCAGCTCCCAGTATCCGGGTCACACTGAGTCTGGATCAACTGCAGCCCATGTACATCACTGAAGATACAACTTGAAGGATGAATTCAGCTTTCTGACTTTCCTGCCAGTTCTTTGAGCTTCATAGATAGATCGTTACTTCTGTGTTGCAACACTTTCCCACCATTTCGTCAGAAAGCAGCGGCCGGTAGCACTGTTGGCTTCTGGGTAGTGTAGTTCTTTTTTGACGGTGTTACAGTGTAGGCTTATTTCAATTCAATTCAGTTTATTTATATAGCGCCAAATCACAACAAAGTTGTCTCAGGGCACTTTACAGAAACATTCACATACATAAAAGCCAATTAGTAAAGTTCTCTATCTAAGGAATCCAGCAGACAAGTTTAATCTTGGCTTTGTTGCAGTCTCGCATCCTGAGCAAGCACAGAGGCAACAGTGGAAAGGAAAAACTCCCTTTTAAAAGGAAGAAACCTCCAACAGAACCAGGCTCAGGACAAGCGGCCATCTGCTTTGACCGGCAGGTTGAGAGGACAGGAAGGAGAGACAAATGAACACAGAATGGTACGTCCAGGTATAGGTCCAGGTGTACATGAAAGACAAAAAAACACGTTAAGGATAGAAAAAATAATTACAAATGTTGAGCAGAGTAAGTAAAGACAGTAGCAGAGTGAAAATTGTGGTCAATTTGTCCTCCAGCAGTCTAAGCCTATAGCAGCATAACTAAGGGACAGCTCAGGAAACCCAAGCAGACCCTAACTATAGGATTTAGCAAAAAGGAAAGTCTTAAGCCTAGTTTTAAGTCTTAAGTCTTAAGTCTTAAGTCTTAAGTCCAGTTTTAAAACTGGACAATGTGTCAGCCTCACGGACAGAGATTGGAAGTTGGTTCCACAAGAGGAGGAGCCTGATAACTGAAAGACCTGCCTCCCATTCTGTTTTTGTAAACTCTAGGAACCACAAGTAAACCTGCAGTCTGAGAGCAAAGTGCTCTGTTAGGAGAAAACTACAAAATGGCAGTGCCTGTCGGAAGTATTATTTTTTGTTAACTTTTTATCCCTTACTGTCCCAATCATGTGAGTAATATTAAAGTTGATAATCATTGAAAAACCGCAAAAGAGCGAGTCCAAGAAAGTTGAACCGCAAAGTGGCGAGGGACTACTATGTAAATATGTTTACATAGTAAACATATTTGTGAGCTTGCTGCTGGCACATGTTTAATAAAATTATAATTACTGTAAACACAGAGGCACCCAGAAGCTTGGTAAAACTTAGAGCTTTATTTATTTATTTATTTTTAAGTTGATATCTAGAAATTAGTCGCTGCACATCAATATAAGTGTGGGGGAGTTTCTCAGGGCATCTTACAGATGAAGCCGTCTCATACATGTGATCCCTGAAAACATGTTGCCTCTTCTTATGACGATGTCCTCCAGCAGTCAAAGCTGCCACTGTTCCACAATTACACACAACTTTATCCAGCTATTTTTGGACCAATGTCAGACTATTCCTTATCGATCAGGTGAGTTGTTTTGAATTAATTTGCTGATCTTACACTGTTTTCATCTCAGTGAGAATGGAAGTGTCCTTTAGACAATTCAAAAGCATTTTTTTGCATATCACCTGTCTGTGTGCCTTACAGGCGTGCAGTCACTGACATGTTTACATCAAAATATGACATTTTGTAATTTACAATGGACTGAGGTTGTTCTGATCATTTATGAAGTGTGTAAGATGTTATGCTGTATGAGGTTAAATGTAGTTCAGTTTATTAATTTGGATTTAAATCATTAATGGCCAAACACTGTTGTCAAATAATCAGTGAGGAAAATCGCTATTGGCTGTCCTAAATGTCGCTAAAAGTTGCTAAATGATGTCCTCCCCTAATTTTCATATTGGGTCATTTCAGTATAATTGTGATCTAACCTGTAGGAAAAACAATATGGCTTTAAATGGACATTAACAATCTAAATAACACCTCAGCTGCGTATTAATTGTTAGTCTAAATGCAAACACCTCTGTAAGAAATTAATTCTGCTTTTGAGGTCAAGGGTTTACATGGCTCAGATTATTTGAGCCCATTCGAAAAGATATCTTGAGCTCTTTCATGTTCCTTATGAATATAGAAAGGAATTAAGGAAAACTTCTCAACTTAAACACAAGTAAACCTTGGAATTATGTGATGTGGAATATTCACATTAATTTCTCTAGATTGGATAATATTCTTGCTTTCTGTCCATAAAAAGGTTTGAAACATATCAGAAATATTTGTTGTTTATGTAAACTGTTTTTTTTTGTTTTTTTTTTTGTATATAGATGGGGACTGGAATGACATGGTGAATCAGTTGGAAGAGCTGTTGCCTCTCAGTGAGAAGATTGCCTGTTCAAATCCCAGCCCGGGGCCTTTCTGGGTGGAGTTTGCATGTTCTCTCCATGCATGCGTGGATTTCCTCCAGGTACTCCAGTTTCCTCCCACAGAACAAAACATGCATGTTAGACTGATTGGTAACTCTGAATTGTCTCTATGTGTGAGTGAGAAAGTGACTGATTTGTCTCATTTGTCTGTGTCCCTGTAATGGACTGGAGACCTGTCCAGGGTGTCCCCTGCCTCTCGCACAGTGACTGCTGGACATGGGCACTAGTGATCCCCACGACCCGAAAAGGAAAAAGCAGGTAAAGATAATGGATGGATGGGTGGGTGGATGGGGACTGGAACACTAGTAAAAAACAATTCAAGAGTATACCAAGATGATGAAGTGCCACCACACTGGACTCCCTAACAATAAAGGAGGCTTCCTGGTGGTCAGGACATTCCTCAGATGGCATTGTGTTATGGGATAGAAGAACAAATATTTGAGGCTGCACAATATAAAAGTTGTTTCTTTTATTCACAAAAATACCAAATTAACATATGCTGTAATTGAAGCTTTTTACAGTGTTAATACATAATTGTTTTTAAATATTAATTCACTGTACAATATTGCACTATTTATGTTTCATAATGTTTAACCCTGAAGAAACAACAGAGGGAGTCCAGTTTGTCAGTGCACAGCATACGTGCACTATATTATCCAGAAGTGTAAGATCTTTAGTGAAAGCTGGGATCTTCAGTCCAACAGATTTAGCAACATCAAACCCCCTGTCTGCTAAAATGACATCACCTTGACTGAGGGAGTCCAGAAATCCCCTGAGTTCAGTCGACTGAGACCTAAACATGGAACCAACAAAGGAAGAATCTTCAGTCTCATCAGTGTTGGCAGCGGTTGTTGAAAAGAGGACAAGTTTGTTACATTTTGCAGGAATTACATTATAAAGGTTAAAACTGCTTGAAATTTGGAATGTGTGGGCACACACCTGTAAATGCTTTGATTTTATCATCATATTTTCAAATGCGGGCAGCACGGTGGCGCAACTGGTAAAGCTGCTGCCTCTCAGCGAGCAGGTCCCTGGTTCAAACCCCGGTCCAGGGGCCTTCTGGGTGGAGTTTGCATGTTCTCTCCGTGCATGCGTGGGTTTTCTCCGGGTACTCCGGTATCCTCCCACAGACCAAAAACATGCATGTTAGGCTGATTGGTAACTCTAAATTGTCCCTAGGTGTGAGTGAGAGAGTGAATGGTTGTTTGTCTCATTTGTCTCTATGTGGCCCTGTGATGGACTTGCGACCCGTCCAGGGTGTACCCCGCCCCTCGCACAGTGATTGCTGGACATGGGCACCAGCGACCCCCGTGACCCAAAATGGAATAAGCGGGTAAAGAAAATGGATGGATGGATGGATTTTCAAATGCAGATTCATCAGATATTACTGATCTATTAATTTCTTTAAGCTTACAGTTTTCCTCCCTCCTCAATTTTGTAAACTTCCAGTTGTGTTCTTGAATCTGTGGATGTTCTGTTGCTCATCTTCAGCAGGTGGAGGTTGTGCCACAGCTGAGTCAGCATTCATCCTTTATCTTTTCCTCCATCCTCTTCTTCTGCAGGCTGCTGAGCTGATCACATCTCTGCATATCCCTCATTCTCTTCTTGTGTGTGTGAAAAGATGGAAGGAACCCACTCAGGCAAAAGAGGGTCATCAGATTTGGCACCTGTTCAAAAATTTCCATCTTCCAATTGGAGCAGTGGGTGGGCAGCACTGGTTCAGCTCTTCAATGGTTTAGGTCCTACGTTTCTGATAGGTTTCAATGTGGTGATGAATAATTTTACCTCTGCTTCTGCTGCCCTCCCCTGGGGGGTACCCCAGGGCTCTATTCTTGGTCCTCTCCTGTTCTCACTTTATTTTCTGTCACTGGCTTCTATTTTCAGAAAGCATAGTGTGCAATTTCATTTATATGCAGATGACTGTCAAGTCTACTTCCCTTTGAAACATAATAGCTCCACTCAGTCTCTCCTGGACTGTCTTGATGAAATTAGATGATAGGTGGCACTTAATTTCCTCCATTTTAATGAAAAAAAAAAGACTGAGGTTATGATCTTTAAATCAAGTGGTCCTAGCAGTATCCCCACCTTTAGTTTTTTTTTCTTTGGCCCCATATGAAAAATCAGCTGCTATAAATTTAGGGGTGAAAATGGGCCCCTGCCTGAAACTTGACTGCCATGTCAATAACATGGTTAAGTCGTCTTCCTTTCAGCTGAGGCGCCTGTCAAAAATCAAGCTCCTCCTTTCTAGGCGCCATTTAGAGACAGTGATCCACGCTTTTATTACTTCACATCTGGATTATTGTAATTGTCTTTTGATTGGAGTTAACCAGGCCTCCCGCCCTCTCAAGTTTACACCTGGTACAAAATGCTGCTGCACAATTTTTGACTGATGCAGGTAGGCGGGAGGACATAATTCCAGTTTTCATGTCCCTTCATTGGCTTCCTGTTCAGTTTCAAACCCGTTTTAAACTTCTGTTGTTTTTTTTTTTTAAGTCTTTGAATGGTTTTAGTCCTTCTTATTTGTCTGAACTTCTTCACCTTTATATGTCATGACGTGCTCTTAGATTGTCTGACCAGATGCTTTTAGCAATCCCGTATACCTTTTATAAATCCAGAGGAGGCAGAGCCTTTCCAGCTCTGGCTCCTAAATCGTGGAATGAGCTGCGGCTGAAGGACAGACAGGCCCCATTACTTTCTGTTTTTAAAACTTGTTTAAAAACACATTTTTTCCTTTGGCTTTTAACCTAGAGTGAGCTAGCATCTGTGTCTTAATGTTGTACTCTTTCTTTGTACTTGTGATGTTTTGATTTCTATTTTCTTATAGTTGTCATTGTTTTATTATTGTTCGTTATTTTTGCAAAGCACTTCGGTCGGCTGCTACGTTGCATTTTAAGTGCTGTAGAAATCAAATGGTATGGTATGGTGTGGTAAAAATAATATAACATTTCAATATTTTCATTAAATGTCAAAGTATTACGTGAATAATATCAGTGGTTGTGTTTGCATGAACTCATATTCACCTGTCAGCAACAAACCATTTGATGACTTTTTTTATTTTATTTGTTGTTTTCATGGACAAAAGTGACCAGAGAGACGGGCAAATCATGAGTAAAGATTTTTATTTTCAGCATTCAAAACTTCTTTTTCAGATAGTTATGAACTTTGTATGATATTTTTTATTAGTGCTGAATGAAAAACTATGTATTGCAGAGAAATTCACTGAACTTGTTTTCTGTCTGATTAGTGTAGGTATGTGTGTCATTACATAGTTTTATATAACTGCATGGTTTATGTACACGGCAGCATGGTGGCACAGTTGGTAGAGCTGCAGCTTTTCAATGAGCAGGTCACCCTGGTTGAAATCCCGGACTGGGGGCCTTTCTGGGTAGAATTTTTATGTTCTCTGGTTTTCCCCGGGCACTCCAGTTTCCTCCCACAGACCAAAAACATGCATGTTAGGTTAACTGGTAACTCTAAATTGTACCCAGGTGAGAGTGAGAAAGTGAATGGTTGTTTGTCTCGTCTGTCTCTATGTGTCCCTGTGATGTCCAGGGGTGTCCCCCGCCTCTCGCACAGTGATGGCTGGACATGGGCACCAGTGACCCCCATGACTCGAAAAGGAAGAAGCAGGTAAAGAAAATGGATGGATGGTTAATATACACTTAGCTACATAACTCTTTCACAGAGAGAGATGACTTGATGTAAGTCTACGGTTACCTACAGTTAAAAAGCCCAAGTTCACGTCGACATCATTCAGGTTTAGAATATTTTCAACTCTATCTCATTATGTGTTATTATCACATTCATTAAGTTCAGTTCCTTAAAACCGTCCCAACAAAAAAAACATAAATAAACACCTGAATCAAACCCCACAAAGTCTTTGGTTAAACTGCTTCCTGAATTCATACTGACAGCATTTACCTTGCTTTAGTATTAATATTTTATTAAACATAACTAATTCACTAATCGTAATTACATAAAAGCACAGCAACAACAACACATAACTAAACACAAATCAAAAACCACAAAGTAATTGTAATCTTACCTTTGATCAAATGTTTGCTAAAAGACAAGTGTACTTCTGTGGCTGTCATTGTTTTTACCCTCTCTGGATAGAGAAGCACGTCTAAATGGCACTGACCCACAATCGTCGTCTTTCTGGATTTTCTTTTTCTGATGGAATCCTGTAAAAGCACACCTGGATTTTCTTCACTTAGACTAGTGCATTCAATAGAACATCAATTATATAGCATTTTTTTCTAAATGACATTACGGCTTGCTGGGTGCTCAAAAGCTGGGTGAACTGGACATCTTTTGCCCTCCAAGTGGGCATTTCCTATCAGCTCTGATGTCACGGAAAACTGTGTGATTCATCTGAAGTATGAAAGTGGAGTAGGTCTCCTCTCCTCTCTGCTCAGACTGCAGCTGGGATGCTGCAAGAGGCCACAGTGTCAGACATCTGTCAGAGCTTTGGTATGGGTGTGGGGCTTCAGGCAGCACTCGCTGCTAGGTCAGGACAGTGACACCAGAATGATGGATGCCTTCACATGCAGCCTCCAAAAGTCTCCAAACACATTGGGAAAAGTAGCGAGCTTTGTCACTAGACACTTGGAACTTGCTAGAGGGACCTGAAAACTTATTAAATCTAGTGACAAAGTTACCACGTTGGCAAAATTGTGCCCAAACTCATGAAAAAAACATGTTTAAATACTCCTTAAGTTCAGAAAACTAAATAGTATCGTATTTTAGTGTATTTAGGTGAATTTTAGTGCTTTGTAGTTTGATACTATGGACTGAAAAAGTTTGTGTTGAGGTAAGCACATTCTCATGGCAGATCAGGAGTGTGGATTATTTGGACACACTTTTCCCTCTACATTTGTTTTATAAAATGCTGACATGCATAGAACCTGGTGTGCACAACCTTTTTGTGTGTATGTACCATTGATACATGTGGCCTCAGATCTTCTGATCCAACACCAACAATGTGTGGGATGAACTCCAATGTCAACACTGACCTAGTGCCAATATGCCTGATCTTTAAGGCTTGCTACATCAGCTGTGGGCCAACTTGCTACAGGCAAGAACACAACAACTGTTTGATTACATTCTGCATCAGATTGCTACTGAGGGGTACCATACCCTACTGATATGGGACAGGCAGTATTCCCAACATTCATTAAAATCCATTTGATCTGGTAGTAATCATTGCACACATGCAGTTTTATTTCATTTCCACCACTCTGTTTGGGTGCTAAAGTTTTTTTTATGTCAGTGAGTGTACGTATATAAGACATGCCACAATGAAAATTCAAGGTAGACCCCAAATGCTGAGTGAGACCAGAAATGTGAGGTCTTCGTTGCAGCAGCATCACAGTGCATGTAAACGGGCTGCAGTAAGAACACAATGGGAAGAGATGGAAAAAGTAATTTCCCTTCTCTGCCTCCTTCGCCAGGAGTGCCAGTACAGTTCTCTGTGCCCCCTGGCACATTGATTCAGAGATGAAGAGGAGCCTTGGCAGCAGCATGATCTTAAATGTGATGACATGGGACTCTGTGGCTGGGTCTTTGGACAGGTGCGTGCTGGGTGATTTATGTGCATGTCCTCCTGTAGGTCCCCAGGAGCAAATATTGACGGTTTGTTTCTCCAAGCTCAAGGCAACAGGGAGGCAGAGATTTCTTTAAGTTTTTCTTTTTTTTGTTGCCTCTCAACCTTTGATAAATTGAACCCCGCAAGATGCAAACACACTTGACAGGGAGCCATTTTTTTTACGTAGCCCCAGCCCTCGCACACACACATCAGAAAACAGGAAAAAAAGGCAACTTAATAGCAAACATTATCGATTTGTCATTTCTCTTCTCAGACATCTATATGCAACAGGGACATTTCATTTACACAAGGGGACTGTCAGATTGCATCCTTTTAGTTCCTCACTGGGTCATACATTCTGCTGCCATGTAGGAGATACAGGAGATGGACGCCTCTACATTTCTGTTTACCATAGCTCTGATCCACACTCCTCTGTCTCTGTAAGTTGTGTAGAAAAGCCATCAAACTGACCTGTGAAAAACGGCAGAACTTGCTCTTAAATATTGTCTGACACTGAAAGTGTAAGATGAACAATAATGATTTTGCTGTAATGATTTTACAATAATGACACATCTCCTCCTTGAATCGCCACCTTATCGTGGTGACTGAGTTTGTGAGTCTGAATGATCCTAGGAGCTATGCTGTCTGGGGCAATTTAATAACCCCTGGTAAGGTCTCCCAAGGTAGACTGGTTCTAGGTGACAGGCCAGACTAAAAGCAATTCCAAAGACTCTAATGGACATGAAACCGCAAGGAACTCCATGTCCCTTGCCCGGACGTGGGTTACCAGGGTCCCACCCTGGAGTCAGGCCTGGGGGAGGGGCTTGTCAGCTAACGCCTGGTGACCTGGTCTCTACCCATGGGGCCCGGTTGGGCTCAGTGTGAATGAGCAACATGGGTTTGCCTTCTTGTGGGCCCACCACCTGCAGGAGGGGCCATATGAGTTGGATGCATGAATCAATGGGCAATGGCTGAAGACGGGGATCTTGGCGCTCTGACTGTGTCTTACCAAAGCTGAGTGTTGGGACATGAAACGTGACCTCTTTGATGGGTCCGATTGTTGGTCAAACCTCAGATCCAGGAGGAACAATGCAGATTCTGTCCTGGCCGTGGAACACTGGACCAGCTCATTACCCTCACTAGGGTCCTCGAGGGGTCATGGGAGTTTGCCCATCCAGTCTACATGCGGGTTGTGGACTTGGAGAAGGCATTCAACCGTGTTCCTCGGGGTACACTGTGGGGGGTGACCCGTGAGTATGGGATTGGGGGCCCATTGTTATGGGCTGTTCAGTCCTTACACAAGCGGCAAAAGAGTTTGGTTCACATTGCCTGTAGCAAGTTGGACCCATTCAGGGTGGGAGTTGGACTCCACCAGGGCTGCCCGTTGTCGCCGATTCTGTTCATAACTTTTATGGACAGCATTTCTCGGTGCAGCCATGGGATGGGATATTTCCGGTTCGGTGGCCTCAGGATTCCATCTCTGCTCTTTACATATGATGTGGTCTTGTTGGTGTCATTGTGTCGTGTGCAGTTCGCAGCAGAGTGTGAACCAGCTGGGATGAGAATCAACACCTCCAAATCTGAGGCCATGGTCCTGAACCTGAATAGGGTGGCTTGCTCTCTTCAGGTCAAAGGTGAGGTTCTGCCTCAAGTGGAAGAGAGTTTTGTTCACGAGTGAGGGAAGAATGGATCATGAGATTGGCCAGAGGGATTGGTGTAGCGTCTGCAGTATTGCAGACTCTGTACTGGTCAGTTGTGGTGAAGAGTGAGCTGAGCTGTAAGGCAAAGCTCTCTGTTTACCGGTCGGTCTATAATACTACCCTCACCCATGGTCACAAGCTCTGGGTAGTAACCGAAAGAAAGAGATTGGGGATACAGGCGGTTGAAATGAGTTTCCTCTGCAGGGTAGCTGGACTTTCCCTTAGAGATAGGGTGAGAAGTTTAGTTATCCGGGAGACTCTCGGAGTAGAACCGCTGCTCCTCCACATTGAAAGGAGCAAGTTGAGGTAGTTCGGGCATCTGGTAAAGATGACCCCATGACGCCTCCCTGTGGAGGTGCTTCAGGCATGTCTGACTGAGAGAAGATCCCGGGAAAGACCCAGGACACGCTGGAAAGACTCTGTCTCTTGGGTGGCCTGGGAACGCTTTGGGGTCTGTTGTGGCTTTCTGCCACAATCGTGTTCAAAACAGCTGAGATGTTCACCTTAGTTCAAAAGATTTATTTGACAAACAGGAGTTACAGGTATTCAGAGACAAACAATTACATTTGTAAAATATATGCATATATTTGGAGCATTAAAGAACGAACCGTCTCGGTCTGCGCTTCCCCGGAAATGCTCGCTGGGCGTGTGTTATTTTCGGCTTTTATAAAAGTTTGAGAAGGCTAGCTTTCTGATTGGTTTTGACCTGATGTTACTATGGTTACTGGTCTAGCCCGCCCCCTCTTACCGCATTCCAGAGATAAGATATGGAAGCTTGGTTTCTTCGTCTGCGTTCAGACTGTTCACACTCTAGTTTCAGTTTAGCTTGATTATACCTTATTGATACCAAATGATTTGAGTTAAAGTTGTTTCTTTCTAGGAATAATTAATAACTATTAATTATTATCTAACTCATGTTTATGTGTTCTTAATTGATCCCTTATTATACTTGTGTTTTAGTTCAGTTGAAGTCACCCTGCCCCCACATCTAGTAACATTCTCTTGTAGCTTACTGTGAAGATCAAACCTGTGTCCTCTCATCTAAACCAACCCTGTATCAAACAATGATTAAACGATTAAATGTTAATTGTTATTATTAAGAGAGAACCTGAGGGATTTTACTTAGTCAAACTATATTAAGTCTAAATTAATATATCAAATGTGAACTTGTAAAATTATCATTAGCTAATATAAGGTTCTATGTAAAGGTAAAATAGTTAGAATTAGTAAACATTTTCTATAAATATAGTTCAACCCTTGAAGAAAGACACGCACACACTTTGTATAACATGACATTTGAATGCTTGATAGGAAATATAAAAAGGTATAAAGATATGAAATCCAACAGGTCCCCCCAGAAGTGCTAGAAGAGGTGGCTGTGGAAAGAGATGTCTGGGCTTCCCTGCTCAAGCTGTTGCCCATGCAACCCAAATTTAGAACAAGCGGAAGATAATGTATAGATGGATGGATGGATGGATGGATGGACATATATAAAGTACACCTCCCACCCCACACACAAAGGTACATACTGTATATAAACAAAAATTCTTGGTGCACAAAACAAAAAGACTGGCTCAAAAGAGTCCATGCTCAAAAATTCAGGTATACAATCCAACAATTTTCAGTCAGGTCATCTGGACAGTTTCTTTACAAAAAAAGAAACTGACCAGATGACCTGACTGAAAATTGTTGGATTGTATACTTGGATTATTGAGCATGGACTTATAGGTTTTGAACCAGTTTGACATGACTATTGTTGAGGAGAGGGCTGGCACAAGAGGAGGGGGAGTGCCAAAGACACCATCTTAGCACCAACATAACTGGTTTGTTCCATTTTGGAGTAAGCTGTTTGGGGAAAGAATCAGTTTTGTGTTGTGTTTCCTTGACTGATGAAATCTTCTGGATGGAAGGTGAAATGTTTCAGCAAAAAAAGAAACTGTCCAGATGACCTGACTGAAAATTGTTGGAAAAAGACTGGCTGGCTGGTGAGGAACATGCAGTCACTGCTGGCTTCTGGTGTACAAATAAAAATGCTGAAGTAAAAATATAGATTAGAATAACTATTTTAAAATGTACAAAGTGCAAAATCTTTATACTTAATTACATAATGGGAATAAATAAAATTCTACTTTCCACCCCTGAAATGTGTGTGAGCTGTTAAAACATTTTGTGAACCACCATAAACTTAAAAAGTAACCATTAAATTAAGATCAACAACTAACTAAGCTTTTGATTTTAGTTCAAAATGACCACCAAAGTTAATCAGCATTAGTTAAACAAAAATGTATATAGCTTAGTTTTACCGATTTTGAGCTAAAGTTTGGTGTGGTCATAGCAGAATGGCAATACATTGCAAGACATGCTGTGAGCCTGACATCTCACAATATTTTTTTAATCAGTCTTTTTATTGTTTTTTTTTTTCAGAACACACACAAACACACACATACACAAAAGAGAGAAAAAAAACATGCAACAAAATCCCCTCCCACACCAGATCAGCCACACAGACATGAACACATTACACAGGCATTGACATTTTCTCAACATAAGACAAAAATGGCTGTTAAGTGTCCCAAAATCTCTCAACAGAACCTTTCACAGTATATCTAATCTTTTCCAGGTGAACATGATACATGACTTCTCTTATCCAGTGTTCATATGCTGGGGGATGTGTATCCTTCCATCACAAGGGTGTCGGAAGCATCTGTAATGTGGGGGGGACACACTGATCACCCACCAGTTTGCAAAAAAGTGTACACTAGTGTGCAAAAAAGCAACATTTCACCTAGATTTCCTTACTTTAATTTTACACATTTAAAGCATATTTCTCACCAAGTTTGTCAATTCAGCTGTGGGGTTTAAAGATATTTCAACTTTAATGCACTTAAACACACAGCCTCAGATCGGCACTATTTGTGTTTATAGAGAAATAAAAAGCATCACCACTAGACTTTTTTGTCTTGCGTTCAACACTCCTCATCTACAGGATGAATCTACAGATATTCTCCTGAATTTTTTCAGCAAAGTAAGTAACTCAGGAATGTTAGTGAGAGGATCTGATGTATACAAAAGCATGTAATTAGCATATAAAGTAACTTTAAGCTCTGTGCCTAATCAATTTATACCATAAATGATGGGAGTTTTGCTGTAAAACTACAGTTAATGGTTCTGTCGCTAATACAAATAGGAGCAGTGAGAGCGGGCACCTGTCTCATACCGCGTTGCAATTTGAAGTAGCTGGATATGTTACAATTAGTGTGTACTGCTTCTAATGGGGAAGTATATTGCTTTATTATTACTGGTATTACAGGCCTCTCTTGTAAATGAGTCTCTGAGGTTCAATGAGATTAACCTGTATAAATAAAGGTTGAATGAATATCAACTTCACCCATGATATGAATTTTGGCCCAAATTTAAATAGTTTTAAAACTCGAGGAGATAACCCCACTCCACCCAATCAAATGCTTTCTCAGCATCCAGTGAGAGTTTGACTTCATCATTGTTGTGAACAGGGCGACTGGGAGTGTATAACACACCGAGCAGCCACCTAACATTGAAGAAAGCCTGAAGATTTTTTACAAACCCTGTCGGATCAGGTGGGACAATTGTAGGAACCACCTGCTCAAGTCATGCTTTGCAAGGATTTTTGCATCAGTATTTAAGAGTGATTTAGGTCAAAATGAGCCACAGTTTAGAGGATCTTTATCCTTATTAGGTAACAGTGACATTACAGCTTGACACATGGACAATGGCAATATCTGTGTAGCAAGTGACTCTTCAAACACAGACATTAATGAAGGTGAGAGCAAATTTGAACATTTCTTAAAAAACTCAGAAAGCCATCTGGCCAAAGGGGACTCCCATTTTGCATAATCATTGATCGCAGAATTTAGCTCACCACAGAGAACTATTTTTTCAAATCCAAAAAAGTCCATGCTCAATAATCCAGGTATGCAATCCAACAATTTTCAGTCAGGTCATCTGGACAGTTTCTTTTTTTTTTTTTTTCTGAAACGTTTCATCTTCCATCCAGAAGGCTTCATCAGTCAAGGAAACACACAACACAAAACTGATTCTTCCCCTGAAGGGTAGAATTTGTTCCCCTGAATTGAAGAAACTGTCCAGATGACCTGACTGAAAATTGTTGGATTGTATACCTGGATTATTGAGCACGGACTTTTTCTGTTTTGAACCAGTTTGACATGACTATTGACGAGGAAGAGGGCACAAGAGGAGGGGGCGTGCCAAAGACACCATCTTAGCACCAACATAACTGGTTTGTTCCACTTTGGAGTAAGCTGTTTGGGGGAAGAATCAGTTTTGTGTTGTGTTTCCTTGACTGATGAAGCCTTCCGGATGGAAGGTGAAACGTTTCAGCAAAAAAAAGGAACTGTCCAGATGACCTGACTGAAAATTGTTGTATTTTTTCAAATCTTTGGCCAGATAAAGACTCAGTGAGGGAAGTTTAACATCCTTTTAAAATATCCTCTAAGTCCAATAAACTAGCTGACGACTCAAACTTATACAATGATTGGTAGAATTTACTAAACCATATTTATTCCGACATTATTGCAACATTCAGTTCCTCATCATTATTTATTGTTGCAATAGTGTGATTGGCTAACTGTCGCGGTAACTGATGTAAACGCCAGCCCTTTCACCGTGTTCATGGTAACCATGTCTGTATTTAGATATTTATGTCACCAACATTTATAAGGTTGTGTGTTGATATATTTGGTACGTTTGAAAAGAGGTTACTAAAAAATGTGGTCATCCTAGTTTGGTGCATATACTGAAACCAAAATCACTGTGTTTATAACTTCCCAACCACTAAAACATACCACCCAGCAGTGTCAGTAGGTATACTCGAGGCTGTAAATTGTACCTACTTGCCAACTATAATGGCTACCCCTCTTGATTTGGATTGAAAATTAGATTGAAACACCTTTTTTTTTCTTTTTTTAACCAAAACTTGCACTGTCTGCAGAACGCACATGGATGTCTTGTAAAAAAAAAAAAAAAAAAAAGCAATATCTGTGTTCTCCTGCTTCAGATGCGACATAATTTTCCAAAATTTTACTGGAACATTAAGGGATTTCACATTCCAGCTTACACAGTTAACAGGACAGCCATTAGATTGTCTAACATCCTTAACACTGGTCATAATTGAACAATAGGATATTACTGAATATACATACTCTCACACACCAACACCTGACCAAAAAAAAAAAACCCAAACAGACTGATCTGGTATAAACCCACCCCTCTCTCTTACACGAACATGGAGAGAACAACAACACCTATCTGAGAATCTGCACATATGTGCTTGTAATGAAGAACACTGCTCAAACTGCCTGGGCTCATGCCTGTCCACATATGAGAAGAAAAAAAACGTGCAAACAATACAGCAAATTACTCAATTCAAAGTGCTGATGCCATATAATCTGATTCACATCCATGAAAGCCGCCCAAGCCCTGGCCAAGCTTTGTGTATAATCCGCTGTGATGATTATTCCTTGAAGCGGAGCGAGCCATGACTGTGTGCACATTGTAATATTTCCATGCAGTCTTGGTAGTAGTGCAGTTTAGCTAAAATAACTCTCTGCTCATCACCTGACTTCTTTCCACCCTGAGTCTGGTGCGAGCGGTCAACCTACGATGTCTTACTCAACTGTAGCACCTCTGTTAGCATCTTAGCTACTGCTGCGGTGGTGCTTGACTCCGGCATCTCAGGGATGTCTAAGATCCTCATGTTACACCTTCTCAAATGTCCCTCCACAACTTCTCATTTCTTTTTCAGCACATTTATCTCTGCTTTCAGTTCTGTCACGGTGCTGTGCAGAACTTCAACTTCGTCTGACCAGGTGGAAAGTCTGTCTTTAAATCTTTGACACTCAGTCTCACCTGGTCAATTTCTGTTCTGAAAGCCATTATGCTGTTAGCCACCTCTGCGCTCACTTAGCTCACCTTTAATAAAGGTGAGATCCTCTACGAGGGCAGCTTTCATCTCTGATCTAATTATCATTGAAATGTCTGCTTTCATTGAAGCCATAATGTCCGACTTCAGAGCCGACATGTCTGTCTCTCCGGAACATGGTTAGGGCGGAGTCGAGTCCCCGGCTTTAGAATTACCATGGCCCGAGGCGCTGTCAGGTCCAGTAGCCACAGAAGCCGTAGTCTTAAATTTGTATAATTTCAATGCCATATTTCAGCTCTGTCGAGTCAGTCACATGACAATGCAGACTCTTAAAGCATCCAATGCAGAGGCAGAGGAATATCCTCCCAAAAGTGAGTTTTAAGCAGTAATGCAGGAGCCCAGCTAACACGCAACCTAATGTGCCGCTGCCATCTCGTCCCTCTTCGACATCTCGCAATAGTGCGCCACATTTCACATAAAGCTATTTTCAACGTTTGACCAAAATGGCTACAACTCACTTCTCAACACAAAATGATCTTAGTTTAAAACTCTAGCTTAAAGGGTGATGGGCAATTTGCCTGCCTTTAGGGACTGCTAGGCACATTATTTACTTTAATTTAATTAAACACAATTTAATTAAAGCACATTCAAACATCAATTTTCAACATTTATTGTTAACTGTCAACAATGAAATGGTACATGCAAAAACAAACATTACCAAGGCAATGAGTTTTGCTCAAGGACATGGTGAAGGTTAAGTTAAAAAGCCATTCATTTTGGTTTAAAACAAAACAGACTTTAAAATACCACCTTAAATTTTCCTTTGGGGATATAAATATATCATTCACATAAGCCTGTAACAATCTTATTACACCAGACCCATTCCACAGGGCCCTATTTTCCTCTCTTTAATTTGCTCTCTACTTGGAAACGGACTGCACGGGTTTTTCTCCGTAAAGTCCACTCCTGGGGGAAATTGTGTTTAGCGTTATCGGTGGGAGATCCACCGGCTCAGTCAGCCAGAACAAACAATTATAGCACAGAGGGCAAAACAGGGTTGTTGGGATGAAAGAGCCCCACCTGCTTTAACAGTGAATCTTAAAAAATAAAAAGAGGCAATAAAATAAGGACAACACATAGTTGACTGGTGAGGATAGGAGCCGTGTGTTTGAATATTTAACCTCTTTTATTTTTGTCAACTGAGTGTTGGCTCGTAACTAAACCCTGTGTGTATTTGTGGATATGCAGACAATCAGTGGTAACACGCTGCATCCAAAGAGAATAACTGAACACAGCAATATGTTCCTGCTCAGAGAACAAGTTATTCATGCCTGTTGCACTGAGGTGAAAAAGTCAGAAACAAACTAGGTTACTGATGGCAAAAAAAAGAAAAGACTCGTTTATTCTGCTGCCGCTCACATAAAGTGAATGGGTACATTACTTTTTGTGGGGGTGGGGTGGGGGGGGGGATCACTTTTTCCACATAACAATTAGGCTTCCTAGGAAAAAATATTTTCTCCAAGCATGATTGAAAAGAATGTCAAGTTATGCATGCCTTTTTTTCAATATGAAGTAATTTTGTTTGTTTACTGCTTCTTAATACTTAATGCCTTTTTTTATGAAGGCAGCACAGTGGCTCAGTGGTTAGCACTGTTGCCTCACAGCAAGAAGGTCCTGGGTTCAATTCCCAGTTGGACCTGGGGTCTTTCTGTGTGGAGTTTGCATGTTCTTCTTGTGCTTGTGTGGGTTTTCTCTGGGTACTCAGGTTTCATCCCACATACCAAAAACATGCATGTTAGGCTGCTTTAGGCCCAGGTCTCCCTTGCAAGAGAGATCTGTGATCTCAATGAGATTTGCCTGATTAAATAAATGTTAATAACATGATTTCATGATCTGATTTTATCACGAGTGACACAGCAGCACAAGTGGTAGAGAACTTGTAAACCCAGAAAGAAAGAAGCAGGTAAAGATAAAGGATGGATGGATGGATGGATGAATTACATCCTCTAAACACTCAGGGTAATACTGTCTGAAGTGTTCTCTACTGACAATGTTTAACCTTCTTTTCTGATGATTTTTCACAAAGTCCCTCTGACTGCAAAACGTTCAAAATGCCAAACCCTGACAATGTTGTCTGCACTTGCTCTTGTGCAAGGTGGATGCCTTTTCTCTACCTCTCCTGTTCTCCTCCTGCTTTTCGTTTGCTCTCTGTGTATCAGAGCTCCAATTACACATCTTCCAAAACTAAAACTACTGCTATGGATCTGGTCAGCTGGACTTTCCAGACAATCAATAAAATCTTTTCAACAAAATGACAGGATCCACATGACAGGAAGGTTTGGTTCATGCTTCGAGTACTCAAAATCAGCTGATTTACAAGCTAAACCGTAAGATGGAAGTGATTTGTGAGAATTGCAGGTCACCTGCGGCTTCTGGGACTCGCCAGCATGTTGAAGACAAGCTTGGAGGAGGTTCATAAGCACGGACCAGTGGAATGCCCACAACTCTGGCCATTTTGGATCTTGAAAGTACCTGGAGGACTCAAGGCTGACAACATTTTACAGTCAGGTCATCTGGACAGTTTCTTTTTTTTGTGCTGAAACGTTTCGCCTTTGATCCAGGCCTAATTGATGAAGCCTTCCGGATCGAAGGCGAAACGTTTCAGCACAAAAAAAGAAACTGTCCAGATGACCTGACTGAAAAATGTTGGATTGTATACCTGGATTATTGAGCATGGACTTTGTTGTTTTCAACCAGTTTGACAAGACTGTCAACAAGGAAGAGGGCCGGCAATGGAGGAGGGGCTTACCAAAGAGACCATCTTATCACAAGCAGAACTGGTTTGTTCCACTTTGGAGTAAGCTGTTGGGAGAAGAATCAGTTTTGTTGTGCGTTTCCTTGACTGAGAAAGCCTTCCGGATCGAAGGCGAAACATTTCAGCACAAAAAAAGAAACTGTCCAGGTGACCTAACTGAAAAATGTTGGCTTTCCTGTCTGTATTCCAAAGCAGTGTGTGTTTGAAGGAGGATGCTGACTTAACGGTTTGACACAGCCAGCCACTGTGGTAAGATCACTCACTATAATATGCAGCATTGACAGATCTCGTCTGGTCGACAGAGAACACACTGTGCCCACACACACACACACACACCTGCATACACCTTCGTGCACACACTCACACACACATTGTAGTGTGTTTACCTGCTTTTTGTCTTCATCTCCCTCCAGATCTCATGCCATCTTTTATGGTATTTATTGAGGAGGATACATCAAGAACCTGTTTGGTTTGTGACGGTGCAGTAGCTATGCATCTAAGGTTAGAAATACACATAAAAAATACCCCCACACACAGGAAATATTCTGTTTGAACAATTTCACCTTTTCCCTCTGTTTCTAGTTTGAAAAGATGAAACAACAGTCACTTGTCCATGCCCAAAATCTAGATGTGATATAACAATGATGTAAACACAAAGGTTTCCTTTACAGCTCAGAATATACTGTAGTGCAACTAAAGGAGACTTCTGAAAATAAAATTATGAGTAAAAGTGAGTTACTTTTATTGAATTTGACTTTTCTTTTGTTGCTTTATTTTTCATTGCATTAATAGTTTCCCTAAAGAATATGCAATCACTGTTATCCATAAAACACATAGACAACTGTTTCTTTTATGCTAAATGCACCACACAAAAAGTATTTTTCTTTAAGGCAATATTTGAAATATGCACCAACATCATAGTGGAAAAAATAACTCTGAAGACATTCTTGTTTTTTATTTCTGCAGCTTGCAAAACATTCACATTCTTGTACATTTAGTGGGGAATCCTTTGAACTTAATACACAATGCCACTTTGATTTTGGGTTGTGGAGGGGTGGTATGGGGGGTGTAGTATGACAATATCAGGGGTCCGCATCCTTGATTAAGCCTCTTGTTCAGCTGCCAGCGTTACGACATTTACAGATGATGGACTCCGCTTCATTCAGGCAATTTCTCCTGATTTGTCTCACAGCTGAACAGTAAGGTTGATTGGAGGAAAAGAGACAGGTGAGTCATTTTGATCTAGTTTAATAATAATAGCATAATGGTGGTAATAGCAGTTTAAGTTTGAACACGGCAACAAAGTAGAACTGAATGCGGGCGAGAGTTTACAAGTTCAAGATATTTTTACCATCCATAAGGGGCAATGTTTTTGTTAACCATCACAAAATGCATAAAAATCAAATCAGAATTCAGTCCCAATAAACTTTACTGCAAATATTTGACAGCAGGAATGAGCAAGCTTTTCAAGCTGTTATTACTAAACTTTGGTTTTATAAAAAAAACTATGGCTTGATGGAAGCAGAGACAAGTCACTGCAAAGTGGACGTCTGCGGGGACCAAGTGTTCTTAAAGGTTTTAAATGTCAGCAGACTGTGGCAGCCATCTGCAATCGTGTAGGGTTGAAAAGTCAGTCAGTGTACATGCAATATTGGCTTCTCTGGAAAACTTTCTCCAAGTTTCATTAAACTCACCCAGTGTTTTATGAGATATTTTGGAAATAGACACAACTTTCACTGGCAAGTGATAACTCCATTCTCAATCCATTCATAGTGATTACTGTGAACTCTTTTTTTTTTATAAACATTTGCCATTTTTGCATTAGACATGTAGTGGTAATGAGGGAAAAAGGATGATACTATTTCCCCACTTTAATACAGTTCAAGTTCAAGACAAGTTTATTATCATTTGCATCACATGTGGTACATGAGCTGAAATTAAATTATGTACCCAAGGTCCCACTTACCCCAAAATAGCAAAAATATGAAGTATAGAAAGAAACAGTATGTAAGGATCTAAGATATACGCTAAACGATCGCTAAACGATATGCTAAAAGGTCTAAGATATACACTAACACTAATAATGTAAAACTATACGGCATATCAACAGCAGCCCGAACACGAGTCTGTGGTGAATAGATATGAATGACTGACAAACCAAGATGGCCGCATTTGCCGGAGCTACAGGTTCTCAGGCTCCTGGTGAGAACACAGTTATTCTCTGTTTGGAAATCGGCTTCAAGCCCGACTCCGCTCACTCTAAGCATTTGAATTATGGCTGAATCAAATTTATGAAATTATATGAATGAATGAATGACTTATTTGCTTTTGTTTTAAATTGGGGCTCCAGGTCAGTTTATTAACCAATAACAGGTTGATTAATTTATTCACACATTTGTTTTTCAAGGTTCAAGATTATTTGACATTCACATCACATGTGGTACATGAGGTGGAAGTAAATTGTGTACTCAGGGTCCCAGTAACACACAAAAAAAGCAAACCAATATAAAGTATAAAAAAAGAAACTGTAAACAAGGATATAAGATGTATGCTAAACAATAATAATGTAATATAATTCATTATATTAAACAGCAGCCTGAACATGAGTCTGTGGTGAGCAGATGGGTGTGCAACTTAAAGGTAAGAAATCAGAACTCAGTCACTGAAATAGCATTTGTTAATTATAGGGAACTTGTTACCATGACAAGTTAATATTTACCCAAACGAGGGGGATTTGGCTTTAGAAATTTTATTGAAAAATTTTTATTAAATCTAAAATAGAATCATTAACACAAACATTATCTAAAACACAGACAAAGAAAAAAAAATATGAAGAATGACTAATTTGAATGAGTAGTTACTAT
>NC_056502.1:24122580-24197369 GCF_014905685.2 Nematolebias whitei | reverse complement strand
GTGTATATATATGTGTGTATATATATATGTGTGTATATATATATGTGTGTATATATGTGTATATATGTATATATATATATATATATAAGTATAAATATATATATATGTGTGTGTACAGTCCATTTACCATTATTTAAAAAAATTAGCTGTATGTGACTGCTGTGACCCATGAGAGTGAAGAAGAATGACAATTACTTTTGCCGTCAGTTTTCTTATCTTGACCTGTCATATAAATCACAGGTAGGGAGGGTACTGTGACTCGTTGGTCACAGGATTCCTTGAAACACGTTTTCCTGTAGATAAAGAATTACCTGTTGATTAACGCCCATGTGTGTATAAATGGACAAGCCACTGCCCCTCAGGGGAAGAGACAGAGCAGGAGAGCACTTGTGCCTGACTATGAATTTTTCTTTCTATTTTTCGCACCAGATAATAAAAGGTCTTTAATTGAAGTTAATGTCTTTGAATTATTCTCATCAAAGGGTTACTCAGACTAACGTTTGAGACACTAACAAGGTCTGCAGAGAGGCAGCAGATGAGAAGGCAGAAAAGACTCAATGATTAAGCACATATGAAATGTTGCATTTAAAATTTTACGTTTATTTTATATATAAATGGACCGCATTCATATAGTACTTTTCTATGTTATCAAGATACTCGAAGCACTTTAAAACACAATCTGTGCCCTCATTTACCCATTCATACAACACTCTACTAGATCTGTAGAAAGAATAATCAGAGCTTTCACATTCATACAGGACACACATTGGAGGCAATGGGGGGTTCAGTCGCTTGTCCAGGGACATTTCGGCATGTAACTGATGGTGGGATCGAATCCCCAACTCTTGCCTTTGAGAACGACTGCTCTAACCACTCAGTCACAGCCGCCGCATATGTATGGTATATTTATATATGTGTGTCTATATATATATATATATATATATATATATATATATATATATATATATATATATATATACATACATACATTTTTCAAATTTCTTTTGTTTATTGTGAACAAAAAAACTTTTAATTCATGAAAACATAGTTTCCCAATGAGTTTCTGTTTAATTGATGTCTCCAGGCAGAAACATGTTTGAAGGAACTTTTATCGTTGGTTAGGATTTCATTTTTAGGAGAAAAGGCTTTAGCTCAGTCAGAGTCTCCAGGATGAGTTTGATCAATAATGGATTGTAACTGACCAATTACAACATTGATGTAGAGTGGGTGGGGCCAATAACGTGCAGCCTTTGGTATCTAGGAATTCCCTGCAGTTTGTGTTGTTTGCATTCAAAGCAGTCCTGAATAATGTGGCTAGCTTGTTAGCATCACCCTTTTAAAAGTGATATTTTGCAAAAAGTTAAATTTTATTCCAAAAAAGCAGAACAATTCCAGCAGTGGAACTGAGAAAAAATAAAATGTGGTGAAAGATGTTTTCAAATGGACCATAATCAACACTAATGGTGGGCAATTTTATTTTCTACTAGTCTCTTCATTTGTTTTCAGCTGACTGAAGATTAATAAATTGTATTGTTTAAGTTGTCTGTTTTATTTCACTATGAACACATCGTCATGAAAGCTAAATGTGTTTATCTGATGGAGTCAGCTCAGCAGCACGTCTGCAAGCTTTGCTGGTGTTTAAAGTTTTGGGGCACCAGAGTGGATCATCAGCTGGACAAGCAGGGCCACAACCAAGCTGTGACTCAGGAAATTAGATAGTGAACATTGCTCATTTTAATGTGCTTCTGGGAAAGCAGAACAACATATATTTTTTGATCACATGAAAAGTTGTGATACATTCAGATGCAACATGTAAATTCATAAACACATGGAAAAATTGTAGTTGCCCTAAAAAATGAAGGTTTAATATCCCATTTAGCTTTACCTTCATAATGTTCAATGTAACATTTTAGTATTTTAGTTTCATTATATGATGAAATTTTACAGAAACATTAAGTTATGTGGGTTAGTATTAAATTTCAGCCAGAATGATTAAAATTACATGTTGTACAGGAATGCACCATAAAGATTGCATGCAACATTTTTTAAAGTGAGCCGCAGGGGACGCTCGGAACTATTAAGACATAAATGGGTGGACTTTTTCAGGTTTTGCGATCAGATGGGATTTCCCTGTTGGTTGTGCTATTGGTTGTGCTATTCTGCACTGTGCCTCCTAAATTCAAAGTTTGATCATCGATCAAACTCTTTTCTACCCCTGAATTACCAGGAAGACAAAACAGAGTGATGCCTCTATAAATGGAACACACGGTCTCCCTTTTTGAAGAGGGGAACCACCACCCCAGTCTGCCAATCCAGTGGCACTGCCCCCAATATCCATGCAATGTTGCAAAGCCATGTCAACCAAGACAGCCCTACAACATTAAGGAAATCAGGGAAGATCTTGTCCAATCCCAGAGCCCTGCAGCCGTGGAGCTTTGTAACTACCTCGGTGACCTCATCCAATGTTATGGACAGAGCTACCCTGCAATCTCCCTACTCAGCTTCCTCCATGGAAGATGTGCTGGTGATACTGAGAAGGTCTGAGAAGTATTCCTTCTGCCTCCTGATGACATCACTGGTTAAGGTCCACTGCACCCCAACTTTATAAACATAGTGTTTGTAAAGTGCTGCTTTCCCATCCTCGGCCACCTGATGGTTTGCAAGAATTTCCTCGAAGCCGACCAAGAGTCTCTATCCAAGGCCTTGCCACACTCCTCCCACATCTGAGCTTTTCCCTCAGCAACAGCCAAGGCTGCAACCTGCTTGGCCCTCCGGTACTTCTCAGCTGCCTCCAGAGTCCCACCAGCCAAGAAGTCCCGATAGGACTCTTTCTTCAGCATGACAGCCTCCATAACCCAAGTGTCCACCACCAAGTTCGAGTATGGCCACCACAAGAAGCACCAACAATGTTGTGACCACAGCTCAAAGCAGCCACCTCAGCAATTGAGGTGCAGAACATGGCCCACTCAGACTTAATGTCCTCTGCCTCAGCTGGGATGCAGAGGGATGCAACTGAAGATCTTTTTGATAGGGTTCTTCTGACAGGCGTTCCCAGTAAACCCTCACTACATGTTTGGGTCTACTGGATCTGTCCGGTATCTTCCCTAGCCATCTGATACAACTCACAACCAGGTGGTGCTTAGGTGACAGCTCAGCTTCTCTCTTCACCCATGGATCCAAAACAAAAGGCCACAAATTAGATGACACAAATATAAAGTTAATAATCAATCTATGACCTAGGGGAGGGGTGCCCACACTTTTTCAGCATGTGAGCTACTTTTAAAATGTCCAAATCAAAGTGATCTACCTACTATAAAACCCCATTTACACAAGAACAACCTTTGGAAATGTTAGTGTTTTGTCAATATTTATTGGGGATAATTAACAAAAATTTGTCTGGGTTTACACGAAGACGCTGTAGTTTTTATGTCAGTCAGGTTGACAGATGAGAAATTATGAACTATAGTACTGTCGCTTGAAAATTATAGTATTTTGATCTAAACAGTCTTATTTATTAACCTTTATTTAACCAGGCAAATCCCACTGAGATCACAGATCTCTTTTTCAAAGGAGGCCTGAGCCTGAAGGCAGACTAATATACATGTTTTTGGTGTGCTTATGTGCTAAGGCTGGGCGATATATCAATATTTTTAAAATATCAATATAATTTTATTCGCAATATAAATTGACATTATTTCAATACAAATGATTTAGTCCTACTTAAAAATCTGCCAGCTCCCCTGTTCTTTCTTCTCCCACACAACCCACCTCCTCTCACTCACTACAAACCCAGCCCCTACCTGTGCACTCTCCCCCTGCTTCCTGCTTCTCTCCAGGTGGAGCGGCTGTCTGTGACACGTAGCAGCCACAATTAGTACAAATTGGGGAGAAAGCAAGTCTCAGAACTGGTGAGCAGGGAAAAAAATGGCTTTGTTATTTGGAGATGGTTTGAATTTAATTTGTCAGATGTGCAACAGAAAAATGTTTTCTGTAGACGATGCCGAAAATAAGTCCAGACAAAAATGTTCAAGTACAATGAATCTTTTTCACCATTTAAAGCAGCGCTATAAGTGGAGTATGAAGCGTGTGTTAAACTTGGTGCTGGAGCTCCGGCTATGAAGTTTCCTTCCCTGAGACAAACTATGGTACGAAACTCTTTTACCTGTGCTGTGCCTTATGAGAGGTGACATGAATAAAACAGCATCTTATCATATCACTAAAGACGCGGTCCTTAGCAGCTAACAAGATGGCTGTTAGCCGCTAAGGACTGTATCATTGATATAAGTCGCTGTTTTATTAATCTGGCGCAACCTCTTCTCACTGTAAGACTTGAAAGTCTGTGGACAGTAGTTCTTTTTCTGCCTGTCTGCGCAGCCAACTTCACGCAGCCCCTCACCCTCCCTCACAAACAGACTCTCACTACTGCAGTTCACACACGCTTACTAACATAGTGAAGGCGGTGCTGCTGGGGAGGATTATTATGTAATATATGTAAAGGAAAAGGTCTAAAAACAAACTTTTATATATGTAAATAGTTTATTTTTAGACATTTATTTTGTACAATTATAGCTGTTAATAAATGTGCTTGTGTGACAACTGGGACAAAGCTTTGTCTCAGAAATATATCTTTGTTATTACTTTATGGAAAGAAAAAAATATTGAGATATTCATCGTATTTTGCCCTTTTTCTTAAAATATCGAGATATTAATTTTGGTTCATATCGCCCAGCCCTATATTATGTGCTGAGTAAAGGTATTCTAAGATGAAGTGTGCGTTGTGTTTGTTGAACATGTGCACAGAAAAGTAAGGATTACATAAGACATTTTAAATTTATTTGGGAACCCTGATGCCGGGCTCAGCTGCATTCATTGTGCATGCAGCATCTGCATGATCACAGTTACGTCCAAACTGGTGAATACAGTAACGTCTCTTTGGACCCTGGATTTTATAAGTTTTGCTCCTACATGCTGATAAAGGTTGAGTAGCACAAAAAACACTCAGCTTTCTGCCATTTATTGTAACTGTTTTTAGTGCAGAAAACCTTTTGACTGCAGCCACCTGTAGTGCGCATGTGCAACTTCACTTGCGTAGCATTACACACCTCTGTGGGGGGTTCCCCTGAAAATCCCCACCCTGGGACCTAGACTCAGAAACTTTCGGTTTCAGAGAGAATGAGGGCTGTTGTCATAGAATATAAATGAATGACCGAACTTCAACAAAAAGGCTGTGGTTTCACATCATGTAAACGGGGTCTCAGACTGACTGCACTTTATATCAATCAAGTGACAAATTTCATAGTGAGGATGGATAATATGTTGACATCTGTTGTTTTAATGCCATGTGATCTACCCATAATACCTTTACGATTGACCGGTAGGTCGCAGGCAACATAGTGGGCTCCCCTGACCTAAGGTGTCCAGGTGCCAAGTGCACTTAAGGACACCTTCGTGTTCAAACATGGTGTTTGTGATGGACAAACCATGACTAGCATAAAGGTCCATCAATAGAACACCACTTGGGTTCAGATCAGAGAGGCTGTTACTCCCAATCATAGTCTTCCAGGTCACACTGTCATAACCAACATGAGCATTGAAGTCCCCCAGCAGAATAAAAGAGTCCTCAGGTGAGCATATTCCAGCACACCCACTAAAGACTCCAAGATGGCTAGGCACTCTGAACTGCCATTTGGCACATAGGCACAAACAACGGTGAGAGCCAGTCCTGGCATCCGTAGGTATAGTGAAGCTACTCTCTCATCTACCAGGGAAAACTCCAACACACAGACCCCAAGTCGGGAGGCTAAGAGTAGTCCCACACCCGCTTGGCACCTCTCACCATGGGCAACTTCTGAGTGAAATTAGGTCCAGCCACTCTGAAGGAGATTGGTTCCGGAACCCATGGGATGCATTGAGGTGAGCCCAACTACTGTATAGCTAATCGGTACCTCTCAGCCCCACGCACAAGCTCAGGCTCCTTCCCCGCCAGAGAGGTTATGTTTCATGTCCCAAGAGCTGGCTTTGGTAAGTCAGGGTCAGAGTACCAAGGTCCCTTCCTTGGGCCACTGCACATGGCGTCATTCACCCAACTTGTATGGCCCCTCCTGCAGGTGGTGGGCACACTGGAAGGCAATCCTATGTTGCTTGTTAGGGCTGAGCCTGATCAAGCCCCAAATCCCAATCACCAAGTGCTCACTGACAAGCCTCTCTTCCATGTCTGGCTCCAGACTGGGGACTCTATAACCCAAGTCCTTTCAAGGGACACCAAGCTCCTTGCTGTTTTCTGTCTATTTGAGTCTTTGGATTGCTCTTTGTCTGGCCTGTCACCTAGGACCAATCTGGCTTAGGAGACCCTACCATGAGCAATCACAATTGCTCCTGACAGCATAGTTTTTAAGATCATTTAGGTGCACAAACTCCTCCATGACAATAAGGTGGTGACTCCACGATGAGATTCTTCATATTATTATTGGGCTTTTGGCCATTTCTTTTTCAGGGGTTGCCACAGCAAGTCATCCACTTTCTTCTCACACTTTCCTCTTCTACTCTGTCCTCACTACAACTACCTGTCCTCACCATGTCTTCTCTAACATCATCCGTATATTTCCTCTTTGGCTTTCCACTGTCTTTGTCCTGGCAATTGCACATCTAATATCCTTTAACGATATACCCACTGTCCCTCCTCTGGACATGTCCAAACTATATAAGTCTCTAACTTATTTCCTGGTTGTTCAATCTGTACCTCTGATGATCCCATTCTTAATATTTTCCATCTTTGTCACTCCCAAGACGGACTTAATCTATCTTGCCTACGTCACATCTCACACTGTCCTCATGCATGTCCTTTACCAGTCTAATATCTGTCTCAGTCACTCCATATTTCCTCATACCACAGTTCTTTCCTGCACACCCTAACATGTTTTTTCTAAATCTATAGACACAATTAAAAACATTTTTGATCTTCTCTGTATTTCTCCATTAGCATTTTCAAAGTAAAGATGTTTCTGGTGCTTTTGTTTTATATAAAATCATACTGCTGCTCACAAATACACACCATTTGTCTACTAAGTCTAGCTTTGACGACTCACCCAGATTTTCATCATGTTGTTCATCCACCTTATGCCTCTGTAGTTGCTACATTATCGGATTAACCTATATAAATAAAGGTTGAATGAAAAATTCTGGGACGGCTGTGCCTGAGTGGTTAGAACAGTCGTTCTCCAATGCAAGAGGTGGGGGTTTGATTCCACCAGCAGTCACATGCCTGGACAATACACTGAACCCCTCATTGCCTCCTATGTGTGTCCCGTCGGCGTATGAATGTGATAAAGCACTGATTATTCTCTGTATAGATCTAGTAGAGTGCTGTGTGAATGGGTAAATGAGGCACAGATTGTGTTGTAAAGTGCTTTGAGTATCTTCAGAAGATAGAAAGATGCTATACAAGTACAGTTCATCTACCATTTGCCAGTTACATCAACCTTGTTCTTAAAAATTGGTGCACTTTTCCTAGGGATTTTCTCTTTTACAAATGCCATTAAATAATGTAACCAAAAATCTCACTGTCATCTCTCCTAGATATATACATACATACATACGAAACAGAAAAATATGGGACTTACAATAACATATTAGCTAAATTATTGCTAAAATACAAATACATCATGTTTACTCAAATAAACTAAAGGATCGTGCGAAATGCATAAGCTAGTGTATGAATGTGATAAAGCTCTGATTAGTCTCTTTAGAATGATTTGTTGAATTAGCTTTGTATAGATCTAGTAGAGTGCTGTATAAATTGGTAAATGAGGCACAGATTGTAGTGTAAAGCGCTTTGAGTATCTCAATAAGATAGAAAGGCGCTATATAAGTATAGTCCATTCACCATTTACCATAAAGTTGTATAGTAAAACTAGGAGATTAGGAACACATTGTTGCCAGCGTGAGTGCATATAATCAAATCCTATTTTTATAGGGTTTTTTTTTCCTTTAAAGTGAAGCAGAAGATTGATTCCAGCTGTAGCTAATATTACTAAACTCCCTCCTTTCAAAGCAGACTCATTTGAATATTAGATTGTGCTCCATCATTTAATTAAACAATGTGGAAGAATTGCATGGGCAGAGTTTTCAGCAGCAGATGCAGAAGATGACAGCAAAAGCACAGCCACAGCTGGAGAAACACAAACCTTTAAAGAGAGCAAGAGCAACAGAGAGAGGGGAGGAAAAACATAAACACGATAAACACTAATTAGCTACTCTAATTGAAGTGCACTCTTAAAGTAATTACTAGGCAGAGGAAGCAGTATTTACTCTCATAAATAATCTTGACAGCTCAGGGAGGCACAATGAGAAAAGCTTCCCTGTTCTTTCTTTTCGGTCTGGAGAAGGTGAGCCTCCCTCTTCATAATTGTGTCAATCAGCAACATTATCATTTAGACTGATGGATTCATGCAGCAGTTTGTTTGCAAGAGTAAAGACCTACTGCCATTTTTGCATGCTTTTACCTTTCAAATCATAGCGTGAGCAGTACACAAACATTTTCAATATGTGTGATCATTTAAAACAAACATGATCGATTATAAACACAAGGAAAAAACAATAAAATTGAACTTTAAAGCCCCTAAATGTTCTAATTATATTATACATTATATAACAACTCTAGATGAAATATATCTAGGTGGCAGATTTAGCTCACTATTTGACAAGAAAGTTTAAAACTGGTCAGTTTTGTCTCTCGGTCACCCTTAATTAATGCATAATAAACAATTATTAATGATTTATAAAGTGTTTATAGAGGAATTAATAACATTTCTGTAAAATATTTATTAGCCATTTATGAGGAAAGCCATATATGAAGTGGTACCAAAATATCTTGTGAACCCACGGATACATTTGAACAAAACACTAAGAAAGTAATCATTTACTGTACAGACATGGGTTGTGAGGCTCCGCTTCAGTGTTTGGTTCTGGTGTTTGTGAACTCTCTGATCATGGGTACTTCCTGGAAGCTGATTGACTTGTGGGTCCAAATCTGCACAAATCACAAGTCATCGAGGTTATTTAAGCTTCCTGCTTTGTTTTGATTCAGGCCACAAGTTCTGTAGACTTTCTTGTACTTTGTTGACCTTGTGACCTGCTGTAGCATAATAAATCCCCACAAAATACAGCTTTCTTGGTAAATTTTTAAGTCCACCTGTTGCATAGAAATATTCTTGCTTTATCTTACTTACTCAAAAAGAACCACACTCGACAGCAGGGGAAGATTTTTAACCAGCATTTACTTGCAAGTTCAGATGTTCAGCTGAGTTCACAGAGGGCAGGAGGTGTCCTTAAAGCCAGCTGCATGCTACAGCCTCACTCAGCTCTTCATCCAGCTTTGTACTAACACAAACATATGGTTCATGGGCAGAGTTAAGATTCTCCACCATAGTAGTTAAAAACATCCATTACCTTTGACAAAAAATTCCCTAACACCACCATTAAAAAAAAAAATCACCACAATTTTCAATCTGACATTATCAAACACCAAAATGTTTGTAACTAAGTCACTTTAACAGATGATGAGCTTAACCTTTCTTCCAGGGGTGAGGACGGGCCCGGGAGGCCATTTTATCATCAGCAAACTGTTTTTTTTCACTCTGGGAGTGAGCTGTTTGTGGTATTCAGTTTGGTTTGGTGCCTCCTCAGATTGAAGAAGTTCTTAGGATGAAGGCTGAAACATCTCAGCAACAACAGAAACCGTCCAGATGACCTGACTGAACATTGTTGGATTATACCTGGATTAATGAGCATACACTTCGGTCTTAATCTTTCTGAAGTAGAAGTTGAGAGTCCTGCCCAACAAAGTGGCAAGGCAGCAGGCCTTTCTTCAGGGGATGCTACTTTAACTGTAAGTATTCTTTTTATTTTATTCTCTCAATTACATCAGAATCATTTACGATGAAGCAGAACAAGTGGGACTGTGAGAAAGAGACTACTTCTGGCTATTCCATCATTTCTTGTAACCATTACTTTTATAATCTTATTTTAATAATGACCACACAAATCATACTACATTAAATTCTACATTAATATTTGTTCTGCGTCCAACGACCACAATCATTTTAAAAGGAACTATAATGACTTTGAAGAAGGAACTATATTTTTGGGACAGTGGAGTTAATGGCATGCCCTCTTTGGTTCTGTTAGGAGACAAACAACCCAGATAAGTGCTCAGTTTGATTTGCTGGATGACATATTACTCTAACTGGAACCTAATTCTCACTCAAGCCTCTGGGCCAAAAAGTGTCACAGCAGCTGTAGCCCACTGCAGCATCTTGTTAGTGTCCTTTATTTGTATTATTTCAATAAAATTAAGTACTGTGGCAATAGTTCAGTGGGCCAAAAATCACAAGGGACTCGCACATATTTCTGTTTTCCTCTAAAAAAAAACCTTAATTTTCATAGCTTGATGCAACAATAGCAAAAAAGTAAATTTGCGTTACTGTTTTCCAATTCAAATTCATACAGTTCAATATATTTAATTTTCTGATAATGATATAACTGTCAGAAGAGCAGCAAAAAATATTTTTTCCACATTTGTGTTACAGCTGTGTATATGGTGGACTTTATGTAAAATCACAAGAGATGAAAAGGCAAACCTCTTTTTATTTGGCACATCTAATTAAACTTACAAGCATGCAGCAACTCCAGGACAAAGAAATATAATCAAAACCCAAACTCTCCTGTGAACATGATTTTAAATATTGAACATCCTGTTTGAACAGAAATCATTACTGTCAAATAAAAAGATTTAGAAAAGATGGAGATAACACATCAATCAAACGGCAGCACAGCAGCTTTTACCCCATGCACTTATCTTCCTGTCATGGAGAGATTCCTAAAGTGCACTATTTGTGAAAGAATGTTATTTTGTTTGTCGTATGTATTAAAGAGATTTTTTTTTCTTCTTCATTTTACGATAGTGGCAGAGCAGAAAACATAACCCCTTTATGGTTTCGGTATGCCTGTATTTTGGTTGTGATCTTCCGGGATTACTATACCTTTGAGCCATCAATAATAAAAAGTGGACCATATTATCCATGCTGCTGATTTCTTACCTTAAGCTGCTGTATTCATACCATCTGCTCACAATAGACTCATGTTCAGGCTGCTGTTTAATACACCATAATATATTACATTGTAGTTTAGTGTATATCTTAGATCCTTATACATGTTTTCTTTTTTATGCTTTAAATTTTTGTTATTTTGAGCGTAACTGCGACTTTGAGTACAAAATTTCGTTCCACCTCATGTACCACATGTGATGCGAATGACAATAAAAAAACCTTGAACCTTGATGTTCTGACACATTCAATCAATTGAAAGAAAGGTGTTTCTAGTGTATTTTGTCACTGTCATTGATGCATATTTGTTAGTTTTAAGGTAATATTAGTTGACTTGCTTGTTTTTTTTTAATCGCCCACTGTCAATCCTGTTTGTCTTTTGGCAAAATACCTATAAAATATCATGAACGGCTGGACAAATGCTTAAGAATTTATTAGAAAGTAATGTATGCATAAACTGAATTCCCTTTTGAGTCAACCAAAGGCAAAATAGTTGTCATAGCTAACTAACCTTACCATTCAGCTAAATTTCAATTTGTCAATTGTGTCATTACCATCACATGTGGTAAATGAGATGGAATGAAATTATCTACACACAGTCCCAGTTACACCCCAACATAGCAAATTATAAAGCATAAAAAGAAACAGTGAATAAGGATCTAAGATTTAAACTAAGATATACGCTAAACAAACGCCAAACTGTACGCTAAAAGATCTAAGATATATGATACACACTAATAATGTCAAACAAAACGGTGTAACAACAGCAGCTAATCTGATGTGGTAGTAACTGAGAGGCATCCTTAATATAAACTTTGAGCACTAACCTATCTTGTAAACTTTCCCAATATGCATGTTGCTTAAAGTCATCTACAAGGTTTCACCAAAACAGCTATACCTCCATCCCTTCTCTTCACAAGACGATCTTAGTTTAAAACTCTGGCATGAAAAGTGGCAGACAATATGCATCATGCTAGGCCTTTAATTTATTCTGAATGAACCAAATAGTCCCTGAGGCTTCTTCTTCATCTTTCGGCTTTTCCCTCTTCAGGGGTCTCCACAGCGAGTCATCCTTCTCCACCTCACTCTGTCCTCTGTATCCTCTATCTTCACTCCAACTACCTTCATGTCCTCTCTAACTGCGTCCACCTATCTCCTCTTTGGCATAAATAGTCATAAATAGTCCCCGAGGCTCAATGGGATAAAGCTGTATAAATGAAGGATGAATGAAAAATAGCAATTGTGTACGTGCAAATCTGATTATGTTTGTTTGTTTAGGCTGAAGAACACTGACACGGAAATTATTGCATGAAATGTCTCTTATTAAAGTGATAAACAAACAACGTGGAAACTGTAGGCCTAAGTTACTTCCTCTTCCAACTTAGGTCTCGTCATTTTTCAAAAAAGGCCAAAGACAGTTTGACAGGCAGAAAATAATGTGCAGATCATTTAAGTAACTTAAATTGTTTTTTTTCTTCTGTTTATCATTTAAACTTGCTACTCATTTCAAAATATACTACAGTGATTTTTTTACTTTTTTTGGACCAGACAAATCCCACTAACATCACAGATCTGTTTTGCGAGGGTGGTATGGGGCTGAAGTTCTGAAGAAATGATGCACAAGGCTGTAAGGTGAGGACCTCAGGCAGACTTTTATTTACAATATTTTCAAAGTTAGATGCCCATATGAGCTGTTTCTTTAGTGGATTTAATCCAAGAAAAAAAAAAATCTACAAACAGCCTTGCCCTAAAGGAAAACTTTGATCTCAACATACAATTACGATGGCTGACTTGGAGCTACACGCTTCAAGTGGGAGGCATCATTATTGATTCTTAGCAGAATCGAAAGAGTCGAATCAAACAGAAACGTGAAGTGAACTTTACATTTTTCCATTACATTACTCTGACTTCAGCATGTCAGACTGTAGTCTTCTTAAACCCTGAATAAAGCAATTAGAAACCTCTCCTTCCCGTCTCAGAAAGAGCTGTAGTGACAGTGATTGAACCAAAGAGTCACTGACTTTTTGTCACCATGCGTTGTCTTTTTGTTAATTGACACTTGACTAACTACTGTACTATTATTCTTACAACTTCTTGGAAGACTTTGCATTTCTTGACACACATACTAATGAGCTTCTAGTGAAGCTGACAAAAAGCTGCTGATTTTTAATTTAACTGATTTACATAGTCTGCCTCCGTTTGCCCTTTCTGTCGTGTGAACGACAAAATTAAATTGTCTAATTTGAAATGTTTTCATAGCTCCAACAAACAGTGCAGTGTCTGTGTTGGGTGTTTGCCTGTAGGAATTAGCTTGCTAGAAAGCTGTCACTAAAGAGCCAACAAAATACTGTTTCCCTCCTCCTCACAGTCATGGATGAATCCGTTGGTTTACTCTAAACATAGTACAGGGAAGACTGCTTCCTGCTCTGGAGCTACGTTAGTTGTGGTTATACCATTAAATATTCATGGGTTTGGATGATGACACACATAAAAGTACATCAAAACAAAAACAGCTGATTTAGAAAATTTTAAGGACTCGTGCAAAAGGAGTGAGCCAGTTCAAGTCATGAGTCTATTTATATAGCACCAGTAGACAACAAAATTAATCTCATTTGATAAACATTTCTATCACCTTCAGTATCACACAATCATTTATTTGGACTATCATGGCTGTTTACAGCAGCAGCCAGCGATATCACTTCCGGGGCAACTTGAGAGTCTGTAGTTCTTGCAAAAATATCTTAATATTCCTGCCACAATAACCATGTATTATAAAACTGATTGCTGGTAAAAGTTTATAAAATAGGGTTTGCATGAACCTCTATGATTTAAGTATGATTCTTTTTTTCTGTTATTTTTCCCCTAACAATTTTCCTGCAGGAGCCGGTGAGTGGGTAGTGCAGAACTCTCACATCTGTTCCTGATACAGCTGATTATCCCCAGTACTACTTAAGGCTGACTGGAACTATAGGTCTTTGATGGACATTGATTGCCACATGGTGACAACAACCTACAACTCTCCCAGTTAAACCTGAGAAATATTGTGATTCCTGAACTAATAAATTGTGTCTCTTGCCACGCGATCCACAGAATCCTCTGTGTACCTGCTGGTATCCCATTCCTACCCTAAGCCATTCACTGGAGTCAGAACCTCACTCGTCCCTGACAGGAAACAAATATAAATATATTTATATTTATATAAATATAAACGTGTTCTACTCAGCATTCATCCTGCTACCTGTCTGCTCGTTTACACCAGCCCTGATGTAACCTCTTACCTGGAACTCTCTCCTAAACTGAATCCTGGGATCTTACTGTTTTCCTCCTGAGCCTGGAATACAAAGACATACTAGTAAGAACACATTTGGATTAAACAGCTTGTGAAAATTCTGCCAGTTTACCAAGAGACTGTTAAGTAGAGCTGTCATTACTAATCTGGGCCCGAAGCCCGGCCCGACCCGAATTTGGGCTGGACCAGGCCATTATAATGTGCTGGATGGGCGGGCCAGGTTGGTGTTGGGCTTTTGATTGTGTCAGTGGTCGCGCGTGGCTGGCGATCCAATATATGGCAACATTGCTTGCCTTACAATCCAATTATATGGAAACATGGCTTGCCATACTTCACCAGCCGCAAGCAGCCATTTGACTGCGAGCTGACCGGCCTTGAAAAATGTAAAATAAAGTTCAGTTAAGCTTCAGATGGGACTATACTGCCAGGAAGCAATTCATCACCCCAAATGGACGTTCAGCCACTGCACTCAGCGGACGCACACGGACGACAACCCAAACAGGTCCTACTATACTACCCAGGCAGGGTCCATGTCTGAATAATGCAGAATGCAGAGCAGGGACTTAATATGCTTTGACAGCCATGAAAGGACAAACACCCCCTCAGCGCTGATCTTCCGCCCTTTTATTCAGCCACGCGCATTCACAGACCGTTAATAACTATAAAAGCAGTCAGAGCTTAATTAAAAATGTCCTAGGGTGTTCGGGTTCGGACTTGTAATTACTATTAATTTGTTGGGTCGGGTGGTGTTTGGAAATGATGGTTACGGGCTGGGGCCGGGTCGGGTCTGATTTTTTTGGTCCTGAATGCAACTCTACTGTGAAGTCACCTTCTGTTTTCCTTCTGCAGATCCTTCATTCGACGGCCACTTTCTACATTTGTATACTAAAAACCACTTACTTTTTATCTGGTCTGCTTCCATCTTCCTCCAGTCTAGTCAGAATTAAACTTTGTTTCTACAAACTAAGGTAAGATCGCAGGCAAGATAATCGTCCATAACTTTTATACAGAACACAACTTGAAAATATGTGAATTATCCCTTTAATGTCAGTTTTTAAACTGTCTCTAATCAACGCTATTGCCAAAACAAACAAAACAAAAACAAAGTGGAACAAAATCAAGTATATCAGTTTTGGAGTGATGAGTACAAATGTTGAATCTAAGAAATAAATCTAAGTTTCAGTCAGAAATACCAAATTTGACTCATGAGTATGAGAATTCTTCAGAGTGGAGTTAATATCAGTGCAGCCTGTTGTCACTTTAATACTGACAGATGGAGAGTTTTGCTGTATTACCATGGTTAATGAGCATAAATGGGCAGCTGGGGCTCAGTGGTTAGAGCAGCCGTCATCAAATGAGTCAGGGGTTTGATTCCTGGCAGTATGCAAACACATGACAAGGTGTCCCTGGATATAACACTGAACCTCTCATTGTCTCGTGTGTTCACAACTGGTGTGTTAATGTAACCTAAAGCATTATTTAGACCCAATAGAACAATTTATTAAGATTAGTTGTAGCAATATGAAGGATGTGAGATGGAGGAAGAAGGGTGACACTTTCTACACTCCCCTTCCCTACGTTTATTTTATTTAATTAACTCTCGTTAAAGTGTGGCACCAACTGGTCATTTTACTGACCAACAACAACTTAATTAATACATTCACCCTTTAATGATCAGAATCAGTCACTGAAGTAGAATCCATTAATTACAGGGAGTTTTATACCATAACACATGAATATTCATCTGAATGAAGAGACCAAAGTTGTATTTGAAGTTTTATTACAAAAATAATCAAACTAAAAATAAACAACAATAATAAACAAACAATAATAATGAATCAATCAAGGCTTAATTCTCTTATCTAAGGCAAAATTGACTATTTGAACAGGAATTATTTCAGTTTTATACGTGCATGAATTTAGACAAAGTTTGACCCAATTTAATAAATAGTTTACTTTGGATTTTCGTTGAAAGAAGTTATTTAATTTGATCAGATAGTCATTTATCTTCACTGCAAGCCAGGAAATGATTTAACAAGTTGCATCGACTAAAATAGCATAACCAGATCAAGAGTTGCATCATTTCACCAGGTTCTGCTCATTACTGGATCAGTGTTAATGGCACCACTCGTCTTTCTGGGGTTCTCTGGTGGATCTGACCAGAGACACCATGAGGACTCGCCGGGTAGCTGACCATCACTGTGACAGCTTCAGGGGTCTGTGAGGGCAACAGCTGATGAGAAGGTGCACCGTCCATCGCAACCTTCAGCCGAGAACATGAGTCTTGCAGTGAGAAAAAGCTTCATCTTCTGCAGTTATCTAAACTTCTAACAATTGTAATTTGAGCGACATGTTTATCTGCTCAAGAGTTGAACGAGTGGACCTAAGCACGACCTCCAGGATCGGGTCCACAGACGAACCATCTTCCGGTTCGGGGCCGAAGATGAACTGCTCAGTTCGGGGGTCCAAGACGAATTGCCTTTTACACAAAGAGACTTTGTGCAAAACAACAGCTCCGAGAAGATTGTTTGGACTAACTAGGGAACATTGTGGCTCCCCTCTGAAGAAAACAGCTTCCAGCTCAAAGAACCTTTTCACAGGTGTCTCTGAAGGAATAATCACTTCCTGATAAACAGGACAGAGAAATATGTTATTCACAATGTAACATTTCACATGATTTCATTATAGTGATTGAAAACAACAATCAAAATTATTCATGTTCACACTTGTTAATCAAATAAAACAAACTTAATTAATGATTCATTTTTCTTTCTTAGAAACATAGGAAGAAATAAGATAAACATTAGTCAGACTGTAGCTGACTCTGTGTCCAAGGACAGGAAATGTGTGAAGAAACATCAGACATTATTGAAGTCAAACGTAACTTTAAAGAACACGATTCATGGTGAGTCTGAAAGATGAGTAAGGGTCAGGGGTCATAGTTAGAGCAATGCAGCTTCATGCTACATAGTTTTGCAGCAGATCTTAAGGTTTTAAGTAGTATGGTTGGATAGAAAGGAACTTCTTAAGTAGGGTCCCTTTGTTTTTTTAAAGATAAACCAATTCTTGAATTGATAACAAAGATTAGGTGGCAAGGTAGAACAGTGTTTAGTGCTGTCCCCTCACAGCACGGTCGCAGGTTTGCCACCTGGCCTTTGTGTATGAAGTTTGCATACATATATTCTCCCTGTGCGTGTGTGGATTTTCTCAGGGTACTCTGGTGTTCTCCCACAGATCAAAAAGATGCATGTTAAGTTTATTGGTACAGTAACTCTAAACTGTTCCTAGCTGTGAATGAGTTGGAATATTTGTCTAATTGGTCTCCATGTGTGTCTGTGACAGACTTGTGGGCAAGGAGTAGTGATGTACATAGCCTCTCCCATATTGACCACTGGAGATGGGCACCAGCTCACCTTTAACCAAAAAGGCAAAAGCTGGTAAACAAAACAAATGTAAAAATTAACAGATGTCTAAAAGTTAGTTCTAAAGAGGGTTTTAAGCTTTAATTCCAATATACTTTATTATAGTATTATACTTCATTTGTTAAAACTTTTTCTTTGCAGTTGTGACCTGAGGTTGGGAGAAAATCGAGCAGTATTCTGGTACTTCTCATGTCTAGGTACACATTTGTTGCTCAGCAGCAGTTTGTGACCAAAAGAGCTGTGAGGGGGAGGTCATGGGAAACCAAGCAAACTCTGACATGACGCTTTAAAGCCATAATCTGGGACAGCTCTGTTAGCCACATTGAGACGGCATCAAAGACATAGCTGAGTGTTTGACAGATTACAAAAACGTCTTTGGAAAAACAGCATCTCCACTGAGACATTGAAGATTTAAAACAGACTGAATCACCTGACCACAAAGGACAAAGAGAGCCCATTAGCAATTAGTTCAATATATTTTGTGATCCGCAACCACACATATCTAACACCTTCCATGGAGTCACGTTTCCTGTCAAGGCCCAACAGTTTCACCCTTCCCCTCTCTCATGACCCTTACTACAATTTTACCAACACTTCCCTGTAATATTGGCACACACTGAACCCTTTCTGTCTCACTGTTCCAAATAAAAATCCTCAGCAGCTGGTCAAAGAAGCAGCTGGGAAGAATAAACCAGAAGTTCTAAATGATAGTCTTGAGGTGGAACGAAATTGTGTACTCGTTGTCCCAGTTACACTCAAAAATGGCAAAAACATCAAGTATAAAAAAAACCCCAGTATTTAAGGATCTAAGATGTACACTAAGATACACTACACAATATGCAACACTTTTCAGTCAGGTCATCTGGACAGTTTCTTTTTTTGTGCTGAAACGTTTCGCCTTTGATCCAGAAGGCTTCATCAGTCAAGGAAACACACAACAAAACTGATTCTTCCTCCAACAGCTTACTCCAAAATGGAACAAACCAGTTCTGCTTGTGATAAGATGGTCTTGGGGGGGGGCGGGCGGGCTGTAATTATGTAATTAATAAAAACCATGAACTAAGCAGACCTATGCATTTTTTTTTATTGTGGAAAACATAATTAAATATAGAAATAAAGCATGAAGTTAAAGTGAGTATGTTTTACTCCTTGTACATGTTCCAATATTCACATATTTGCAAAATAAATGACAGGAAAACTGCTAAAACTAGTCCGTTTTGTTGTTTGTATAACAACCAATAAAATTCAATTTTATGTTCCTTTTGGTCAAAGCTTGAAAGAGCCGCTGCAGAGGAACCAAAGATCCGCATGTGACTCCAGAGCCGCAGGCTGCAGACCCCTGTGGTAAAAGATCTAAGATATACACTAAACACTAATAATGTAAAATTATACTGTATATTAAATAGCAGCCCAAACATGAGTCAGCAGTGAGTAGATGGGTATGAAGTGAGTAGAAACACAAAACTTGAGTGGACCAACTATGTGTTACTCTATAGCATTCTAATTTAATTAAATGTATCCTATTTGCTGATGATACCACTTTTTTTCATTTTGGTAAAGATATGAAACAGATGTTTGAGTTGATGATGGCAGAATTTGTTAAAATACAAGATTGGTTTAAACTAAATAAATTATCATTAAATATAAGTAAAACTAAGTACATGATATTCAGTAAAAAAAAAAAAAAGGAAATTATTGATGTTCCATTTACGATTGATGGTGTTGAGATTTGTCGTGTTAGTGAAATTAAGTTTTTGGGTGTTGTCATTGATGACAAATTGACGTGGAAACATCACATAAATTCTGTAAGGATAAAGATAGCCAAATCTATTGCAGTATTATACAAAGTCAGGAACTTGTTGAATGATAAAGCCCTGTATTTGTTATATAACACAATTATTGTCCCACATATAATTTATTGTATTGATGTTTGGGGAAAAGCATGTAAAACATTTACGGAACCTGTTTTCTTGCTGCAGAAAAGAGCAGTAAGAATAATCACTAGAAAACATTACTGTCACCCATCTAGCACATTATTTCATCAACTGAAAATATTGAAGTTCCATGACTTGGTGGATTATAATATTTTACTAGTTATGTATAGAGCTCATATAAATGAACTACCTGTGAATATCCAAATATATTTCATTAAACGACAAAGCTGTTATAATCTCAAGGGAAAGGAAATATTTGTTAAACCAAGATACAGAACCAGTTTGAAGGGTCGGTCAACCTCAATCCAGGGAATTAGATTGTGGAATGGTTTGAAAACTGAAGTGAAAAATGCAAAAACAACGATTACTTTTAAGAAAATAATTAAAAATGGACTACTGCAAAAATATATACGAAATATTGTTATGTATGTTGCATTATAGTTCAAAAATTATAGTGAATTATTGTTTTTTTTTCTTTTTTGTTTGTTTAGGTACTTACAGATGATTGTTTGATTTGAATTATTGTAAGAGGAGGCAGATAAAATAAGATTTTTTTCTTCCTTCTGCTACCCTTCATTTTATTTATATATTATATAAACTTAGTTTGCATTATTGTTTTTTTTTGTGTTGTATTTTAAAATGAATAAATTTAATTAAAAAAAAAAATTAAACCTGAATTGGAAAAAGCTTACTATACTGTTGAAAACAATTTGTCTTGTTAATATAATTTAAAAAAATCTCAATAACCATGACTAATGACCCCCAGCATGAAAGTTCTATAGAGACCAGGTAAGTTTGTAATATACCTTCAGGAAATACAGTATGCTGATGTAGATTCTCAGTCATACAGGGTTTTTTTGTGTCTGACTGTCCAGGAGTGTAACGGCATGCTCTCTTTGGTATTGTAGGATACAGGATACAAGAAAAAAAAAAAAATCTCCCAGAAGCAGATACAACATTCTTGTTCATGGAGAATGTCTAAGTTAATAGGTCATGTACAGCAATGCAGTATTTGTCAACTGGTAAATTTAATACATTCATCCATCCATCTTTTGCTTGTTCCATAGTCATGTTGTGGGGGCAGCAGCTTGAGCAGGGGACCCAGACATCTCTTTCTCCAGCCACCTATTCTGGTAAGACTCCAAGGCAGGCTATCTGAGAGACATAATAGTCTCTCTAGCACAGGCATGGGCAAACCCCGGCCCACGAGCCGTATACGGCCCGTTGGGCTGTTTAATTGGCCCGCCGAAATTGTCAAAAATTTGCACAATTTAAAAAAAAATAACTTTTTTTTTAAATACGTTATTTTTCAGGGGTGCTGAGGTAAAATTTAGGGGTGCTTAAGGAGCCCCAAAAAGCGGTTAAAATCGCCACTGGTTCAAATTATATTTAAAAAACTGAATTTAATAGGAAAAAAAACTGGTGTCATTTTACCTGTAGTTCCAGCATTTCCTCAGTAAAGGCGCACTACATACACTGGCGTGTATTACAGGCAAATTAACAGTGGAGAAGAAGTAATTTCTTCTTCTACGCTTTTATTTTAACTTTGCCCTACGAACTTAAGCTTCAGAAAATATTACAAATAAAATAAAATTAAACTTTTAATATAAAAAGTTACAAATGTTTTCTTTGGTACCTGCTTGTTTTCCAAATTAATTAGTGTGCGTGAATAACGCATCAACTTCAAAAAACTTTGTAGAATGGTGCTTTAAGAAGTTCAGTCGGTCGGGTAAAACCCGTGTTTTACCTGACCGATGGTCACGGTCCTATCGGAATAACTGAAGACCGTTGATCTGATTTTTTGATTGGGACAATGAGACTTTTCCATCATCAACTCTTTGTTTTTTTTTTTTTTTTTTGGAAATACATTTTTTAAGATAATAGTTTAATCAATGTAAAATAAAGGAGAAAATAATCAGATCTTTGTATGTATTGTTGGCAAGCAGATTTTAACACCTTTCGAGCTCAACAAGCAAAGAAGAAATAATGCCTCCATGTCAGTAATAGAATTTCCCAGCTTTTCTTTTTCATCTTAATGCTGTTTGGTTTTTCAGTCAAAAGAAATGCACTCAAAGCAGTGAGTAAATACCTCACTCAAATGAGAAAAGAAAACAAAAATGCATTTAATCAATTCAAGCTGCTGACGAGAAAGCAGTTCTGAGTGCTCTGTGTATCTGTTTATCTTGTACAAAAACATTTTGGAACCTCATTTCCACTTTTCCAGGCATCATTCTTCCATTATGATAACAGTTTATTCATAAGCCTCTTTGTGATTCATATAGTTGAGCACATCTGCGTCTGCTCTAAAAAAGGAGACATTTTAAAATCCTAACAAAACTACAACATAAAAAAGATTCAACCTAAACTGCCTAGTGAAAATATAAGATTTATTCAGTTAACACAATGTATTCCAAGGGTTAAGATTTGTTGTCTAAGAGCCCATTCACAGTGACCACATCCGCGTGGGTGGACCAACTGGGATTCTGTCCCCATGCATCCAGTTTTATTCATGTGCCTTTGTGGAGCAGCTGTGTGTAGGTGTATATTTGGTCTGTAGTCCTTGTACTATTTCAACGAGTCATTGTAGAGATGTGTAAACCAGTAATTCTTCCGCACAGCCTAACAAGCATTTGTGTTAGTCGGCATCTGCTTTGTCTAGTGATTTTTTCCCCCCTCTAGATTGGGTGATTAATCCAGTTGGCACGCTCAGTTCAATAGTTAATTAGTAAGTTTGGACAGCATGTGGCCAACCTTAAAGGGATCTAGTATGCCTTCATGGACTGCTTGTAGGTTGTTTATTTAGGTCAGAAAAGAAAGCTTTCCCGACAACTGTACATGAACTGACTTTAAATTCCGACCTCATCGCCATCCCGACAAGTTCAGTAAAGAACTAAATGAGAATAGGCAGCAATTACTTTTGTTGTATCCACTGAGTCATTGAACAAGCTACTAGCACAGAGCTCAGAAGATGCTTCTGAATGGGCCGTCACATAAAAACACTCCGTTTGTTCCATCCATCCTCTCCACCCACGTGTTCCTACTCAGGGTAACAGGGAGCCAGTGCCAATCTTCAGAAGAGACTAGTTGGCGACTCAACATTGCAAGACAAATCGTGAATCTACCATTACAATATTGATTATTACAATCAATACATTCCATGTGTTTGCAACCCAAAACCCTGAACTCAACAAGCCATACAGTTAATCTTTCAAAATCACATCTTTTGTGTGGATGTGTGTGCATGGCTTGCAGAAACCGTATACTAAGATGTCCATGTTATTTCATAACCTACATCGGACCACAACATACCCACCTCATTTGACTTTGTGGTCCCATTTGTGATTTAATATACTAGCATATATTAAAATAAAGATTAAATTGACACATTTTTTGTTGTTAATTTCTTAAAGTAGTGTTAACAGAAATCCAGGAAGACTCGAGACTGAAGGTAAGACCTAATGAATTTACTCACAATATTTACAAGGGGCTGGACTTGAGAGAAAACTACCAGTATTAAGTATCTGTGGATGCAGAATAGAATGTAAGCATTTTCTCTAGACAGAGAATCTTCTGGAAGACTTTGTAAAAACTAAGGCTTATTCAGGTTGTAAGGGTTTCAAGCCTGGATAGGATTCCAGGTTCTAGGAAGGTGAAGACCAGATTAATGCTTAATTTCTTAAATTGCACTAGAGTGGCTGCACTCTGAATACCATGGTGTAGATCATATGTGTCAAACTGAAGGCCCGGGGGCCAAATGTGGCCCTTGTTGACATCTTATCTGGCCCCCAAGATGATATGTGAAACATAAAATACTTCTGCCTATTGAATTTTTTTCAGTATGTCGAAAGCACAACAGAGACCATCAAATGAGACCAATCAAACTCTTGTTGAGGAATCTGTGACTAAGAAAAGATGTTGGGTATCTGATTTGAGTTAATGTAGTTTCTGAAATTGGCCCTTATTTTGAAAAAGTTTTAATTTTGGCCCACTTCTGTAAGTGAGTTTGACACCCATGGTGTAGATAATGTCTCGGCAGCATCCTCTGGCAGCCTTTGTCTTTAAATACAACAGGTGACTTGTTCGAGAGATAAGCCACAGCTGAGGAGAAGAAACTCCTCCCTGCTGCTCATGAGCTGCAAAAAAGTGGTGTGAATCGCTACAGAAATGTTTGTGCATGTTTTTTTAAATATTTATCGAGCTGGGGCGACACGGTGGATCAGTTGGTAGAGCTGTTGTCTCTCAGCAAGAAGGTCGCCCCAACAAATCCCAGCCGGGGACTTTTCTGGGTGGAGTTTGCATGTTCTCTCTGTGCATGTGTGGGTTTTCTCCAAGTACTCTGGTTTCCTCCCACAGACTAAAACCATGCATGTTCAGTGCGGACTGAACTAGGCAAAGGGCCTTCACCTACTCCGCTCCTGTATCCTGGAACACCTTGCAAAAAGACCTGAAGCTCTTGACCTTGATCTCTCTACATGGCTTCAAACAACTGCTAAGTTCATGGCAAAAGCCATATTCATTTTGTTCTGTTACTTGAAAATTATTATGATTGAAATAATTGTTTGAAAAAAGGGGCAGATATAATAAGATTTTTTCTTCTTTCTGCTGCCTTTCATTTTAAATCTTTTGTATCTTTTTTTATACTGTTATGGAATTGTTTTGTACTATTTTATTAAAATGAATAAACTTCATACCATACCATACCATACCATGGCAAAAGCCAGTGCAGACATGTTCCTGTTTTTAGTATTTTACATTGCTTTATAATGTAGCTGTTTTTGTTTTGTTTTATAATATACTTTTCTTCCATATATTTTTCAATTTATATGCTTTTTTATGATCGTCTACTGTTATCATTTATCGTTAAACCAGGTCTCTCTTGTAAATGAGTCCCAGAGGGTCAATGAGACTAACCTGCATAAATAAAGGTTGCATGAATGTTAGGCTGATTGGTAACTCTAAATTGTCCCCAAGTGTGAATGAGAGAGTGAATGGTTGTTTGTCTCTATGTGTCCCTGTGATGGACTGGAGACCTGTCTAGGGTGTCCCCCGCCTCTCACACAGTGACCAATGTATATGGGCGCCAGGGACCACTGTGACCCAAAAAGAAAAAAGTGGGTAAAGATAATGGATAGATTTATCGAGCTGTAGCCTCAGCTGTTTTGTGTCACATGGAGAACTCCAATATGTCAGTGTGTATAATGTCAAAATACAGCTCTACCTCTCTAGAATCACATAAATTAAATTAAGAGTTTGAGATGCTCACAACAATTTCAGGATGATTTTGAGAGAAAAACTTGTTTTCCAAAATTTTTAACATGTTCAAACTTTAAGGGACAACTGCAAGCCTTTGTGACTCACGCGAGGAAACTCAAAACCTCAAGGAACTTTTTGTAGTATTTGGGAGAAAAAAACCCACATGCAAACTAGTCTCCAACAGTTTAAGTTTGGTGAGATACTAAAAGTCTAGCTGCAATAATAACTGTGACAACCTTACAAATGGAGCAAGTGAATGTCAGCATTTTATGTAAATGGCTTATGAGTAAAGTCTCTAACACACTCATTATTCTTGGCCAGGGACAATTCTGCATGTAACTGCTGATGGAATCGAACCCCCAACTCTCCCATTGGAGGACGATTACTCTAACCACTCATCCACAGCTGCCTCAACAAAAACACAGGAATCCTCAATGATGCATTCAATATGTATTTATTTGATCAAAAACACTTTTAGACTTGACAGTTATTGACAGTGGTGGGCACAGCTAGCCCAAAAGTGAGCTTCGCAAACCCATAATCCGCTAACTAAAAAATTTGCTTATCTGGTAAAAAAAAAAATTGAGGAAGCTAATGCTTACCGCTACCCATTAAGGTGACTGTCAGTCTGGATTACAAATCTATGCAAACCTGTTTATGTTGGTTTGATTCTATTGGGTAATACAATGCTGTTCAGCTAGCTGCTGTCGCATCAACCAATCACATCTTGTCACGTGTCAGCCAATAGCATGCCTAACTGACTTTTTGGGATACACATAAGAACAAACGTGAATTTTATTAGTGGACTTAAAAGTTAAAAGAGGAATCTAATTCAGAGAAAGCTAATTGGTCCGTTAACAGTTTCCAAAGTTAGCTAAAATGTTAATCTGCTAAGGATAGAGTTAGCTTTGATATTAGCTGTTAGCAGATTAGCAGAACCGTGCCCACTTCGGGTAATTGAGTAACAAAAATGTGTTAGAGAAAATTTTCCTAATTCATGGTTCGTTAGGAACTGTCATTGCTAACTGTAAGGATTCCAGTTCCTGGTTTCATCTACCTATCACTAATCACTTCTTTACAGTTCATGAGTGACAGGTGTGTGTCATCTACCACAGCTGTGGTTGCTGTCCTGAGACTCCATAAAGACTGAAGCCAGACCACATACTGATGCGTGAGTGTTGGTTTGCCTATGGTGAAGTCAACCTACAGTCATTGCAAAATGTATTTTGACAAAAAAAAACAAACATTTGATTGCCTTCTTTGTGTTTTTTCAGCCACCTGCTGTGGAAACTTATCTCTTGTACCACGAGCTGCTTCCTGTGAATTTGGCTCTCTTGAGTCTCGACATACATGGCCTGGAACCTCTCAACCTCAACTTTCAACATGTAAAATAAGATTGGACATTACTGGTTTTGTCTCCCACCTCTGGTCCCACATGTCACTCTTCAACGTCCACTTCCTGGTGACTTGCATCAGTAGTCCGGAACCTGTAATCCTCCACACCTCCTCCTCCGAGCCTGAAACAGAAATCATTACACTGTAAGATAATTCTCCTTTAGCCTAATATGATTACCCATTACCCACACTTGCTACCTTATTCCCCTCTTTGAAAATCGTTGCAGTCAAATGGATGCAGTCAAAAGAACAAACCAACTAATATTTTTGGAAGAGTAAAATCTGAATTCTCTGGATGCTCTGACATACTCCCAACAGTTCAAAATTATGAGCTGGAACATTTGAGACCTTTGGGGAGAAGTCTACAGCCCTCTGTGATCCTGGTCTGCAATAAGAAGCTACTAAACTGCACTCTTTGTTTTCTCCAGTTCTGAGTTGTGGAAGTCCTGTTTCCTCAAGCACCTTCTGAGTTACCTTCCTGTGAGATCTACAGCCTGGAACAACTTATCACTTGCCTCGTCATCTAACTTGCTTAGTCCTTGAGTTTCTGTCTTGCCAATCTCTTACAAACCAAAATTCACCTCATCTCCTCCTGCACCACCTCTAGTTTGGAATCCTAAGTGCCTTATGTCTGTTTACGACATAAGGCACTTACCTTCCAATCTGCATCTTCACAGACTCATCCTGAGTTCCAGCTTCTTTTAGTAAAGATCACTTACCTTGTTACACTTTCATCTCTTGCTGTCAGTTTGTCTACTCTGGGTGAAAACTGTGTAAATTATGATAGTATGTTGAAGGAAAAAAAATTAAAGCTGTAATTGAAGCTTTTGAACCAGTTTGACATGATTGTCGACAAGGGAGAGGGCAGGCTCCAGAGGAAAGGGTGTGCCCCAGAGGCCATCTTAACACCAACATAACTGTTTTTTTGTTTGTTTCTCACTTTGGAGTAAGCTGTAGGTGGAGAATCAGTTTTGTTTGGTGTTTTCTCAAACTGATGAAGCCCTCTGGATGGAGGGCGAAACGTCTCAGCACAAAAACGAAACCGTCCAGATGACCTGACTGAACATTGTTGGATTGAAGCTGTAATCTTTAAATCTGATGTGCTGCAAATACAAACACAAGTTATAACAATAAGACATGCAAAAAGTTAGCATACAGTATTGTGCTTTAAAAAGTTTTAAAGAAATTGTTTTAAGTAATAAACATCTGAAATTGAGGGGAGGGCATTGTAGCTGTCCATCAGTTTTATTTTATTTTTAGGCAGATAATTCAGATGTCATACAGCAGTGACACCTTAATTGTCTCCCCGTGTTCAGCTGACCTGGAACAAACAGCTTACGCTCCAACACTGCAGCACGTCCTACCAGGCTTCTCAGCCACCCGAGGGGCATTTGATTGAACTCTCCAGGGTATGTTTGAGGTTGCAGGCGAACTGTCAGGCCTAGGTCCAGAAGCCAACCTGCAGCTTCCAGACAAGCAGGGCACATGTTAATAAAAACGTCAAACAACTCCCAGGAGAAGCCAAAGCTGCTCCAGGATCAGGGGCCTCATATATCAAAGGGTGTGCAGTTTTCACACTGAAAGTTGGCGTAGGGACATAATAAGAAGTGCATACACAAATGTTTAATGAAATTATTAAAATTATTATTAGAAATTATTTAATGAATCTTTTGCACTTTTACAACCCAGACAGAGCACTGAGATCCTTCAGTCAGATGTTTCTAGTGCAGCCGAGGGCAAAATTAAAATGCAGAGAGGATCAGACTTTTGCTGTGGCAACTCCCAGAACAACCTGCCCATTGATTTAGTTCTGCAGAGTCCTTTAAATCCAGCCTAAAAACTCACTTTTTACACTGTTCGCTTTAATTCAAGTTTGGTTTGAGTTCTATTTGAGCCTCTTTGGTGTGCTATATTCTTGTTTTGGTTTGTTCTTAGCTTTTTTTTTAAATTATACTTGTGGTTTTTAATGTTTGATGTTTCATTTATTTTATTGCTAGATTTCTTATTTGTGAAGCGCTTTGGTCAAAATAGTTGTTTTTCAATGTGCTATCTGAATAAAATTGACATTGATGTTGACATTTTTCACTTTGACACTGTTATTGGCAAATTACATCAAAAATAGCTAGTTTTAGTACAAAAATATATGAATGCAACACCTTTTAAACAGATGCCTAAGTTTCGTATTTGTCTGATCCTCACCAGAGCAATGTATTTTTTTTACCTTCCCATTTCATCAAGCACTACTTCCTGAGCGGGGTACAAGTCAATGCTTCCAGCAGAGTGGGCAGCTGACCAATCAATCCTAACACTTCAGCCTCATCGTCACATTAATGATGCAATCTAACATTTGACAAAAATGCATGGATATTCGATGAAAGTCACTGAAAACATGTTGATTTGTCACAGCTGGCAAAGCACAAATGTAAACGATAAAATAAATCTAGCCTGAACTGTGTTTAGCTGCACCAGTTTCAGGATTTGGCCTTACGGAGACAATGCAATACTGTATACGTGACATTATAAAGCTGCTCTGCACCTTAAAACAATAGTTGTCTTTTGAAATGGGGCTCAGTGAAAAAGTTATAAAAACAGTAATTACTATCTTACCTGTTGTAGATAATCATAGAACAACCTCAGTTTATAGAAACAGTTTGACCAGATCAACAAGCTCACAGCTAGTCTGAATGGAGCTGATGCCAAAGATTCGATTCAGTTCAATTCAATTCAAAAATACTTTATTTATTCCAAATGGAAATTAACTTGTTGTAACTCATTATCTTGGTTTCAGTAAAGAACTGTTATAGATGTTGATGGCTGTGCAGAAAGGATCTCCTGCAGCAGTCCATCCCACAGTGGATCTGAAGAAACTGAACCCAGATGCCGATCCGTCCACCTGGACCCAGAGGGTCTCTCGGTCCCCACAGGTAGCAGACCGCCTGAATGCTGGGCAGAACTCCTCCTTGAGTGATGATCACTCCTCCCAGTAGCTTGTTCACCATGGACAGCCAGCTGCAGATGCCCAGGATGATCCTGATCTCCCCGTTGTCATGAGCTGCTCCTCCCGCCAGCTCCAGGATCTCGGCAATCAGGTACTCGAGCACCGCCGCCCAATATACGGGTATGCATTCACAGTGCCTCCTTTTCTACTCATTTGGGATTTGGGGCCCCCGGTTGTAAAAAAAACAAACACCTTGCTGTCATGGTTATTCATCATAAAAAATGTCCAAAAGTAAAGAGATTTCAGTAAAAATATTTCCAGCTGCACAGCATTCAATAACAAAGGAAATACTCATCCCAAAACTTTTACGAATTACATCCAGAAAATTGGACTTAAAGTTTTCAAAACAACGTGCTAGAATAAATGTAACGAACTATTCCAACATGCAGCCACTTTGAGTGGTGCACTTCTAGAATTAGCGTTGCTGCCATCTAAACCAATAGTCACAGAAATGCTAAAATGCTTCATGTGATGGCTGTTTTATAAACATTCTTGTACATCCATGCTCAATAATCCAGGTATACAATCCAACATTTTTCAGTCAGGTCATCTGGTCGGTTTCTTTTTTTGTGCTGAAACGTTTCGCTGTCGATCCGGAAGTCTTCATCAGTCAAGGAAACACACAATCAGTTTTGTGTTGTGTATTTCCTTGACTGATGAAGCCTTCCGGATCGACGGCGAAACGTTTCAGCACAAAAAAGAAACCGACCAGATGACCTGACTGAAAAATGTTGGATGTTTTATAAACAGTGTTTTCAAATTCACTTTACACAAGTATTTACATATAATTCAGTTGCTATCAATAGCGGCAGCTAGCCATAGCATTTCCAGTGTAGCTTGGAGTTTTCTGCTGATATAATAATAAAGTTATGAAGGTTAATCAAATGTTGTTTGCATAAACTATTATAAAGTTTAACATAGGGTGTTTTTAGACACCAGTGATTTACAGTAGTCCCTCGTTTATCGCAGGGGATCCATACCCTGAAGCTCCTCAATAAGTGAAAAACCGCAAAGTAGGAATAGTAATACAAGTAGTAAGTAGTAGCTTATTTTATTATTTAAATATATATATATATGTGTGTGTGTGTGTGTGTGTGTGTTAAGGCATTTTAAACCCTTCCAACATGCTTGCAATATTCTAAACAATGTTTCTAAACTCTAAACAATCTAAAAGAGCACAGCATGTCATGATTTCAGCTCTCTGCCTCTGCTGCTCTCAGCCACCTGCAAGCGCTCTTGGCCACACCCATTTCTCTGCTGCAGAGCAGAGATCAGCTGATCAGCTGCAGGAAGAAGCTTCTCCTGCAATATGGGCTGCACAAAGGTGCAGCAGGTGCTAAATCATTTAAAATAATTCAGTTTAAATAAAATGTCCATGCCAATTGTGCAGCTCATCCATCAAATCAGCCAATTGTGTGTCATGTCCAATCTTACTTTGAAAAACCATGATAGAGTGAGTCCGTGAGAAACGAATCGCGAAGTAGCGAGGGACTACTGTACTCATGTCTTGGCTCACTCATTAAAGAGGTTAGCTCATTTATACGGTAAATTTAACTCTGTTTCCAAACTGAGGCTGTTCTAAAAGCTACCTACAACAAGTAAAATGTTCATTGTACACAATCTTTCCACAAATCCCCTCTTCAAAATACTTGAACTATCCATTTAATCTCTACCCTTTCAAAACAGTCACATTGTGTTCATCAATGCATAACGTAGGCTATGTTTCATTGTAAAGTTCTTACTAATAACAACTTATAGACTATTTTTAACCTCTTGTAGTGCTTTGGTGTTGTGTAAAATAAGCTCTGCAGATATGATTTTGCAGAAATGTTGCATGGGCTGTAAGATTCCAGTCCATTTCAACCGACAAATCAGTGATTTGACTATTTGAAGAATAAAACACTGATGATTTTTCTTCAATATTACTTTTTATTCTTTTAATTAACATTCTTACCATCAAACACTACTGGAAGGAAAGCCTTATTTTATGATAAACAACTGCACAGAACATACAAGTTGAGTTTTCAAGTCTCACTAATTGATTTTTGGCCACAACAGTGACTAAATAGGTTTCAAAGTTTACTTGATAAGAATGATTTCTATTGTGCTCTGAATATATGAGTGGAACTTTGTATCTTTTCCTCACACAAGTCTTCTGGTTAGCTCTGGTTTACTGTAAATTACTTTCATAATACAAAAGAATCTACACTGGCACTCAATGCTTTTGATTGTGAGCAATGCACCTTACAAACATGTCTAAGGATGAATGCTGGATCAATATGAAAAGAGGTTATTTTGTTGCTCCGATGAAGCTCTCTTTGATTAAAAGCAGCATGTTATAGCATGAAAGAAAAAACTCAGGACTCCTGCTCACTGAGATAATTTTATCTCAACAGGCTAACCTCGAACAGTTTTTTTACAAATACAAAATAGTATACCCTCTCTTGTGAAATACACAATATTATGAACTAGAAAATGTCTGAAGAAATTAAGAACAGTGCCAATGCTGTTATTTTTCCCAAAATTTCAACATCAACATTGTAAAAATCTGAGCTAAAAAATAAAGCCTACATTATGAATTGTAATAGATGAATATGGTGAACCAAGAACTGAACAAAACGTTAAAGCTGCTGTCAGTGGCTCAATAGGGTCAATGAGGTAACCAAACCCCTTTGTTACTGCCCCGTCACACTCTTAGAGGCAGAGCAGACAGAAACACAACTAAAAAGAAAGCTTCAAACGAAATGGTAAATGGACTGTACTCGTATAGCACCTTTCTATCTAGTCAAGATACTCAAAGCTCTTTACAACATAACCTGTGTCCTTATTGACCCATTCATACAGCACTCGTATTAGATCTCTACAAAGCTAATCTGAATCTGCAGAGACTGATCAGAGCTTTATCACATTCATACACCGATGGGACACACATCGGAGGCAATGAAGGGTTCAGTGTTTTGCCCAGGGACACTTCAACATGTGACTGCTGGTGGAATCAAACCCCCAACTCTCCCATTGGAGGACAACTGCTCTAACCACTCAACCACAGCTGCCCCAAACTAACAGTCACTGTGTCAAAAGTTATATCTAATATATATATAATATATATATTTTTTTATTATTATTTTTGCTTGCTCTCTGCGAAAAGCAGACACTTCCTTCTCTGCTCTGTCCCTGCTTTGCTCTTTGTTTTTGTGAACCTTATGTATGATGTCCATTTGCCAGTATGTGCTTTTTATGTTGCGCTAAGGTAATTTTTTTTCCAACTCTCATGCTGTGTTCCATAGGACACAGTGCGAGATTTGATTTTTGTTACACCTCCACTCCCCTCATGTTTATTTTTCCTTATCTGAAAATAAGGCTGCGCCTCTCGAGGCGGCGGCCTCAGTCACCTCCGTCTCACCATGTCAGTTGTTTATGTTGTTCTTGGACGGGCTCTACTAAAAATGCAATTTTGTTGTGCTTTGGTACAACGACAATAAAGCTGATTCTGATTTTGATTTATGACCATTAGTGGTAATGATGGGAAGTTTGGTTCTTCTCACTAATTCAAGTTTACATAAATCACCCACCAAAAGAATAAAAACAATTCCAACATTTTTCAGTCAGGTCATCTGGACAGTTTCTTTTTTTGTGCTGAAACGTTTCGCCTTCGATCCGGAAGGCTTCATCAGTCAAGGGAACACACAACAAAACTGATTCTTCCCCCAAAAGCTTACTCTAAAGTTGAACAAACCAGTTCTGCTTGTGATAAGATTGTTTTCAACGAGTTTGACAAGATTGTCAACAAGGAAGAGGGCCGGCAATGGAGGAGGGGCATATCAAAGAGACCATCTTATCGCAAGCAGAACTGGTTTGTTCCACTTTGGAGTAAGCTGTTGGGGGAAGAATCAGTTTTGTTGTGTGTTTCCTTGACTGATGAAGCCTTCTGGATCGAAGGCGAAACGTTTCAGCACAAAAAAAGAAATTGTCCAGATGACCTGACTGAAAAATGTTGGATTTTATACCTGGATTATTGAGCATGGACTTTGTTGTTAATAAAAACAATTCTTAAACGGGAAATATTTTTCTCTCAGCAACTACACATAAATTGCAATTAACTCCTTTTTTATTTAGCCTTTTGATTACTAATTATAATATATATGTTTCCTATTTTGAGACTGCGTGCACACTGTGTTTGGCAAGGAAACATAATTTCAGGGGCTAAATATTTTGGCACAACTGCCAGATCTGCAGACTTCCAACTCAGTTAGAGGGGGGCCGCGCCAAGAGAACTTGAGTGTGTGCGATGCATGGGAGGGAGCAAATGGTAACAAATGACTCGTTTGTATAACACTCACTGTCCTGATTCTCCTGTTTGAGTCAGCAGTCTTACTTTGTACTTATGATTCCTGACTCAAACAAGTGTGTCAGGAGTTTCATTTCTTTGATTCAAACAACAGACCTCTACACCAGACCCACTGTATTTCCCACAGGGCTAATGCAGCTGTTAGTTTGGTACATTTATTAAATGGAATTAGCACTTTGCTACTAGCTGTAGCAGAGATGCATCCGTGAGTTTATGAGTTAATGAAGAAATTAAAAACGATGGCTCCCAGTTCAATAAAATGACTTTGCAGACCTGACTGATTTGTTCATTGACCAGTCACTTCTACTACTGAAAAGAAAATTATGAGCTCAAATATAAATTAATGGCATACAGTAGATGCTTGAGTGTGATTTGAATGTTGGGGTTGTTTTGAAAGTGAAAGTGCTATATATTGTCATCACTGTAAGTTCCCATACAATGACAAAATTTGTTCTCTGCATTTAACATATCACATGTGAGATCCATCCAAGTGGATCAGCGAGTAGCAACGTACGCATGCATGAGCAGTTAGGTGTCTTGCTCTAGGACACCGCGACATGTGGACATAGCAGGGGGTTAAACCTTCAACTTTCAGGTCTCAAGTCAGCTGCTGCCCCAACAATATTTATTAAACACAATTAGCACAGCAACTTCTTTGTTATCTTGTTAGTTACTCATTTTCAAACCCGCAGTGCTTAAAAAAGACTTTTGTGAGAATAATAGCAATAGTTGTGTTTCTTGCTTATGTATTAACAGCCTTAAACTTTGCCATAAAATGCAAAAATGATTCAGAATATTTACAGACATTCTGCATTTAGACTATTATTTAGACTTTTGACTATTTGGACACTTAGACTGTTACTTTAAAACTGCTGAAAATGTGTTTTTGAGACAAAGTCCTACAACAGGAGTGTTAAGAAAGTCACAGAAACTGAAAAACATCAACGTATGAACCTTTAGTTTCACCTTGCGCTCGTGTCTTCGGGGCATTTCCCCACAGCCCTCTGTGGTTATTGGTTACTATAGATCGTCTCATTTTGTTCAGCTAAGTGGACGTTAGCTTGCTTCACACCACTATGCTGAGGGGCGAAATGGGGAGTTATGTGAGGACAGAAATCCAGCTGTAAAACATAAATCAGTCCTGGAGCGTTATTGTGAGACATTTTGCTTTATCTTAATTATTCCTATTAGCAGTTGAAGCCTCTAAAGCATTCTTCACTGTCTTTGGAAATCGACTCAGCAGATTGTGAGGGGTGACTTCTAATAGCACAAGGAAAGGTTGTTTTCAGGCTTTCAGGCTCATGTAAAGAGGAGGAAACCAAAAGCGGTAATGTGCCTTCCTGCCAGCAAGCCAGAGACTTAAGAGCTCTGTGTAACGCTTGAAATTAAGAAAAGCCTCCATGAATAAAGCATGAAAGGGTAATCAATAAGCTTGTTGTCATCTTCGCGAGCCTTCCTTTCTATGTCAATATGAAGTGTTAGTTAATCCACACAAACCTGATACCACCTCAGAGACAGTGTTCGTTTTATGGCTGGAGAGGAAAAAGAAATGCATGACATCTCTTTCTCCCTGCATCAGTCAATAATCCTTACTCATGTGGAGAACAGCAATCAATACGAGCTTCAGTTTCCATAGAGCACAACGAACTGCAAGATTTATTTGCTTAATTAGGTGGTAGAAGAACAAAACAATGAAAGATGCAATCACCTTCCGCTCATCCTTTTTTCTCTTCAAACTCTGTTACATTGAAAACCTAATAATTATCTTCAAGCTTCCTTTGTTGGCAAAACAATTTTTCACAATGATGATAAAAATATGAATACTAGAATAGATTTTCTCACACTTCTATTATATTTAACATATTAAGATCAAAATCAATTTATATTAGTACTTTGCAGTTTTGATATGAATGCAAGGCCTGTGAATTATTTAATATGGTAGAATGTAACTAGAAGGGTTCATCGTCAATCTTTTCTTTGTGCTTTAAACAAAGTTAAAGTTATATATTTTATATTGTATTTTGCATTGGCAAATATTTGCAGAGAGAATTTCTTTACAAGTCAGTTTTCAGATAAATGTGGTCATTGCGGCTGATACTGGATTTTGTAGGATTAGCTTTTGCAAGACAAACTTGCTAATCTCTCTTTGCTACGCAAACAAGTCAATAAATGAATCCTGTGCATGTTAGATACTTTACCTGTCCTAAATACAAAACTGTTAAAGTAACTCATATGTAATAGTTGTGCAAACAGATGCTTTATGAAATCTAGCAAACTATTAAACAGCTCTAGTAAAAATGCAATGCTTCTGAAAAAAAAAAAGTTCAAGTTTTTATTATTTGATTGGTCAAATTCTTTCTAAAAGCTTGAATAATGTTTTGTATTTGTTTGTCCCTGGAAATAGTGTCATGTTGTCATTTTTAATAGCATTTGCATTGCAGAGTAGTGGACTGAGGGACAAATGACTCAACACAAGTAGAAGTATATAAGTGATTTATTTACAATGGTGATGTGTTCAGGAAAGTCGGGGAAATCCGATAGGAGCACAGGTAGGTGATTATTTATCTGTATGCAGTATTATTGTTGAAGATTAATCGGTCTTCCCTTTCTTACTGTGCGTTATGTTTGTTGGTTTTGAGAGGAGGAACGAGGATTGCAGGATCCGGAGGTGTGAGATAAAGGAAAGGTAGTTGGAGTGTGGCAGAATGGACGTGTAGATGGATGATGATGTTTAGTTGTTGTAACCTGTCATTGTTTTGTAGCTAGTGGTTCCAGGACTAGTGAGCTCAAGGTTCCTGATAGCTGGTTGGAGATGAGAGAAATGAGAAGGCCATGCTCATCAGGAGGATAGGACTCAAGGATCCAGGACAGGAGCATGAAAGGATCACTAGGAGACAAGGAGGCACAAGGAGAGTAATAACCAAAACTAATAATATCTTGGTGGGCTGTAGGTTTGTACCCTGAGGTCACAAATGTTCCAGCATCAAACTGATGAGACACACAGCCTTAAATACCCAGCAGCTCATCAGTGGGATTGGCGTGACCATGCCACTATGGAAGCTGCAAAAAATGTGGCTAATGGTGGGAAACCTATACATGTAAATATAATTGTCATCTTTTTTTTGTTTTCAGTGAACAAAACATTCATTTTTGGACAGGTCACTGGCTACTTTACCTACTTGCACATCCAATATCAGCTTTATCTTGTTCACTCAATCTGCAACAACTTCTGGAGGAAAAGTCAGCCTTGGCAGCCATGTCCACAATATCAGCTTCAAATATATGAAAACATCTGGTCAAAGGGTAAGGTCAAAGGTTAAATGGTGCATCGGTGAAGGGGGAAAGATAAAAAAGGAGATTGTCTTCAAAACCTTATCTTGTATCTTGATTTGTAAAAAAGTCCTATTGTAAATGTTTTTCAATATAATCTTTGGGACCAGGTTATAGATAGGATAGACTTTTCTCTCCTTCATTTTTTGAGAACATCCTGTGTACATCCATCCATCCATTATCTTTTACCCGCTTCTTCCATTTTTGGGCCACTTTTAATTTAACACATAAAAAGAAATGTTGTACTTGTTGTTTTGCAGCAGATGTATGAACCTTATTCCCTGCCCTTTGTCTCAAGATGAATTTTTGTACATTAATACAAAGCTTCCTGAAGGGGTGTTGTTGTCTCACATAGCACCAAGGTGACTTCTGCTGTGTGATGCTATGCTGAAACCAGCCATGTGATAAGATAAGAAACAGGCATAGTCTTACAGCTTCAGGGATACAGGCTAAAGAGGAACAAGGTCTTATTTAATTCCTGTGTGAGAATTGATTATGGTGTCAGTTTGTTCATGGGTTTCAGAACATTTTCTCAGGATTTGCTGTAAAAACAACCTGGAGACAGACAAAAATAAATACGTTGGGGTAGTGGGAAAACATTGTAACCTTTAAAATATTCCCAAGTTAAATCCATACAAGTGTGCACAAAGCAGTTTATTCAGCTTATTATCATTATTCAGCTCAGTTTTTTTATGTCTCAATTGGAAATAGTGAGTTTCTTAAAAACAATGAAATATCATCCTATTTTCCTGTGGGCCTACAATCACTTTGCCATTATTATCTTTTTTCTGCTTCTGTCTCACTTTATTATAGTTTTGTTGGGTGCAAAATAGTTATTACAGGAGAGAAAAATGTGATTGATATCAAATAACAAAACATGCTTTGAGATGATCTTTAGCCAAGGTAAGCACACTTTTTACAATGATGTTGTAATGCAAAAGTTCTTAGTACCTAACGGCATGGGTATAGTCTTTTTAAAGAATTATGCAACTAAATAAAAATGTATCAAGCCAAAAATCTAATGCTGAAATTCCAATGTTGAAAATAAAGTCAAAATTCTATATTTATATAAAGTTGAAACATTGAAGAAAATATGAAAATATTAATTAAAGAACACAGTCAAGATCTTAGGGAACTCTGTTGTGTTTGTTCTGTTTTCATTATTTGTCATTTTTGGTGAAATTTATTCTGTAGCCTAAAACACTTGGACATTTTAAAAAGTTATTTACAGTTGCAGTTGTTTACAGCTGCACAGACAAATTATGTTTCAGTCTCTTTGATGTATCTATAAATAATATCACATTTATCATATTTGCAGCGATAAATAGCCAGAGCAGAGAAACTGAGAGCAACAGATTCAAGCAACTCAGGAAATAAGGTGATATTTATTTACAGAGTGATATTTACAGGAAACACTGGGAAGATCTGCAAAGGATGGAGACAGGCACTTATGGTTTCCAGTTATAAGGATCAAATTAAATATTCTTCTGCTCACAGGTTATGTGTGGTTGGACGGCACAGAGGGGCGGGCAGAGGATTCCAGGTATGTATGACGGCTGCGATGGGCGCGATGAGGTACAGTAAGTGTGAATTGTAGGCAGGCAGGTGAGCAGCTGGAGTTCCAAAACTGTGCTCAGCTTGTAGACCTGGAGGAGGACAGGTAAGTCCAAGAGGATGCTTCAGGAATCAAAACTAGGAGGAAACAGAGAAGAACTGGTCAATATAATTCTTAGTTTTAGAAAACACAAGCTGGCTGTCACAATACCAGTTGATATCGAATGTTCCAGCAGAGAAGATAGAACTTCAGCAGTCCTTTAGAACCCTGGAGCTCATTACTAGAATTGGCCGCAGCTCATTGGCGCCACCCTGCCACTCAGAACAAACACGGGACGTCCACAACATTAGGTTTAAGTATTAAAACACTTACTACTAGTAAAACATATCAATGGGAAAAAAATATTTTGAGAGCATGACTATTGTTGTTTGTGCCTATGCTTGGTTTCCTTTATTAGATAATTTTGTGTACCTTATTGTAAAGTGTTACCCATTTATTTTATTTTATTTTAACCTTTATCTATACAGGGAGTCATATTAACACACAAGGACTCATTTTCCATAGTCCTGTTGTAAATATTCATTTTAGTCTTAAAATAAGAATTTCTTATCAGTATTTCTATTTCGTTCTTACAAAAAGTATTTCCACTTTTTACCTCAACATAATGACTTTAATATCGATACTGCAATTCTATTTGTGTTGCATAAAATACTTGTTCTTTCTCAGAGTGACAATAACATTGCTTTGTAACTTAACACCACCCAAACAACTTTCTAATATGGCACTTGGGTCTGAATTAATGTTACCACAATTTTCCAAGGCTTAAAACAACGATGAGATAAGAATTGTATTTTGTCCCATAAAGAGAAATCATTTAAATATGAATATATTGTCATAATTTCTGTTAAAAGTTTAAATTAATGAATTTGCATTTGTTAAGGGTGGGCTTTTAAAGTTGTGACAGCAGCAGTTGTAAATTTCACCAGTGCTGATTTTTTGATGTTTTTGCATTTATAAGGAAACAACAAAACCATCTATTTGCATTGATTCAAGGATCATGTGTTCTGAGAAACATGTAGAAATTCATCATTAAGTATCTCTAACCTAATCTTTTCCCCAAGGATGCCTCTGAAATCAAAGCCAAAGAGACTCCTACCCCATACATGACTGTACTGAAGGGCAGCATTCTTCACGGTGCAGTTTGATTTTGCAGCTGCCCTGGCTGGATGTAATTTTCAGCAGCGCAGCAGGAGGAGACGACTGGTACAATGGCCTCTCTTGGGCAGAACATGCTCATCTGTGCCAGACAGCTAGAATATTGCTCAAAATTGCCAGTAGTACATCATAAGTGTGTTAGAGAGAACAGTGCTGACAGTGCCAGCAGTCAATAAAGCATCTGTTTCCCTGAGCATTCTTTGCACAGTGAAGTGCCCTAAACAATGTGTTTCAGATGGGTGGGCGGGGTCTAAGATGTTTTATTTTTGGAGCTGAATATGACTGATATGACTAAAGATTTCTGCCTTTTCTGGTTAAATATTATTATTCAAATCGATTAAAAAATGGAGGCAATCAATGGCTTATAGTGACAAATGTTTCTAGTTGTAAGGTTTATTTAAAGGACAGTGATAGATCCAGTGTATAATAGGTTTTGAAGAGCTTTTTCTAGAAAAAAATGAAGAAAAATGAGTTGGTTGTATATTTTTATTTATGTAAATATATAAAGGATTTGCAATGCTATTATGTACAAAAAATAAATGTTTTACTAAACCTAAAAACCTCCATAAAGTAAGTATAAAGAAAAGACTCGATCTTTTTCTATCTGAATGTCTCAGACACTTTGTGGGAGTATGTTCAATCTCCTGTCATTTTCACAGTAATGCTGAAGAGCCAAGCAAAGCTGCTTTTACAGGTATAATCAAGTTGACATGTTTAATAGTACCAACTCTTGATGGGCTCTGCTTCAGTCAAGAGGGCTGACACCTTTCTGAAAGAAAGAAAACGAACAAAGAGGCTCAGAAAGAAGCTGCGCTAACAAGTTTAATGTGCTAAAACATGATCATTTCCCATGGTGACATTTTCTCATTTCAAAGAGTTTCACCTTTTAAACTATAAGTTTGACAACAGTTTACATTTTTATAAAGGATTCTTCTAGAATAAGAGAGGTTTTTGTTTTTTTTCCACTGATGGCAGTTTGTTTTGTTGCATTTGACTGACGCATTTAGACGTGCATCATAACCCAAAGATAGTGGTTCATAGCATGCATTTGAAGTTTTGGAAGCACAGTTTGGTGGTAATCTGATGAACATGCAGTAACTCACCTGTTGTAGATAGCTCTTTGAACAACTCCAGGTAGCTATCTCTGCAGACAAATACGGAATGCGTATCTGGAGGGCCACATCTGATTGGACGATAAAAAACAAGGCGTGTCTAGAGGGCCACATCTGATTGGACAAAAATAAAAGGCGTTATTGGCAGAATGTGTTAACCACATACATATTATGTCTATGGTATCAACCGGTTCGACATTAGCGAACAAAGGTTAAATCATTTCATCTGGACCAGTTTCTTTATGATTAAACATTTTTTTGTCATCTACCTGGATGACTGAGCCTACAAACCTTCAACAATAGCGGCGTCTTCTCCGGTGCGACATTAGTGGCGTTCCCATAACTTCTCTTTCCGCCTCTGTTAACACAGAACTCCCAGTTACATTTCAAAATAAGAGCAAAATAAATGGGTAGTGTGGGGAGGGCTAAATATTTGTTTTTTAATACCTAGCCATTACATTAAAAAAACAAAATCCATTGTGGTTGTTGAATAATGTGAAAATAGTTGCAATCAATTCATAAATAAAGAAAAATCAAGTAGCCAAAATAATAATGATACTTAAACTGGCTTTGGGACAAAAGATGTTTCCTTTAACTTCACATTTTCTTGTTCAATATTTTAAATCAGTCACTGCAGATGAGTGATTGTCAGTTTCTGTAAGATTTCTGAAACTGGTGCAGGTATTTCTGCTTACTGGTTAACTTCCTCAGCTGTTTCACATTTTAAGGGTCCATGGTCTACTCCATGTTTCAGCTCCTTTCATAGATCAGATCTCATAGAAGAACACTTATAAAGAGCACATTTTGTTTTTAGCTTTTGTTTTGGGCCATTATCTCATCACAGGACTCATGATCTTTAATTAAGACCAGACTTTTTTGACAAATATGTAATGAGAGAGCCGAGAGATGGATTTAGCTCAGGGGTGCTCTCTTACATTCTATAATATCTGGACTAATTCAAGTACATAATATTATACTTAATTTAAACGGATTCTTTCATTTTTCTGGACTAAGTGGTATCGTGCCTAGAAGATTAAATGTGGACAAAGACGTGTTTAAATTTCTGACCCACCAACACAGTGAGGTCTTTTATTTATCAAAACGATTTAAACACATCACACATTTACACATTGATTGGCATAATTGATTACAATAACACAGCTTAATTAATGAGCTTTACAATGAGAAATCATACGGCCATGATTCCTCACTTGCAGCTTGAAACAACGTTCCAGACAGGTGTCATCTTTCAGAAAAAGACCACAGTGGACTTCACCCTTGCAAAGTCACACTCTGTCTTCTTTCTCAGCAGAACTCTGTTCTGAACTTTTGGAACTTCTGTTCTTTCTGGAACTAGGAAGTGTCGACTTTTAAAGAGTTCTGCTTCCTGTCACTTTTGGGAAGTCCTGATTGGTTGAAAGAACCAACAGGGGTGTGGTTTTAGTGACGCCAGAGGGTCACTACAAGTCAGAAAAACAGCGGAGATGTTTAGGAACAGACAGAGAAATGTTTTGGAGTAATGACAGACTTACAGGTGCCAGTTTTTCTTGTTTCTGTCTGAGAGGTTTAAAAACATGACAGTTCGTTCCAATAACTTGTTTGCGACTGTCTCCGACTTTTGACCGACATCACTCCTTTCTCATTTCAGACAGAAGATCAAAATGCATAATTACTTTGTAACATAGACATTTAACTTGATTTCTACTTTGGATGAGGATTAAAAATCATTAATACTGTTTCACAGTTGATTTAAAATGAGTAGTTCACTTCAACATTTAAAAATGGTTTGAACTAAACACACTTTTGATTATCAAGACATTGTAAAAATAGTAATGATAATATAAAAAAGAGAGTGTTCTTTCAATTGATTAGTTCAGGATACAATTAGAAAGTCTCTGGATGAGCTAATTTGTATTTCTGGATTCAAATCAATGAAATAACAGTTCCTGTCCCATGAAGGTCTTCGGAGGCAGGTCTTGACCGGAGGCCGAGTTCACTACAAATAGGAGCAGGTTTCGCTTCTGATGCTTCAAATTTCATTGTACCCAGAGCACACTCAAGCCAGCCTGTGTCAGGTGCAGCCTACAACCCAAGAACAAAAGAGAATCTTCTTGTGTTTGACAGCAAATATAATGCTGTTTCTTAGAAACCTTCATTTAAAAAAAAAAAAGAGCTGACGTAACTTACATAAGTGCCAACAAATACAGCTAATCGGTGTTTGTCCTCTAGAAACACCTATTCTCCAGAAACACCCACTTTTGGTCTGCAGAGAACCCCTTCTCCTCCAGGCCTCATCTACACTATTTCAGATATTTTATGAATTGAGGTTTTCTGATGTATTTATACCAGAGTATAAAAATATACATAGAATAACATAATTTTTGAGAATGGAGGTTTTTTTAAGACAAAATGAAGCTAAAACCATCATCTTTGGTCCTTTCTTTGCTTGGACTAGCTGTTAGCTTGTTCCTTGGGTCAAAATTAATTTTATATTTCTTCAAACAGACGTCTGTCAAAGAGCTATATAAAACGATAGGTATGACAAGGCTTTAAAATCAATGTTAATCTAACAAGAAACTTACAGTCACAGCTAAATAATAAATGAGTGATCTTGAGTTTTGGAAAATTCTTAAGCGTAATGACATGCCTCCTACATTAATATTGAATGTCAGGTTGTAGGTTTAACATTCTGGTTCTTTGTTTATCGCCTCCTAGTGGTCAAACAAGCACAAAGGCTCAGATTTCCAACTCTTTGATGTCTGCTTTCTGTTTGTGTGGGGGTGAATCATTTCAGCAGTAATCAACCAGCAAAGTAAGACACACACAGCTGCAAAGTCTTTTCAAATCAAGAAGTTAAATGATGAAAAATTTAATTTCACACACTGGTTTCTGTTATGTATACACAGGTGGTGCATCAAAATTACAGTGTCACAGCAAACAAACATGTTAAATATCTATCTACAAGCCACAAAACAGTCAGTCGCTAGTCGACTCATTGACTTTGAGGTTGGTAGTGAATTTGCTTTACTAGTAAAGAAATACTGATATCATTTTCTGTCTGACAGGAGGAGACACACACAACAACCTGATTTAAATTATTTTTTTCTTAGACTCAACCAAGTGTTACAAAATGTGCATAAATTCTGAGATCCAAGAGTCAATCTTTGGCTTGTTTCACAGAAAGAGCTCAGCTAATGCATTATACAGAGCATCAATCCACAGTGTTTTAGTGATTCTTCTCAGTTTCTCTAGTTAATTATTGATCCAAGCAGTGTTTAGATCTGTGAATAATTAACATGCCAGTGTTGTGGCCGTCAGAACTGGAGCGAACACAGCAACAGTCAAAACAGTATTGAGAGAACTGTTAAATTATGCAGCATTACACTCACAATCATTTAAGAGACCTGCAACCAGTTCCTTTAGTATCACTGAATCCACAATACAAACCTGGCATCATATTACAGGCAACATTTCAAAACAATATTCACTGTTATAATTATTTTGCCGTACATATTAAAACAATGGGTATGTGTGCGGTGTAAATTCAAAGATTTTTTTAATGGTGATTCCCCCATATGCACAGAATATACAGGATAATAATGTCTCTCTCTCTCTTTCTCTCTCAACTACTAAAAATGGATATAAATAAAGGTAAAATTATACATTATATACAACAAGTAAAGCACTGCAAAAAAAAAAATTGAGTCAGAACTAATCCATTTCTGTTATTGTTTAACTTCTAAATGTTTGGCTTTTTTGGGGGGGGGTTTCACAATCTAGAATCAGGGAACAGAGCACATCCTCTCATCCTAACAGCCTCGTAGATGGAGCTGTTCAGCTGTCCTGCTGAATGAGCCCCAAGGCTTCGGTAGCTTTTCCTAGACGGCAGGAGGCTGTAGAGAGGTGGGAGATGACCTGTGCATTGCTGATGGCTCTGCATGTGAGATGGGAGTGGTAGATGTCTGAGGGAGGGCAGAGGGGAGCTGATGATCTTGCCAGCTGTATTCACTATGAGTTGCAGGATCGGCAGTAGGCCATGGCGCATCCACCCCACACAGTGATGCAGATGCTGAGGTCAGTGGTGGTACCCAGGTAAAATGAATGCATCATGGGGGTTGTGACTCTGGCTATCGTTAATTTGAGGAGGAATTATTCAATTCAATTCAGTTCGACCTTTATTTAGACAGGTAAATCACATTGAGCCTCGAAGACTCATTTACAAGTGAGATCTGTTCAGACAGACTAAAAAGCAGTGAAACTGGACACATGTAAGAATTGGAGGCAAAAAAAATCCTATCAAACTCTTTCTTCTTGGCTGAGAAGAAATACCTCTAATATTGAAAAAAACACCTGGCACATACAAACACGTGGGGACGTAGACATTCCGCAAAGGGAGGAAGACAACGAGAGGGGTCAGGATGTTCAAGGACGCTCTCGGGGGCACTGTAGGAGTTCTGATAAGGATGGAAGAATCAACCAGTTCCCTCCGGTAAGATCTGTAAACATTCTCGAGGGATGTCGGTGAATGGCCAAGGACAACACAGTGAAAATCCAGGAGTCCTGAAATGATGACAAAAGGTTTATTCAGCTGGTTTCCTTAGGTTGATCAGTGGAATTACTCGGATTACTTGTCCTCCAGGCAAAGATAAGGTGGCCTGCAAGGCCAGCCAAAGGAGCCAAATTCAGATAAACGTTTGTTTTTGAAGTCAGACAGAACTTTAATTTGTATCTGCCTTGAGTCTTTTCTGGTCTCACGTAGATTCTGAAAGTTCCAAATTAAGTGGAATTTTTGCTCTCTGATGCCATAGGACAGGTTTGTTCCTAGTTGTTTGTTTGTTTGTTTGTTTGTTGTAGTTGTAGTTGTTTGTTGCTAGTTTTGGGTTGTCTCCCATCCTGAAGGCTGTGTCACGATCCCTCAGAAGTCTGTAAACTCCTCCCATCTTCCAAACCTTTTTCTGATTGACATGAACTGTAATGGTTTTGAAGAGGGTGATATCATCGGTTCATTTTGTGACGTATGCTGTAATAATGTATTCCTTTAAACCTTTGTGATTATTGTAGGTGGCTGCTTGTTTGAAAACTTCCTAGTAAAGGGTGTTAAAGAGCACCAGAGGCTCCCTCTGTCCACACCCATTCCTGATTTTTGTGTTAGTCTGATTGCTCTCGCTCAGTGTCTGTATGCAGGTCTCAGCAGGATGGTAATGTGTTCAAAAAGACATATGCTCCCATGTGGATATATAAACCAAGTCCAGTAAGTTATGTCCTCCGGCTGGAAATTTAACTTCTTGATGGAGTTTGGGAAATAAAACCTTTAAATCTGCATGGTAGAAGTCTCCTGCTATACTGAGGAATCCATCTGGGTGTGCTGCCTGTTGTTTATTAATTGCTTGGTAGAGTTCATTGAGTGCCTCACTCCTCAAGCTAGTGTTAGAACTTGGGGGAACATAATCAGCAGCAAGTAAAATCAATACAAACTCCCTTGGTCAGTAGAAGGGTTGGCATTTCATGATGATGACCTCCACCAGTGCTGAGCAATAATTGTTCACAGGTATCACCAATGTAAACCGACTACCGCAAATCTTAATTCCCTCAACGGACACAGTATCATGCTAGCCCAGCTAGTTGGATGACAGAGTCCAGGATGTTGTTCAAGATTCTGTGAAGATAAATCACAACAGTACTGCACATCATGCTGAATATATCTTAAGAGCTCTATGTGGTCTATTGTGTTGTCTAGTGAGTGTACATTGTACAGAATACGGGACGATGATGCAGGTTTGTGTGGGATAGAGGTTAGCATAGCCAGCATCTCTCCTCTCTTACCGTTCTTCTGATTCATCATACATCACTTTAGGTACGTTTGTCCTGGATGAAACACAGTGGACGAGTCTGATGGTGAGGTAATCTGGCAGAGAAGACCCAGGTTTTTAAGTCCTTCTCATATAGTAATTTTTATGTTAGCTATGATCGATTGTTTGTGGTCGCCATCTTTAGTTGGGTTAATTGCAAAGGTTGGTTATAGTACATCTAATGGAAGTATTTCATTATAATTTTTCCAGTGGTTTATGAGATATTTTGCTCATACAAAGACAGATACAGTTAATTACATGATTACCTGCAGGTGATAAAGCAGTTCTACATCAATTCACACATAAACACAAAATATTAACATGAATTTCAACTTTTTCTAAACAAATATTAGATTTTTTTTTCAACTAATACAAATAACACATGTTACAGTTTATGTTAAACATAAAAAAATAAGTAAAATAAAATAAAATAAGTAAAATATTTAAGTTGTCGTTCTTAAATACTTTTTCCACGTGCCATTAAAAGACACTTGCATCAGTTTAAGTGCGGAAGTCTTTTCAAGTATTTAGTGAGTATATAGCAAAACACGTATATTCTGAGTTAATTATTTCTGTATTTACACTACAAATATACTGCTGTAGGAGACTGCCAGAGGGAACACAAACCACAACAAGTCAACAAGCAGGAGGAGTAAATATCATCATTGATTAGCAGTCGAACTCATATATTTTGTGATTTAAATAATGTTCTTCAAGTTAAAAAAAAAAAAAAAAAAAAAAACTTTACCGTCATCCAAGATCCTTGTAAGGGATTCAAGTTTTTTTTTTATTTGTCATTCTCATGTGGTACATGAGGTGGAACAAAATTGTGTACACAGGGTCCTAGTTACATCCAACAATAAAATGTAAAAGAAAAACAGCAATAAGATCTAAGATATGAACTAAGAAAAACATCAACTAAATACACACTAAGCACTAGTAGCATAAAAAAATTACGTCAAACAGCAGCACGAACACCTGGACAATGAAGAATTTATGCCAGGAATTGCATACATGTATTATATTTAACTGTGTCATAGTACGGGGAACCCACAGTGGTACGAGACCAGACACGACTAGATCCAGTTAGAAAAAGTAAATGTGTTTATTATATACAGTGAACTATTTACAGGTGGTCATCTCTTGGGGATCCTGAGGAAGAGAGTTTGATCAGCGTGGTTCACTTGCAAGATAGGATACAGTGGATAATTTGTTTGTCTTTTCTTAAAGGTGGAGTCGCATATGTTTGGCGTGGATGTGATCAACCAGGAAACCCCTGAGATGAGGGGCCAGGCAGGACAGGCGTGTGGCTGGAAGGCAAGGCATGGAGGACAAGAGCCAGAGTCATGGGGATACCAGGACCAAACAGGAGTCAAGGAGGCAGGATGACTGCAGGCACAAGAACTAAGGTAAGTAACTCTTGTTTGTAAGACGATATACAGGGCCACAAGCATAAATACCAAAATGGTACAATGCTCCAGCGATGAGTCACACTGGACTGCAACCTTAAATAGTAGAAGGACCTCGTCAGGTGGATGGTCAACAGCTGGTGGTAATCAGTGGCCATCTTGGAGGAGGAGCTGAAGGCAGTGGAACTCTTACACTGTATTTATATCAAAACCACAATGCTGTGGTAAAACATACAAATCACACATACAATCACACAGCCTACTTAATGTACTAACCAGAAAAGGGCTTAATCAAGTATGAATAACAACATGCAGTGCAATACATTAAGTACGGATCTGGTGAGAGTAAACGGGTAGACAGCATTGTTCAATGTGGTTTTGTTCTCTTCAGGAAACTGTAATTACTTGTTTCTTTTCTAAACATACAGTAATTGTTGACACTTGTCTGAAGTCAGTCAGTTTATAAAGGTACGTATTTTTACTGTTGCAAGACGTAAACAGTAACAGTAATCGACAGGTTTTCTAATCATCTGAAGCTGTCTTCATAGAAACCTACCAAACATGACAAGATCACTCTCAGAAACTATTGTCAATACAGTTTGGCCTAACAATCATTTTATTTTTAACGCTGATGTGTTTGACCATTTTGGGAGTCTGGACTCAACGCAACACAATTTTATTTATAAAGCCCTTTAAAACTGCTCAATGGAACAAAGTGTTGTACTGTACAAACAAATAAAAATGAGTTTTAAGCAAGAATTTAAAATTAGCTACGGAGGATGCCTGTCTAATGTGCAATGGCAATTTGTTCCACAATTTTAGCCCTCAGAGCTTACACGTAGTTTTTGGTACAGTCAGGAGCAGCTGATCAGCAGACCTGAGAGAACAGGCGGGTTTATAGGTTTTTTTAATTTTTTTTTATACCATTTTCTTTAATTTGTTCTTCTCAATTTGGATGTTTTCTTTTATGATTGTCTGTTGTTGTCTTTGTTGTCTACTCTTGTCATCACTCTTTGTTAAAATCAGATCTCTCTTGTAAATGAGTCCCGAGGCTCAATGTGAATGACCGGAATAAATAAAGGTTGAATCAATTTCTGAAAGATAAGGGGCGTGACCATTAAACTATTTAAAAGCAAAGCAAATAAATTTTAAATGGATTCTAAAATGAATTGGCAGTCATTTAAGAGAATATTTAAAGAAACAAAACGTGAATAAACTTCCTTGTGCCAGTTAAAAGATGTGCTGCTGCATTTTGCACCATCTGTTAACAGGTGATTGTAGATGCACTAACACCAACATACGGAGCACAGCTGAGTTGTAAAAAAGGGGCTGCTGGGAAAGAATGGACCTTATCCTGGCAAAACGCCAAAAATGAAGGGAACTAGATTTTACAACTGATTTTATCTGATTATCAAATTTAAGATTACCATCAATTTTGACACATAAATTTGTGACAGTTGTTTTGATGTACTGGGCGAGGGAACCAAGATGTAAAGAGATAGAAGCTTACCAGAAACTATCACTTCAGCTTTCTCCTCATTAAAATTTTAGAGACAACCAAGCCTGATTCTCATTAAGGCAGTCAAATAATGGTCTGGCACATAGGGCATTCTTTTTATTTAGAGAAAGATCAATCTGGCTGTCAGCAGCAGTGGTGAAAAGGAATATATGCTTCTTGAAAATGGAGCTGAGAGGAAGCAAATAGAGGGAAAATAAAAGAGGCCCCGATATTAAACACTGAGGAACTCCATGCAAGAGGGGCAGAAGAAGAAATCACAGAGGCTGATAGAGAATGTTTGACCTGACAGGACTCTTGTGCCATGGTACACGACTCTTGTGTCAATGGTAATGTATAGAGCCTTTGGAATTATCGGGATTCTCCCAAAGTTGGTCAGAAAAATATTTTCTTTTAGCATCTATTACTGTACAGTCATCTCAAATAATGCCACAGATCTCTAAAATGTGAAACTAATCCAAGGTTTAGTTTTAAATCGGGAAGCTTTTTTAACATGAGCACTTTCAGCGTTGATTGGAACAGCAGTGAATAATCTGTGTTGCCTGAATTATAAATCAAGAGAAAACAATCCTACATTGTTGCAGTGTGCGTAAGCAGAATGTTTGAATCAACTCTTGGCATTTACTTTTACCCACTGTTATTATGAGTTTCTACTTGAGCTGTATGTTCTTGCAGTTTTCTTGTGCACTAAAATGGTGATTATGTCACACAAGTTCTATTTCTTTTTCAAATCTATTTTTTATATTTAGCAAGAAATCCCACCTGCTGCAGCAAACTGTCCTTTAAAGTGTTACTGCAGTCCTTGCTCTGTACACTTTATCTATTTAAAAAGCTGAAACTTTTATTAATCCGACTTATATGCACTGTTACATCATATCTTAGTTTAACATCAGTGTGTTGAGGTTTAGAAGGTCATTTGCTGTAATTTTGAAACTAAAACAGGTTCATATTTTTTATTTATTTACCCTTTAGTTTCATTGAGTCACGAGAATTCATTTTCAAGAGACCTGTTTGGAAGCAGATGGTGGGGGTTAGGGAGGGCCCAGAGTGAGCAAATGAGGGTGGAGACAGGTGTGGGTGTTTCACATTTTCCACCCACATTTTGATGGTGTCAGTCCAGGAGTTGAACCTGCAACTTTTCAATCACAGGTCCATCTTCTCTAACGTCTGTGCCACCACTCCCCATAACTTGGTTGATCAAATATTTCAGTGAAAGAACAATTTAGGGTCTGTTATGCTGTGCCTTTAATTAAATAATTCACTGGGGTTGTTTGGTGCCATCCTTAACTTTAAAAAAAATATTCACATTAAACCCCAAATTTATCTTTTTAAGCTCCAACTGGTGAGAAATCTATAGCTTATCACAATTTATATCAGGAGGGTTCAGAAAGCACGGTGGCACAACTGGTAGAGCTGCTGCCTCTCAGCGAGCAGGTCCTTGGTTCAAATCCCGGTCCGGGGGCCTTTCTGGGTGGAGTTTGCATGTTCTCTCCGTGCATGCGTGGGTTTTCTCCGGGTGCTCCGGTTTCCTCCCACAGACCAAAAACATGCATGTTAGTCTGATTGGTAACCCTAAATTGTCCCTAGGTGTGAGTGAGAGAGTGAGTGGTTGTTTGTCTCGTTTGTCTCTATGTGTCCCTGTGATGGACTGGAGACCTGTCCAGGATGTACCCCGCCTCTCACACAGTGATTGCTGGATATGGGCACCGGCGACCCCCGTGACCCAAAATGGAAGAAGCAGGTAAAATAATGGATGGATGGATGGGTTCAGAAAGCAGTAAGTATTCTTTACCACACTATTTGAAGACTGCTCTGCAAAGGAAATTTTCTAAGAAAAGCTTCAAAAGTCACAGACAGTGGATCCAAGAAAAATGTTTTAGCTGCAGTTGTGTGATCCTTTTCTATTTTTTGCATTAGGTGCAACTATTGAAAAAAAAAAATTTTTTTTTATAAGGCTAGCTTGTTTACTGGATGTTGCATTTGTAAAATGTTGTACATAATTTGATGGATTTATTTTATGTATTTTGGTGCCAATGTCTCCTCTGGAGCACCCAAAATGTGAGGAAACCCCAGTTTAAATTCTGTAACAGGAATAAACGAACACATCAGCTGTTAGTGCCCGACCTGAAGGTTGTTGGCATTAAAGATGTTTGACCGAGGAAAGCAGGAAAGTGGCGAGGAGTCTATCAGCACAGCCATCAAACTCAACACACAGACATATGGACTGCCTGTCAGTTGCAATTATTAATTGGATATTTCCCTGCCTCCTCAGCAGCACACAACATGCTACTCGGAGCCAGTATAATCAAATCACTAAAGTATAAGTAATGGTTGGCCATGCCCCACTGCGTCCCCTGACTCAACTTTTAATTCTGCTGTGCTGGCTCAGAGGGGAAAACAATAACATATACTGTATATTGAAATTGATATCTGTCACCCTCCAGAGTTTTTTTTTTTTTTTTTTTTTTCTTGATTGTGATTTATACGTGTTGTCGGTGCAATAACCTTTGCTTTAGGGATGAATTACTAGTTAAATAAAGGGAAAGAATAAAAATCCTTGACGGGCTCACATTAAATTATTTTACCTTTGTATGTGTTGAAACTTTCTTGATTTTATGTGTACAGCACTTTGTTGCAGTTGGTTGTTTAAAGGGCTTTATAAATAAAGTCTTATTATTATTATTATTATTTTCTGGTAAACACTCTGAGCTACAGGATTTTTCATTTGACTTGTTTTGTCTGTTTATCTAGTTTAGTAATGTATTTCTATCATTATTTACAGAACAGTGTTTAATAAGAAAAAAATGAACAAAGATTAATTTTATAATTGATAAAAAAAATCAACATCTAAACCTAAAATGCAATGAGGAGGAAAGAAGAATGCTTAAGAAATAAAGACAAATATATCTAACCTGCTAACCTACAAAGCCCTCAACAACCTAGCTCCATCTTATATTTGAGATCTTATTGTTCCATATTTTCCTAACAGAGCACTTCACTCTCAGACTGCAGGCTTACTTGTGTTTCCTAGAGTTTCCAAAAACAGAAAGGGAGGAAGATCTTTCAGTTTTCAGGCTCCTCTCTTGTGGAACCAACTTCCAGTTTCTGTCCATGAGGCTGACACATTGTCCAGTTTGAAGACTGGGCTTAAGATTTTCCTTTTTGATAAATCCTATAGTTAGGGTTGGCTTGTTATGCTGCCATGGGCTTAGACTACTGGAGGTCAAACTGACCTTATTTCCTTAAATGAATTGATAAAATTGAATAGTTTTCATTTGATATTATTTCTATCGTAACATGTGATTCTTGACCTGCCATTGTGTATCTATTCCTCCTTCCTGTTCCTCTCGAATTCAGAAGGTCGAAGCAGATGACCGCTTCTCCTGAGCCTGTTCTGCTAAAGGTTTCTTAATCAAGAGGGAGTTTTTCCTTTCCACTGTCGCCTTCTTGTTTGCTCAAGATGAGAGTCTGTGATGGAGTTAAATTCAAAGCCGTCTGCTCCTCAAATAAATATTGTTATTAACTTACTTTATGTATATGAATGTTTCTGTTCAGTGCCCTGAGATGACTTCTGTTGTGACTTGGCACTATATAAATAAACTGAATTGAATTGAATTTAATATGTCAGTGGCCCTTTGATGTATTTTCACAGGTAAACTGGGGGACTTTCAAAATCTTTACAAGATCAGAACATTTGTTTGAGATTTTTTTAAAAATGACTGGTTCAGAGAATGACATTAAAGAATGCTTGCTGATTCTAAAATGTGCAGAATAGTAAAAAAAAAAATCACTGATTTTTTTAAGAAGAAAGTAAATGAAACATACTTCAGTAAAAGATACTCTGCATATCAGGATGCTCACAAAGCCTCAGCAACACAAAACATGATGCAAAACATTAGAAAAGTAATTAAGACAACAAAACACAAGCAAGGTGAAAATCCACTTTAGCTGTCGAGGAGAAAGGACACACATTTCAGCACATGGTGGAAAGCTAAAGCTTATGGCAGAATGACAATCTGGTGTTTGAGTTGTGCAAAGGGTTGATTACCAAAGCAGGAAGAGGTGAGCATGGGAACACACTGAGTGATGCAGCAGGTCACAGATGTTTGACGGATGAATGAGCTGAACAAAAGCTGAATTTATTGAAATGGAAACAGAAATAGGAACAGAGAAAGTCATAACTTTCATGACAAATGGGAAGAAAAAAAATCCTATATATAAACTAACTTTAGAATGTAAAAAAAAAAATCTAACTCAAATATTTTATAATCATTTCAACAATTTAGCAAAACCTAAATAAATAAAAAAATAGATGAAGATAAAAACAGCTATGGATACAAGGACTACTAAAAACAGCTTACGTTACGAACAACTCAGTTAATTATTGTTGGATATTTATATATATATATAAAGGCAATTTTAGTGATGTTAGCTGTGTGTGGGGGGGGGGGGGGGGGGGGGGGGGGGTCTGTATTGGCATGGAACCTAATATGTTGATTTGTGCTGAAACTGACTTTACAGCTATGTGTCATCAGAGTAAAGACCAAAGTCTGAAAGACTAAGAACACATCCATGAGGGACCCCCTGCGCTCAGTTCGACACAACCTAATGTCTTCTGGTTCTGTTTGGTTTATTTCATCTGAGTGGAAGCCCAAAAATCCAGTCACAGGGAGGTTTCTAGTCTGGGCAGGAAATTATTTTACATGTAAAAAGATATTTGTACAATTATTTACATTTGTTCACATGATCAGAAAACTTGTAATTCATAAAACTGATACTCAACCAACATTAGTGTATGCATGTTTTATAATTACACCAGATATTTTGTAAAATAAAATGTATTTGGAACTCTTGCAGCTCACTGTATCCATGCATTTTAATTAGAGTAGCAAATCATGAAGGGCCTGATTTCAGCCTACATTCATTATACTGGAACTATTTTGTGAACAAACAATTAAACAATAATTGTCAAATCTGTGAAGCATGTAGGAGACCTAAAACTAAATACAACATAAACATTAAAATATCATGTTTCTGTGGTATTGGGTCAAAGTAGGTGAAGTACAATGTATTATTCTAACAAGGTGCACTTTTATTTAACTAGTATCACACAAGAATAATAAAAAAACTAACTCATCTGATATTATTAGTAATTAGATTGAAATAGTTGTCATAGTATAATTGAACTGGTGAAGATTTTCAGCAGTGTCTTCATAGGCCATCACCTATCAGTATGGTTCTGCAAGATTGATTCTAATCAATATTAATTAATGCTAATCAATAATGTGCAGGAGTTTACTCTCCTTCTGCAGACGAGTAAACCAAATCAATGAACTTAATGAAGTGTATGTTTAAGATAATGACCATCAGCAGCTGGAGATGCAGAACATCTGCTTACAGTACATAGCTGTGCTTTATTTCTCTTTTTATTTCCCATTTCAGAGAACATTCCTGTGACTCCAGGAGAACTACATCAACATATGAAACTATATGTTCTATTTAAAATCTATTTAAATAGCACTATAACAACAAGCAAACAAGCAACATGAAATAATAATTTTACAAGCTGTTAATGCACATCTAACTACAAAAAGATATTATATAAAATATAGTTTAGATAAAGAAAGTAAAAACACCCCTTTGTAAGTCTTCAATACCAAGAATTTTATTTTACTGCAATAAGGCTTATCAATAATTTGTTCAAGCATGTCCTGCTCTGCAAACAGAGAAATGATTGCTTGTGCAGACCTTTAATTACCTTGTAAATAAGAGTAGAATAACCAATATATCATTTTGAATCCAATAAAAAGTTTGCTCAGAAACACTAAAATGATCCATGTGAAAAGGTCTCACAGCAATGCTGCATAAAAGAAATCTTATTTGACAGAGCTGGGGATTTGATCACAGCAGCTCAAATACCAGTTCTAGTTTTTTTCTCGTCAGCGAAGTTCAGTATCTGTGTCAGCTCATGTTATTGGTTTTAATCACGTTCTGTTGAAAATATTTCTCACATACTGTTTACTTGTGAGTGTGAATAGCTCACCAACAAACAGGAAGTTAGATAACTTCCTGTTTGTTTCAAGTAGCAGGTGATTGGAGTGGAGTATTTAGTCATTAATGGTCCTGTTGAGTACTGATTGAATGTTGGGGCTCTTATTTTGTTGTATTGTGAACAATTCATAAGAAAAGCAAAATGTCCCCCTTTGATTTATTTGGGGATTTACAAACTATTCTTACAATTATTGGGGGTTTTTTTGCTGAAAAGGGGCGACAGTTTGAAACCGCATTCTTAAACACGTCACTTTTCATGTAAATGATTTCATAGCTTTTGTGCTTTAAAGTTAGAATGGCACACAAATAGCTTGGAGTTAAGAAATGCAGCAGGGTCTATAAAATAACTGTGCATAGTGTGAAATTATTTAAAAAAGAAAAATATTAACTATGGTATTAACCTTTTGGTGTGTCTGCCTCACCAGCATGCAGATCGCAGGGAATAAATGTAATTAATGATACTGTTGTAAGGTTTTCTGGACGGTGAGTCTTTGGAAATATTCAAATTCAGGTATGGAGGAGGACAGTTTTAAGTAACTCAGCAATACATTTAAAAGTAAATTCAGCAATTGGCAAACCAGCAGGTTACATAAATGAAACAACAAAAATATCTTACATGCAGTGAGCAAAACCAATGAACATATACACACTGAGAAGTTTTGGAAATTCAGTTCAATTCAACCTTCATTTATACAGGTTAGTCTCATTGAACCTTGAGGACTCATTTACAAGAGAGACCTGTTTTTAACAACGATTGATGACAACAGACATTCATAAAAGAAGGCATATAAATTGAAAAAACAATAAATGGAAGAAAAGTATGTTAAAAAAAACAAACAACATCCATCCATTATCTTCCGCTTGTTCTGAAGTCGGGTTGTGGGGGCAACAGCTTGAACAGGGAGACCCAGACATCTCTTTCCACAGCCACCTCTTCTAACTCTTCAAACAAAAACAGCTGCATTATAAAGTGATATAAAAAACTAAAAACAGGAATGTGTCTGCATTGGTTTTTGCCAGGAACTTAACAGATGCTTAAAGCCACTTAGAGAGGTCAAGGTCGAGAGCTTCAAATCTTTTTGTAAGATATTCCAGGAAACAGGAGCGGAGTAGGAGAAGGCCCTTTTCCTAGTTCAGTCCTCACTGAGGGAACACTGCAGGTAATAATGTCCTGAGAGCGCACGCTGTAGCTGCACTCACACAGAGACATGTAGGAGGAGATGTATGAAGGCAGCAGACCAAGAAGTGATTTAAAGATGAAAATGTACCAATGTCTGCATGAAGTTAATGATGACAAGTCAACCAGTAAATACAGGGTGCAAAGGGTACGATAGTCGCAGCTAATAAAGGTACTGTTTTATTTTTTTTTTACTATTTAACTAAGGCTTTTTTTCATGGGTATTTTAAATGCTATAGAATCTATAAAGTGACATCATCAAGAGTGATGGACTGCAAGTTGATGTGCTTAGCACATGACTACATGCATGTAGCGTAACATTAGTGGTACATATAGTTGGTGAGTAGATATTATTTTGAAGCAAAGACTAATAAGAGAGAACATCAGACCACACTAGAGATTGTGTTCCCAAGTTTGAGTCCAGATTGTGAGTTACCAAAGCCATGTCATACCAAACCTCAAAGCGTAGCTTATTGTCATACCTCACTGTTAGAAAAAAAAAACAATCTTATAATAGTGACTTATAAATCCAGTATTGTAGTTGAACAAGCTGTAAAGAAAACCTTGCAAAGCTATAAGTCCACTTCTCAGCAAGCAGCAAAGTTTTTTCTGAAAATTCCACACATGGACAGTTTTATCTTATACAGTATTTGTTGTTAGGAAGTCACATCTTCTTCCATCATTTGGCGTTGGTTTAGCCGCCTCCCCCTTTCCTCCCATCCCTTGGAAACACAGTCAGAGGAGGAACAGATAGATAACTAACACAATCACATCCCCTGGGAACACCTTATCTTTTTGGTCAGCCTTTTTGCTGAAAAGCAACAGATGAATAACTCATAAATCATTGTGAATTTATGTTATTTTCTACTTGATGGCATCTGTAGTTTTACAAAAGTTTTACATATGTTTAAGAAAAACGCACTAGTGATATATAGTTTTTCCAACACTCATTGAGCCATTCTTAGCAGGACAATAGGAGCTCACGTCTTAAGGTGGATGCAGCCAGGACATGAGGACGCAAACTGATATTACACGAGTGCATTGGCATCAGAAGTATCTGTGGTGTGCTGGTGGTGGGGGTGGGGACAACTGGTTGTGTGTGAAAAAAAAAAAGATTTACTTACAGTTACCTTCGTACAGGCAAATATGTGGTAGTTTAGTTTATAACTGTTGCATTCAGCTTCTTGTGAGGTTGGCCGCCGACCTTTAGTCATTTTTTGCATTTTTCTAGACTCCATTTAGGTTTTGTAAATGGAATAAACTGTTACTTCCTCTAAATGCTCAGAGTAACGCTTGTCTGAATCGCATGTTTTCCACTGACTATGTTTAACCTTTTTTTAATGATTTTTCATGCAATCCCTTTGACCACAAAACATTTGTATTGCAACACCTCGACAATGTTGTCGGAGGAAAAGGGGGTGCAGCTCCTGCAGGTAAGGGGCGTTTTACTTCGGGACAAATTGCGATGGCCAGTTAGTCATTCAAGAATGATTGACAGATGGTGTCATGTCAGTTGAGTGTCAACAAGGCCGGCTGTCAGTAGATGCAAGATCAAGAGATAAGTTACTCAAGAAACTGGATGGTTCGCCTTGTTCAAGAGCTCACAACAAAGTGACAGATGGGGTTGGGGGGATGCTTGCATGGAGTGGGGGCTGAGAATAAAAAAACGTTAGAAATGTGATCACTAATTATACGTCCTTGACAGGCAAGTTTTAACTTCAGTGGGCCACCAGGATCCTTGCAAAGCCAATCCGAGGAAATTGCTAAACCACACAATTGGTAGTAAGAAAGTATTGTCCTCTTGACAAGCATGAGACAACTTCTGATCTTTTTAAGGAACAAAAAGTTCAACGTTTCCTGTGAAAAGTTGAACTTTTTACACATCACGATTACATCACAGTTTCACATCACAATAAACAAAGGGAAAAAGCCTATTGTAAAAAAAAAAAAAGCTAAATATAGATTTTTGTGATTCTCTGACAGCTACACTCTGTATGGATGTCTGTGGAGCAGCAGTGAGTCAGTGGTGACTCACTAACAAAAAACAAACAAGTGCAAAAGTTATTAAACCGTGTAAGTAATATGAGTCAGTTTTTGACACTATCACACAAAATATATTGATGATTGTGCTGTACCCTTAATGATGATTCTTCTCCATAAAACATGGCCGCCATGTTTGTATGGAACAAGTGCATTTTTGAAGGTAAGAGATCTGTCAACATACTCGTGTAATTTCTAAACACTTGTCGATGCTGAGACAGGACTTTAAAAATACCCAACATTTTTCAGTCAGGTCATCTGGACAGTTTCTTTTTTTGTGCTGAAACGTTTCGCCTTCGATCCGGAAGGCTTCATTAGTCGAGGAAACGCACAACAAAACTGATTCTTCCCCCAACAGCTTACTCCAAAGTGAAACAAACCAGTTTTGTTGGTCCTAAGATGGTCTCTTTGGTACGCCCCCTCCTCCGTTGCCAACCCTCTTCCTTGTTGACAGTTGTGTCAAACTGGTTGAAAACAACTGGTTTGTTCCATTTTGGAGTAAGATGTTGGGGGAAGAATCAGTTTTGTTGTGTGTTTCCTTGACTGATGAAGTCTTCCGGATCGAAGGCGAAACGTTTCAGCACAAAAAAAGAAACTGTCCAGATGACCTGACTGAAAAATGTTGGATTGTATACCTGGATTATTGAGCATGGACTTTGTTGACTTTAAAACAAAAAAAAACAAACAAAAAAATTCTATTACAACCTGCACAGCTACATGGTCTGTGAGCAGCTTGACAGTAAACTATACTGGTATGAAACCCCAACCACACATTACTAAAGAATGAAACCACGGTCAGTCTGCTTTGTGAATCCTAAGTGAAATAGCCGAAACATGGACGAGAAACTTTTTTTTCTGTGCCGGCTTTGGAAAAGCTGTGCAGAAGCATCACCCCACCAACAAAGCTTCCTGCTGCCATCCGAGCAGCGATTGCATAAAGACAATACGCCTGCTCAGATTCCTGGTGCGACCAAGTCCACGTGACAGGTAATTGCATTCCAGTGCTTCCTACTGACAAGAAACAACAAGAGAAATGCGAGCTCTCTCAACATATTCTGCGAGGACTGAATACATTTGTATTGGCAACCAAAAACAGTCTTGTGCAGCTGCAAAGCTTTATAGGAGCTATGAAGTTTTTATTTTATTTTAATCGTTTCAATTGGATTTGTTGTCTTTTGAGTACGTTGCACTTAGAGAACACTGTAAATAATAGAATGCTATAATGTATGCACGGAAGTATCTGCAGTTCATTATTTCATTCTGATTCATCTATCATGGTAAAAAGAGACGTGGGTTTTCTGCCTCGCCTGCCTCATCTGAAATGGAGGTTGGCTTTAAATGAAGGCAAAATTTGTCACTGACTGTTGCGATTGATTAACTTGATGAGTTCGTCTGGAACAGCATTGCTCACCCTTAAGGACTTTCTGGGTGCGGTGTTTTCCTCTTCTTGAGAGAGATAAAAGTGCTGTACTCACACCATCTGCTTCACAGCAGTGTCAGGTTTTCAGCATAACTTGAAGTATTGCGAGATGGATGCTTGGCTCTCCAGACAGACTCCTGAAAATAATCCAGACTTGCTTACAACCGGCCAGGAACAAGGCACACGGAGAGAAGAGCAATACAGACGTCGGCTGAAGCACTTTCATTTTGATTGTGCTATTGTGTGAAAATTGTAGCTTGACAAAACTTTCTTGGATAAAAGTTGAAAAACTAAAGTTCAGCGCAAGCGTGCATTAAAATGTCAAGCACACTACTCTAGGTTCTGATTTCTTGTAATAATTTCAGATTATATTAAATTTGATGAGTTCCACAGGTTTGTACAAAAGAGGTGAGATGTAGAAAAAGATGGATGAAAAGTGTTACAGAGGTGGAAATGTGCAAACTTTCTTTTTGTCAGATTGATGCTGTGTATATTTGTGCTGTGTCACAAAGTTGTGAACACACAAACAAGTCACTCCCGTCTTTGGCTGTTTGGACTTTTCCTCATTAAAAAAAGATTTACATATGAAACATTGCATCATAAAAATATCATTTGACATGAAAGCAACAACAAATATGTACTTTTTTTTCCACCCTTTGGTGATGCAGTTTTACTTTTGTCTAATTCTTAATGTCCATTCAAGATGAGATTTGACACAGTGTCGACACATCATTAGCTTGTGTGCACATAGTTTTTGTCTGTCTGTCTGTTAGCAAAATTTCACATGAACCACTGGACAGATTTGAATAAAATGCTCAGAAAGTAATGCTTGGATGTAAAACTTCAACTGACAAACATCTGGGGTCAAACCAGGGGACCTAAAGTTTTTTGTTGTTTTTTTTTTTGTTTGTTTCTTCTTTCTGCTGTTCTCTTCCTCGTGGATCGCTACAGTGAACTAACTCGCACTGACACAACCACAGACCCCTTGTTCAAGGACCCAGAGGGTGGCAAATGAGGATGGAGGCAGATGTGGGTGCTTCACCTTTCCCACCCATAGTTTTTGATATTGTTGCTCCAAAGAGGTGAACAACATTCCAATTGCCGATGCTCTGCTTGCCTTCTTTAACCTCTGCGCCCCCACTCTCCACGGCCTGCATGTAATTAACCTTAAAGAACACAAACATTAAAAATGACTTTCACTCAGTCAGTTCTACCAGTTTTACCTAAAACGTGGTGTGGTCATAGCTGAGACTGATCTCCAAAACATACTGCGAGCACACACAGATCATGCAAGATCTTTGTTTAAAATCTGGGCATGCAAGGCAGCAGGCCCTTTGCTGCCAAAACCATTTTCTGTTCTGGATTCTATGTTTGATCACCTATCTGCACATTGCTTTTATTTATTTATTTATGTTTCCATAGTCATCTGTCTTTGCCTTTTTCAATGATGCATTTGTGTCATTTAAACTTATGGAGTCAGACAACTAAGTATAATATATGGACTCAGAGTTCTTTTGAGTGTTTTTGGACCCCAGACGCAAGAACAGAATAACAAATTGCAGCTTTCATAATGTAATAAATTGAGTTTTGATACTTTGACAATTTAATATGTAGTCGTGAGACTGACTTCGATATTCAGACATTACAAAATATGCTATGTGTTGTCATCGTTGCATGTTCCCATTCAATGACGGAATTAGTTCTCTGCATTTATTCATTCATTCAACCTTTATTTAGACAGGTTAATCCCAATGAGCCTCAGGGACTCATTTACAAGAGAGATCTGATTTTAACAAAGAGTGATGACAACAGTGGATAACTACAACAATAGACAATAATAAAAGAGGCATACAAATTTAAATATTTTTTAACAAGTTAAAATAAAATGGCAACCAAAAAGGACAGTCAAAAGGAAAAAGTAGCGAAAAAACCCAGCTAGATTGTAAGGCGGTGTAGAAAACTAAAAACAGGAACATGTCTGCGTTGGTTCTTGCCAGGAACTTAACAGATGTTTGAAGTCACTTAGAGAGGTCAAGGTCGAGAGCTTCAGGTCTTTTTGCAAGATATTCCAGGAAACAGGAGCAGAGTAGGAGAAGGCCCTTTTACCTAGTTCAGTCCCCACAGAGGGGACACTGCAGGTAATAATGTCCTGATTTAACCACTCACACCTGAGCTACACGCAGGTGGAGCAGTGGGCAGCTGTGTAAACGCCCGGGGGACACCACGCCATGTGGGCATGGCGGGAATTTAAACCTGTGACTTTCTGGTCCCAAGTCGGCTGCCCAACCTCTACACCATCTCACATGTTGGACAGGGTTACAACTGAATGCCACTGTGAGCATGAGTCTGTTCAAACTGTTCAAATTCAGAGCAAGAGTTGTCCTCCCAAGATTCTCTGGTGAACATTTACATTTTTATTTCAAAACATCCAACTTTAAAACTAGACTTTCTAATATTTCGAATAAATGCTAGTTTTGAGTTGTATTTAGCTTAACTTGCTGCCTTACTCTGTCCTTAAACTACAAATAAAAGTTATGTGTGAAGAACTGTTGTCTTTATGCTAAATGGGAGGAATTCTAATTCTGCTGGAGCTTTGGATTGGTTTCTAATGATAGAAGCTTCGTTAAGGACGCAGCATGCACTTTGCGTGACAGTTTTCTCTAGACAGTAGCAGATAATAGATAACTCTGGAAAAGCTCAGATGAGATTAGTGGGATGTGAACTCAGCGGGAGACAAAGAGAGGAAAAAGGCTACCTTACTTTCACTCAATATGTTCAGTGTGCATCTGCAGGAGGCAAATGATTGATTCATCAAACCTGCAAAAATCAATAGAAACCTGCTAGAGTTGGCACTCATTGCATCAAAACAAAGAAAGTCCTGTTTGAAGCTGATTTAAACATTGAAAATGTAAGAAAGGCAGAATGGTGGGACTGGAGATTCTCTAAAAAAATAATAGAAAATGTTATTGCTAAATAATATGGGGAAAAAGACAAGATTGAGTGTTTTTACACACAGGAAATCTTACAAACATCAATAGCTTTTGCTGCTGATTTAACAGCACTTAACCATGTTGTATTTGCGAAAGCTGGGCTAATCGGTTACAGTTGCTAGAAGACAAAGCTTCTGTGCAATATATCATGCACAAACTGATTTACTATCCTCCTCTGAGTGACAGACTCAGCACCAGAATTAAGATACAAAGTCTCGTGAATATTGTTGCTGTTCAAGGAAAGAATGGGAAAAAATAAAAAGTCTCCAGATAAAAAGTTTCTTGTCAGAGTTTTGATTCATGGACCGTGTGACTCCAAATCCAGATCAAATCAAATAAGTTTAGTCAAACTCATTGTTTCTTGATTTAAAAAAAGACAGGATTTAAAAATGAAAACCATTATTCAGTTAATCACTGCCCATTGATTTTCCTGTCACAATTTGGTGTAACTATGAGCCTGCTTTCTATTCAGACTGAAAGGAAAATCAATAAAACCGCTGTTGTGCATTTGATGATGCTCTTGTCATAAATCATATATAAAAGGTTAGCAAACTTAAAAGTCTGTTTAAATGTCTTTGTGTCTAAAATGTGTATAAATTGTGTATATGTACAGTAAGTTTTAAAGCAAAACAGCGATATTATTATGCTTCAAAGTGTTTTTCTTTAGAAAAATAAGTTTTATTTTATTTTTTCTACCAGCTTGGTAGACCATGCACTTCCACTTATGGAATAATGCAAAGGGCACCATGGAAAGATGAATCACTGATGCACAGTGCAGAGACAGAGAGGGTCGGCACCGAGGTCAAAGGAAGCCGAGCTAATGCACAGAAATGTCAGTTCCAAACCACCAGAGCCGTTGGATAGCTGCTGTTTGTGAAAGAAGTGGGTGCAGCTCTGCATCACTCTTAAATCCAGATATCTCATTGTTGCCACAGAGATGCAGTCTGTATTAGCGGTATAAATACCCAGCGCTAGTACATGGAAGGAAATGTAAGAGCAGAATCTGATCTGAGGCAGACAATATAAAATCACCACTATCAATTGTTCCTAACATCATGCTAAATACTATGGTAACATATTTACATAAGTAATTCAGCAGTGTTGACAACATAAATACATAAATACATTTTGAATGTAAAGGGTAGCATCCCTTAAAGGAATTCATATTGTCTGCTACCTTTCATGCTAGAGTTGGACAGAGTTGTAGCTATGTTGGTCAGACCTTAAATAACAGTTTGCATGAACTCATGTAGATGTCGAGGATGTACAGTAGTCTCTCGTTTATTGCAGTTGTTTGGTTCTGGATTGCCTGCCCCCCCCCCCACCCAACCCCCCACCCCCCACCCCACGGCGTGCGTGCAATTAAGGCAAATATGCAAAGTAGCAACAATATATTTATTTTAGTGTATTTTAAGGCTTTAGAAACACTTTCCACACTCTTACAATTTTCTAAACTCTTAAATCTGTCATTTTAACAACATACATATATGTACTGTACAGTAATGTCCCAATCACATGCGAAATATGAAAGTTGACAGTCATGTGTCCTGTACAATTTTTTTTTGTACAGTACAATTTTATGTACTGTACATTCACAAACCATGATACAGCGAGTCCATGAAAGTCGAACCGTGAAGTAGGGAGGGACTACTGTAATGTGCTCGAGTCTCAGCTACTGCCATGTCAAACTTTAGTGCAATTCCATTAGAAATGACTGAATTATTGTCATTTTTGGGTGGCATAGTGGCTCAGTTGGTAAAGCTGCCCCCTCTCAGCGAGCAGGTTGTCAGTTCAAATCCCGCCCGGGGGACATTTCTGGGTGGAGTTTTCATGTTCTGTCCATGCATGCGTGGGTTTTCTCCAGTTACTCCAGTTTCCTCCCACAGACCAGAAACATGCATGTTAGACGGACTGGTAAATGAATTGTCTCTAGGTGTGAGTGAGAGAGTGAATGATTGTTTGTCTCTCTGTGTCCCTGGGATTGATTGGAGACCTGTCCAGAGTGTCCCCCACCTCTCGCTCAATGATAGCCTGATATGGGCACCAGTGACCCTCGTGACCTGAAAAAGAAGTAGCTGGTAAAGATGATGGATGGAAAGTCCATTTTGTGTTTGCTAACGTGAGTTGGCTATGGTGGCCATTTTGATTTAGGTTGTCTGCAAAAGTTATTTAGTTGTCGATGTAAACTAACTAATTATTCCCTGAAAATTTAATTCGGCCAGGTAGTTCATGAGATATTTTGCTGACAGAAAAGGCTACATAAAGTTAATGACAAAGTTTTTAACAATTTTTTTGCCATTTGTCAGCACTCAGGATGTGCTTGTGATCATTTCCCGCTATACCACACCAAGTTGTAAGACATTAGCCGCACAACTGATTGAGTCGTTGCCTTTTTTGTGTTTTGTTTTTTTACATTCAGTTAGCTGTGGCAGCCATCTTTAATTGATTTAACACCAAAGGTTAATCCTTAGTTAATCTGCTGTTGTTAATCTGATGTACATTCAATCAATTATTCTGCAAGTTTCATTAAAATTTTATCCAGTGATTTATGAAATATTCTGGTAACAATCAAAAACTTTTCAATAATCAGATGTACTGTACTTTATATGAACAGCAGCCAGGATTAATTTGCATGTTATTTCAACAACATAAACCCACTGAATGTCAGAAAACAAAAATAATTGCTTAGTGACACCTTCGTGTGAAGGACGTGAGAACTGCTTTTCTTAACAGCAGCTGTGGACAACAGTTGGATTTATCTGCCAGGAAAAAACAAAAAACAAAACGTGAGTTAGATGCAAGAAGTTCTAAGTAAATGTAAATTTATCTTGTGGCAAGTAAAACCTTTAATTAAAATAACTAATTAACATTTTAGGCATAAAACAAATCTGTTCCTGTGGACTGAAATCATTAAATTGGCAGCAGCTTGATGTTGCACCTAACACAGATGTCTTCTTTCCATCACAGCCTTGAGACATTTTCTATACAAGAAAGAATCTTACAAATGTAGAGCATAAGCATTCAAGAGTCACAGATGAAACATAAAGAAAAATTATATCAAGTATGCATACAGTGTATAGTATAAGTATAATCATTGTTTGAATCTGGATGACCTAAATACATCATTTACAATATACATCCATCTATTATCTTTACCTGCTTCTTCCTTTCTGTGTCATGGGGGTCACTGGTGCCCATGTCCAGCAGTCACTGTGCGAGAGGCGGGGGACACCCTGGACAGGTCTCCAGTCCATCACAGGGACACATAGAGACAAACGAGACAAACAACCATTCACTCTCTCACTCACATCTAGGGTCAATTTAGAGTTACCAATCAGTCTAACATGCATGTTCTTGGTCTGTGGGAGGAAACCCGGAGAAAAACCACGCATGCACGGAGAGAACACGCAAACTCCACCCAGAAAGGCCCCTGGCTGATATTTGATCCGGCGACCTGCTCGATGAGAGGCAGCAGCTCTACCACCGTGCCGCCCTAATTTAAAATAAATAAATGAAAAACAAAAAAGGTGTTGGGTTGTATTGCTTTAAATACTTTCGTGATTTCATCGTAATCATTTTCATTTGTTCACTGACTGAATACAACAAACGTTCAGAGCAAGACATGAAGCGAACAACCTTACAGCTCAATCTTTGTGTCTTTTCTGGCACATTGCCATCCCACCAAGGTGCTTTGGTTTCACTTCCTGCACTTCCTGCTGTGATCTGTTGAAGTGCTGGCTCCTCGTAGCTCTTTAAATATTGTTGCATTCTAGTTGTGTGTGTGTGTGTGTGTGTGTGTGTGTGTGTGTGTGTGTGTGTGTGTGTGTGTGTGTGTGTGTGTGAGGGGGGAGTGGGTATGGGGTTAGCAATGCACAACTTTTATTTAAAAAAAAAAGTTTAGACTTTGTGAAATAAAATGTAACAAAACAGAATGCAATAATTTCCAAAGAGCTGTTAGGACTCCCAGATGTCCAAGTCCCGTTCTTTTGTTTGCCTCATTGTCCCTCTCTTCTGTTCTTTGCTCTGCAGGTGCACAACCTGAGCGAGCACACGCAGTTCAAAGGTTGTTCCGAAGGCGCTGCTACCTCCAGCTCCTCGAGACACACCCAAGTTTAAAAGGCTAAATTGGACCACCATTCTTGTTTAGTTAAAGTCACTTTGGTTAATCTGACCACCTGGTGTCCTCGTGGTTCTGCTTCCTGTGGTTTCACTTCTTCAGCAACATTCCCTGAGCTCCCTTTGCAGAACTTCCTTGTGACAAACTTTGAAAGATTGCTTCCTCGTTGGATCACATCTGTAAGTTCAACACTCATCTAAAAATAGAAGTAAAGTAAAAAAATAAAATAAAATAAAACTCACAGCCTCATAATCACCTGCATCTCAGCTTGCCTGCGCATCCTTCCACTGCTCCTTCATTTTTGAAAACTCATGTGTGAGAAGTGCGGTGCCATCTTAAATGATTTATGAATGGCCAGAGGAAGGATAAAGATGGGCTGCTCTGTGCGGTATTTCACGTCACTGTTTTATGAAACAGCCTCGTGAAGAATGAAATATTTCCCTCCAAAAACTTCAGCAACAGATTGTTTCAGTTCCGAGAAATTTACTGACTGTTGTTAAAAGAAGATGGAGATACTTCAGAGTAATAAACATGGCCCTGCTCCCTGTCGTTTGGTTTTCTTTGAACTGTGTTGCTGTCAATTTCAAATGTATCTTATTTAAAGGAAATGTTCAATTTCTTAGTTGAAACATTTGTATATTTACTGTGCATAAACTATGGATTTGAGATCAATCGCTGCATTCTGTTCATATTTATGTGCCAACTTTGTTTGGAATTGGTATTGTAATTTTTTTTTTAATGCTATCATTTTTAATTCTATCATTTTTAAAACAACTAATTCATCAGTAATCATACTTTTTTTAAATCGGCAGCTTTAAATTTTGTTGAATTCGGTCAAAGTGATAAGTTTTAATTTAAGGATTTCTTTATTTAAAATGTTTTCTTTGTTAAACCCAGTTCATTCAACCTTTATTTAGACAGGTTAATCCCATTGAGCCACAGGGACTCATTTACAAGAGAGACCTGACTTTAACAGAGTGATGACATCAGTAGACAACGATAGACGATCGTAAAAGATGCGTACAATTTTTTTTTTAATAACAAGTGAAAATAAAATGGTAATTAAAAGGAAATTATATATATATATGTATATATATATATATATAAATATATATATATATATATATATAAATATATATATATATATTTATTCAATAGTGCCTCAACATTAACACAAACTAAATTCTAAGATGGAAGCAGTCTGAACTTTCCCACGGTTTGAACTCTGAGATGCACATAAAGCTGCTACATCTTAGATCTATTTCACTGAGAAACAAGCGTACATAGGAAAGTTTCAATAACTCACTGGGATTTGCTTCTCAGTCAGGGAGCAGAAACAGTTGTCTATTTTAGTAAAAATACTTGTGCCAGGATTTTTGTGTGAGTAATGGGCAATTTTTTTCCATCTGTTTTCTAATTAGTGGGAGAGATATTTGGGGAGAAACAATCCTCTTCTCTCAGCATGATCAGGTAACTCCAGGCTTTTCTTTTATTTTCCACACAGCAGGCAGACGGGTCTGATAAACAAGATAAGACGTATAAATACTTAAGGTTCAAATGCTACCTGTTCAAATATTCAACCAAATTATTCAAGGATGATGCCTAGTGGCAGATGATTCTTTTAGTGGAACAAATAAATAAGCCATTGATTCATGTCAAAACCTCATCCACAAAAAAAAATGCATTTTCTATGGTAGTGTTGTGACTAAAGCTTATTTTATTTTTATTCCTCAACAATACAAATCCTAAAAAAGGCAAGCAGTAGTAACATCTTTAGATTTCTTTCAACCATTGAGTTATGGCTGTACTCACAAAAGGCAAAGGTGAGCTCTACTGTTCCTACGTTTATCACATTCTTATTAGGCTTTCCTTTTTCTTCGTTGATTCCAGTAAATATATGCAGCCATGTATAATCATGCAAAGTCAGAGCTTCCCTGTTTCCTTTCATTTGCTAAGATCACTAAACCAATGCATCACATAGGGGTTTCTAGCAGCCTTCCAGCTGACCATGGCTAAATGGTGTTTTTGCTCTGCTGAACACTAATCCTCTGTCAGATAAAAGACATTAAAGCAGGAGTGTAGTGAGCCCCGTTATGTCTGAGCAGACAGTGGACTCATATGAAGAAGGCAGCAAAGCTACACAAAGCACAGCAGTTAAGTGACGGTATGTTTTTAATAAGACCATGCATCTCTCCTGCAGCACGTCAGATCTTTTGAAGTTAAGTTCTGGATAAACTTTATAAACAATCAACATAGTTCCTGGTGTAGAGAGCTCTTTCATTGCTATCATTTCCAAAAATTGTATTGAGCTTATGCAAAAACGTTAATGAGTCTTTGCATTACTATTAAATTTGCTAGCTGTTTACAATAATAACAACAATAATAATAATAATTCAAGCACAAATAGCAGCAGATATGTGCACCACAGTGCACTCTTAGGGCACTGCCATCAGGAATATAATTTGATTCCTACCAAGATAATCATGTAAAGTCAAACTAAAGGTGAGGACTTATATTGTAGCATTTAGCAAGAAACTGACAAGTAATTGTCACTGATTAATTTTCAAATAGATATTCCAACTGAAAATTTACTGTCCCTCCTCTGGACATGTCCAAATCACCTCAGTCAGGTCTCTCTAACTTTATCTCCCAGTTGTTCAACCTGTGCTGTACCTCTGATGATCTCATTCCTAATCTTATCCATCCTTGTCTCTCCTAAGAAGAACTTCAGAAGTCTCACTGTTCCACCGGCCTCCCTCTCATTCACACACATGTACTCTGTCTTACTACGGCTGACTTTCATTCCTCTTCTTTCAAGTGCATACCTCCACCTCTCCAAGTTCTCTTCCACCAGAGCCAATCCTTGATGCAGACCCACCTCCACCTTGAAACTCACTCCTACAGCACAGCTCACCACTGTCCTGCTGTTCTCATGCATATCCTGTACAGTCTAACATACTTCTCTGCTACTCCAGATTTCCTCATGCAATACCACACCTCCTCCCTCAGCACTCTGTCATATGCTTTTTCTAAATCCACAAAGACACAATGGAGTTCTTTCTGACCTCTTAGTACTTCTCCATCAGCATTTTCAAAGCAAAGATGATGCTCTTTCTTGGCATGAAACCATACTGCTGCTCACTGATAGTCACCTCTCGTCTAAGTCTTGGATCCACAATTCTCTCCCAGATCTTCATCGTGTGGCTCATCAACTTATTTCCCCTGTAGTCGCTGCAACTCTGTACATCACCCTTGTTCTTAAAAATGGGCACCAGCACTTCTCCTCCATTCCTGAGGTATTTTCTCACCCTCAAATATGAATATTTGAGTCAAAACCCTCACTCCAAGAACATTTCCAAACCTCCACTGGTATGTCATCAGGTCCTACTGCCTTCCCCTTCTTCTTTCTTTTCAGAGATTTCTGGACTTCACCCTCACTAATCTTTCCCACTTCCTGGTCCACAGTTTCTGTGACCTCTACTCTTATTTCTCTTTCATTCTCTTCATTCATTAGCTCCTCAAAATACTCCTTCCATCTTACCTTCCCACTCTCCTCACTTGTTAGGACATTCCAATTTATATCTTTAACAAGCCTAACCTGCTGCACATCCTTTCCAGCCTGATCCCTCGGTCTTGCCAATAGGTATAGTCCTTTTCAACTTCTTTAGTGTCCAGCCTCTCATACAACTCATCATACGCCCTCTGCGTTGCCTTTGCCACCTCCCTTTTCCTCTACGTCCCATCTCCTTTTATTCCTGTCTCCTTTCTTCAGTCCTCTCACTGTCTTGTTTTTCCGTGGCTAACCTCTTTCTTTGAATGGCGTCCTGCACTTCACTATTCCACCACCAGGTTTCCTTATCATCTATTCTCTGTCCAGATGACACACCAAGTACCTTTTCACTTGTCTCTCTAATTATTGTTGCTGTAGTAGTCCAGTCATTTGGAAGCTCTTTCTTACCATCCAGAATCTTTAACAGCTCCTCTCTGAACTCCTTACAACATTCTTCTTTCTTCAGCTTTTCCTATTTTGTCTTCTGGGATTTTACTCTCTTTCGCTTCTTCACAACAACAGTCATTCTACACATAAACATCTGATGCTGATTGACCACTCTCCCCCATCACATCCTTACAGTCCCAAATCTGCCTCAGATTTCCTCTTCTACACAGAATGTAGTCTACCTGCATATCTCCTTCCTCCACTCTTGTAGGTCACTCTATGTTCCTCTCTCTTTTGGAAATGTGTTGACTACTTGCCTTTTCATTCTCTTGGCAAAATCCACCACCATCTGTCTTTGCTGGTTTATTTCCTTGACAAATCTACCCATTACGTCCTCATCCCCTCTGTTTCCGTCCTTCCATTTTACAAAAAACAAACAAAAACGATAAAAAACTAAAAAGTACTGGAAGTCGCTTTGCTGTAGTAGTTGATGCTTGATATTTTGTATGATTGCTTCAATTTGTAGAGCAGAAAAAGTGTGCTTCAAGATGATTTTCTCATACAATAAACTGAAAGAAATGAGAGATTGTGGAGATTTGCAAAGCTGGCCTCAATAACCAAGCCAGGCTGTTTTAACAGCATGCATGCTTTTTAATGTGCTATTATCCTTTACATCTGCACATAAGATGTTAGCATAAAATCACGCTTGTTCTCATAAAACTCATTTGGAAGTCAGCAGATCTATCATTGGGTCTCTTAAATCCTGAAAGCCTGTATGGAGATGAGGTGCAAACAGATGTACTTTATTTGTGCTGAAGCATCAAGGCTTGTGAATTTCCCTCACAGTGAAAATGAAAAGCTGGATGCTTACAACCTACAAGTATATTTAGCTTAGAGTTGACTCATAAACTGAAGTTTATCATCATTAGTATGATTTGCATGAGTATTAACCATTTCAGTGTCATGATTGTCTATAAAGCAGAACGTATTGTTCCTTATTGATGGTATTTTGTAATTTCAAGCAAACATATCTCTCAATATTAGCACATTTGAGATCAACACAAAAAAATGTTGTGTCAACAAACCATCGAAGCTAAACTCTTCAAAACATAAGCATTTGTTTTTTAATTACATTGTAATTAGCTTGAAAAACTGTTTTCTTCTCAGCATCCTTCTTGAATGATGTTTTTGCTCATGTCTGTGTGCAAAAGTTTGTTTGTTGGTCTGTATTATTAACAAAATATCCAATGAATCTCTGAACAGATTTTATTAAAACTTTCAGAAATCAAATATTAGGGAGACCTCCACAGTCAGTTGCCTTTTCAAGTCAATTACATTGTTCAGAATCAGAATCAGATAGTTGCTAAAGCAAAGTCATATTACAAAAAAAAAACAAAATAGGCTGTAACTAAGTCAATTTTACAGATACTTTGCTGAAATTTGGTGTAGTAGTAGCTGAGACTGATCCCCCACATATACTTTGAGCACTAACTGATAACTGCACGAGATCTATGTTTGGTATTAACTACTACACTATTACTCTAGCTATTATCTCCTACTCCGCTCTTGTTTCCTGGAATATCTTGCCTAAAGATCTGAAGCTCTCGACCTTGACCTCTCTAAGTGGCTTCAAACATCTGCTAAGTTCCTGGAAATAAAACCAATGCAGACATGTTCCTGTTTTTAGTTTTCTACATCGTCTTACAACCTAGCCATTTATTTTTCTTCCATTTTTAATACCATTTTCTTTTATTTGTTCTTCTCGGTTTTTTATGCTTGTCCACTGTTGTCATCACTCTGTTAAAATCAGGTCTCTCTTGTAAATGAGTCCCCGAGGCTCAATGGGATTAACCTGTATAAATAAAGCAACAAAGTCCGTGCTCATGTATAAATAAAGGTTGAAAGAATGAATGAATTACAGTCAACTGTGTCATTCTGTTAGTAAAATATCTCCCAACCCACTGGAGTTTAATTAAACTTTCAAGAACTAATTACTGCATCTACCACTACAACTGATAAACTTTTGGAGTCAATCCAATTCAAGATGGCCTCCACAGCATATTGATATTAGCCAATATAAAAATGGCTATAACTATAACTCAGTTTAACAGATACTAATATAAATTTTGATGTGGTCGTAGCTGAAAGTCAGCTCCAACACAGATTTAAAGCATCATGTCTCACAATATTGCATAAAGTCATACGCAAGATTGATTTTAAGATTTGACCTAAACAGCTACAAGTCAGTCATTTCTTGACATCACTTGATCACAGTTTTAAAATTCTGGTATGAAAGGCAGCAGACGATGGATATTCCTTTCAGAAATGCTAGGCCTTCAATTTGTTCTGTGGATGTGCTAGAAGAAGTTGAGAACTTATCCATAAATGACTGCTTTCTCATTGCCCTTCCTCTGCATCACACAGATAACATGCAATAAAATGTTCAGATTGACCACCCGGGGCACTGCAGCAGCACAAACATCAGCAAAGAAATTGGTTTTCTTCCCTCCTCCTGCTGCTGTGTCTTTCTGCAGCTGCCGAGTCCTTATTAATACCATCAAGGATCTATTCTGTTGATCTTTCAAAGAGCTAACGTCTTCTACATTAAGCGTGGTCGAATCTTGGGAGGATATTGTCAAGGGAATAGGCTGTAAGATTGCAGCAAGTACCTCTGTCAGGCAGCTTCTCTGCCTCTCCTGTCGCTTGTATGCCAGCACTTCTATTTTTGTGTTTGTGCAGTGCACTGTCACGATGTAGAAAGCAAATGTTCACACTAATTAGTTTTTTAGAAGCTGAATGCAAATCTATTAACCTGTTTCTTTACACAGGAAGACCAATAACACAGGAGTTAATTGAGTGTGTTTTATTTACATTTGGTGCCTTATTAACTGAAGTGAGTGTGTGCTTTTGTGTGTTGGCCGTGAGACTGACAGCTTTTCCAACGGGGGTCCTGTCTTACAGAGTGAGGAGTTTTGAGTTTGCATCAACAGGCCTCTGATAAATAGGAAAGCGCAGCTGACAAATGGATTGATAGACAGGATTTCTGGAAGTTGCTTTGACGGTGTTCAGGGTGGTTTTGGGATTGTCTTTCTGAAACTACAGTTTCTGCCAAATGCAGTGTGAATGATGGGTACGAAATGGTGTTGCTGAAAATACTGATACATCTGAACACACGAATCTGAAACACTTGCAAAAGCTAAAGAAAGAACACAAACTAAAAGCTGCAAAGCAGTTAAAATCTAAAAGTAGCAACAAGTTAGATAAAAGCCACATGTAGTAATAGTAATAATAATAATAATAATAATAATAATAATAATAATAATAATAATA
>NC_056502.1:24118591-24122570 GCF_014905685.2 Nematolebias whitei | reverse complement strand
TAATAATAATAATAATAATAATAATAATAATAATAATAATAATAATAATACATTTTATTTGAAGGTGCCTTTCAAAACACTCAAGGTCACCGAACAAGAAATACAAAGATAAAAAACAAGAAAACAATAAAATACAGATATCAATAAAATCAAAGGCTAATAATCATAAAATACATAATGACATTAAACAGAATAAGCAAGTTTGAAAAAGTGAGTTTTAAGATAAGAGCACAAACTAGTGTTACCGCAGGTCCTTCCTCCCAGCAGCTGTAAGACTCTACAACCATCACTGCTCCCAACAAACCCAGTACTCATGCTGACCTCTGCTAAAACACACACTCTGCCTATAATACTGTATGGTAAAAAATCTGTCCTTATCAATGTTCCAATACATATTGAACATTATCTTGTTTATCTTATTTCTTTATATATTGTTTTTAACATTTTAGGAACTTTTGTGTGAAATCTTTTTATCTGTTGCTGCTGTTACACTTGAATTTCCCATCCGTGGGACTATAAAGGCAGTTTCTATTCTATTCTATTCTATTCTAGTGAAGCTGTTTAAGGACAGGGGTGATGTGTTCCTTCGACGTGGTTTTAGTGATGAACTGGGCTGCTGTGTTTTGAACAAGCTGAAGTTTATGGATGATTTTGAGAGGAAGATCTGAGAGGAGGGAGTGACAGTAGTCTAATCGAGAGGTGACTAGTATATATAATAATAATAATACACTACGGTAGCTAAAAGCCATAAAATAAAAGCTTGAAGCCAAACAGCCAGGCACAAGTTAAAAGCTGAAGTACAGTAGCAAAAGGGTAGGTAAATGGGGTAAAACTACAATCTAAAAGTAGCACAAATCTATCTAAATACTAAGGTAAAAAAAGCTAAAATTTGAACAACACAACATTTTTTTTTAATAGAACCCGTTTCCTGAATGAATTTAAAACTTGATATGTAAATGGTTACAACAGCACAAAGTATGCAGAAATAATCAGATTGCAAAAAAGATACAAAAATAAAAATAAAGCAGGAAACTATGGTGTTAATGCAGAATCAATGCTAACACAAAGAAAAATTCAGATAGATGCACTGTACAAAACGGACAGTAGAACTTAAAAATATTCTGCACTATATTATTACATGCATTTGATTTATTTTTTTTTGGTGAAAGATTTTTACAAAGAACATTATTAACTACATTTGCATGGGTTACTTTGCACAAAGGATTTGTTGTCATTGCAGTTTTTGCTCCTTGTTAGACTGTTAAATCAGATGAAACTACCAATACAAATGATTTAATCACGCAAAAGAAGTAACAATGTTAAACACTCACGAAATATCACAAAAAGAACAGGGGACAAAGGGGAAATTACTAATTCACAGTATAATAATAACTTCTAGAGAAATAATGTAAACAATTATAATGTTACCATACAACTGTACAGTTCTGTGTGGAACATCAAAACTATTCCTGCCTGAATAACCACGTCATGTGAAACTAGTCTAAAGGTTTACAAAGTGTTCGCATGAACCACTGTGAAATTTTTAAGAATAATGTTATTTTATTACAACGGTTCACTTCTGTCTCAGCCCCTCTTAAACCAATTGTAACCTCATCAATGTGGTCAAATTAAACGTCTACATTTCCAAACTGAGGTAGTTCAAAAAGTTATTTACAGGTAAGATGTTAACAGTTAGCACAGTAACTTTTAGTCTTTTTTTGGATAAGCTCAGGCTTACAATCTTTTCAGACATCTATAATCTGTCCTCTGCTTGAACCTTCTGATAACACTTAGCCATCATGTTGATTTGCTCCACATTCGTTAATGAAAAAGTGATTCTGTGACTGTTCAAGGCCTCATTTTATTAGTGTTGCTTGTTTCTTTATGTGCTTATACCTTCTACCTCTTATACCTCTCTTATGACCTCTGTAAAGTCATCTCCTGGCTGACGGCTAATCAAGCATGACAAGTGGCTGTACGTCTTAATGAGAATGTCCTCTTTAAATGTCAACTGCAGGAAGATATGCAATCAAAGATATTTTTATTTTAACTTTGTCTATGGCCCCTGGTGCCATGACATGAAATGGCAGCTCTCTTCTCAGTGAAGAGTTGGATGCTATCTTTCATTAATCTACTCATTTCACTTCCTTCAAAAAAAAAAAAAGGCTTTGGCTTCAGAGAACAATGAAGACAAGCAATTTAAGGTAAATAAAAATGAATAGATGAACCTGTAAGGTGTGGCTCTATACCCAGATAGGGGTTAAACGACTCCATATTTCTAAAAGTCGACTTTAACATGATATAAAGTTGAGACTACTTTGACTAGTCGATTATGTCATGGGAACTCAAGACACTATATCATATTTGCAACAAAAAAAAAAAAATTAGAAGAAAAAAATTAATTTATAATTTGCAAAAAAAAGAACAACAAAATAAACATGTATTTATGCTCCTACCATTTATCATACTGCAAATAAGTTGGAGGAAAAGCAAAACTATTATCAAGCTGCAAAAATGTTGCTGTTTTTAGTTTTATTTAATTTAATCCACCATGTGGATTGGGTGGAATGGGGTTGAGAAGGGTGGTGCGAGGGGGGGGTGGGGGTAGTGCAACTAGTCGATGTGAAATAAAAACACTCGAGAGATGACCTAGAATCGACTAGTCGGTTAGTCTGTTCGACCCCTATACCCAGACAGTACACATAGTGTGCATAAGAACAACGACTTCAGAATCTGGAGGAAGTTTTCACAGTGTTTATTTACAAAGTCAGTAATAATGAACAGTATACTAGATCACTGGACTTGGACAGGGACCCTGGACAGTAGGAACAGTGTTTATGTTCAGACTCTTACTTTAACCAAGCAGCGTTGTCGCAGGGTGAAATCCAAAATGGTTCCAACGAGGTCTTACTCAAACGTTGGGCAAGTAGTGTAAGGCAAGGAACAGCTGGAGAGATCACAAGGAGACTCAGGAGGCAACAGGAGGAACACAGGAGTCAAGATACAACAAGAGATTAATATTAGTTTTTCACAAAACACTAGGAACCAAGGCCAGCAACACAACTACCGAAAGGCAGATAATGCATCAACATCAGATAGCAGTCATCAACTGCCTTAAGAAGTCCTTGCAACTCATCAGGTGAATGATCCTCAGGTGTGGGTCTGTTGGCGCCCTCTGGAGTAGAAGAGCTGAAAAGGAAAACTGCTGGAACTCTTACAGAACCGTTATTTTTATGTGTGTAAAATGTTTGGAAAATTCATTGTAACTTACACATATAGACTCTTGACAGTGCATGGGAAAACATTAATTTATGTTTCCATAAAGAATAAATAAAAATGCTAACTTTTAGCCAGCATCACCCAAATATGAGTGCCTGAAAGCACAAGTAAATGATGGACATCAGCAGTGCTTGCAGTAGGTCAGTACTAACGATAGTACAGGCACTTTTAAGTTTATATTTTTAGTGTACTGTAGTCCCTCGCTACTTTGGGGTTCATTTTTCATGGACTCGCTCTATCGCGGGTTTTCAAAATAAGATTGGACATGACACACAATTGGCTGATTGGATGAGCCACACGATCGGCATGGAATTTTTATTTTAATTAATTATTTTAAATTATTTAGCACCTCCTGCACCTTTGTGCAGCCCACACTGCAGGATAAGCTTCCTACTGCAGCTGATCTCTGTGCAAAGGAGAGAAGTGGGCGTGGCCGAGAACTCTTGCAGGTGGCTGAGAGGAGGCAGAGAGCTAAAATCATGACATGCTGTGCCTTTTAGAGCATTTAGAGTTTAGAAACATTGTTTAGAACATTGCAAGAGTTTGGGAAGAATAACCTTCACATCAATGTGAAGAAGACGGAGGAGATGGTCATTGACTTTAGAAAGAAAAGACGCATCTACGACACCCCCCACCCCCCCCCCCCCCCCCCCCCCCCCCCCCCCCCCCGCGCGCCCCCCGCCCCCCCCCCCCCCCCCCG
>NC_056502.1:24117411-24118191 GCF_014905685.2 Nematolebias whitei | reverse complement strand
CATAAGAGGATCTGTGGTGGAAGTGGTCTCCAGCTACAAGTACTTTGGTGTACACATGAAAGACAACCTCAGCTGGAGCAACAACACCACCAGCCTGATCAAGAAAGCTCATCAGAGACTCTACTTCCTCAGACGGCTGAGACGAGCTGGTCTGGGAAGCTCAGTCCTCACCTCCTTCTACAGGTGTGCAGTGGAGAACTTCCTGTGCTCCAGCATCAACGTGTGGCATGGAGGCTGCACAGCTGCAGAAAGAAAAGCTTTTCAGAGAGTGGTGAAGGCTGCACAGAAGACTGTTGGAGTCAGCTTCCCCACCATCACAAACATCAATACCGCCAGATGCAGGAAAAGGGCCACCTGCATCATGAAGGACCCCACTCACCCAGCACACAAACTTTTTGCCCCGCTACCCTCAGGAAGGAGGTTGAGGAGCATTAAGTGTAGAACCACTAGACTGAGGAACAGCTTCTACCCTGAGGCTGTTAGATAATCACTGTGAAAAATCACATCATGTTGCTGCTGATTTATTTCATGTTACTGTCTTCATTCGTACACATCTGCTCACACAGACTCATGTTCATGCTGCTGTTGGGCGTATTGTTCTTATATTACTAGTGCTTAGTGCATGTCTAGTTAATGATTTTCTTAGTTTATATCTTAGATCTTGTTAATGTTTTTCTTTTACATTTTAATGTTGGATGTAACTGGGACCCTGTGTACACAACTGAATCATTGAATATATATATATATATATATATATATATATATATATATATATATATA
>NC_056502.1:24084927-24117401 GCF_014905685.2 Nematolebias whitei | reverse complement strand
ATATATATATATATATATATATATATATATATATATATATATATATATATATATATATACACTAAAATAAACTTTGTACTACTAACTACTTGTACAACAAAGTACTATCCCTACTTGGAGGTTTTTCACTTATCGCAGGGCTTCAGGGTACGGATCCCCTGCAGTAATCAGGGACTACTGTACCACCATTTTTCATCAGCCTGCCTGGATGCAGTGCAGTGTCATCAACTGTAAGCTATCACCAGTTCTTATAAACTAAGTTACCCGCAGGCATATGGGGTTAATCATCACTGCTGGTTGAAAACAAGAAGTCATGACCCACTTTACACTCATTCTGATTGGTTCATATTTAGGCAGTCAGGTGACACGACTCATAAATTTGTTTAAAACTCGAGCAAGAGGAATGAATCAGAGGCCCAGCTGGACATGTGCCTGGACTGTGATCAGCGACACTGAGAGGATTGTTGTAAATAAAACAGTAAATCTGTTGGTATGAAGTTTAATTTGTGGCCACACAAGATGAAGATGCTTAGCACGGTACTGAAAACTTTGTTTATTTTTGGAGCAGTGAAATGGCTTGAGTTGCAATAATTATAGCATCATATGTAGTGTATGTGATGGGCATGCTTGACCTTTCTTCTATGCTTGCATCAAAATTAAATGAAGTTTAGTGAGCTTGAAGTTTCACTGAACTTTCAATTCCAGTTTACAGCTATAAGATGAGGCATACTCAGGGTTGTTTTACTCAAATAAAATTCCTACATTTTACAAGAAACAGTGACTGTCTTCCATAATTTATATCCTAATCCTGCAACAATAAGTTAGAGGCAGTAAAATACCTAAACCTACTTCAGATCATTTTATATATAATGAGTATATTATAAACCGTGATTTTCTCATGTCACATAAAATACTTCAAACAGAACTGTTAAAATATGAGAGTGAAGAAAAATGTCTACAAGTTTACAAGTTGCACTCACAAATGGCAGAAAATGGGAGAAAAGGTGCTAGGTCTCACCATGCTCTTGTGGCAGTATTTTACTTTGAACTACTACTGAACTATAATATCAGAAAAAAAAATTGAGATATCCAACAAGTAATGATTGTGTCATCTTTCAGCGTTTCTATGGGCACGATTTTTTATTTGTTACGCCACTTCAAATGGGATAGTGATGTGGAGTGTTATGTACAAATACATTTACAGGTAGCTTTTTGGTATTTTCTAAGAACTTTGAACCTAATAAGGTTGTTTTTCAACTAAGTAATTTGAACTGAGTACATCTCAACATGAAACAAGATTGTTTTCACTAGTAAAAAACTGAAATGAACTTTAAGCTAACTCATGCAAAAACGAGTTGCAATATGTCCCCTTGTGGACACAATGTGGCTGTCTGCTGTGCATGCACCATGCGGTCAGGTTCTTCAATGCATCTGTGTTCTCTCGTTGTGGGGACTCATTGAGAAGACGACTGATCAGTTTTATCTGCAAAAATTGAGAAGCCCCTGCATTTTTTGCAAAATATAATATCTGACTTTTAGTCTTCAACATCTAAATTGAAGATTTTTCTATTTTAACAAAGTTTTTTAATGGCTACTTTCTTCTATTCCTTTAATGCTTTTTGTTTCAGGTACGTGCATTTGCCCCAGAATATTCTGAACAAGCAGACATAACAAGACCAATCTCATCACTTCCTGGCAGCTAGGTGCTCCTTCACTTTCTGCTAAGAGGACATGTTCACAACCTCAACTTTACAAGTAACAATATTTACTTCAACCCTGTGTTTTCCACACAAATTGATTTTGCAGCTTAAAAAGCTTTTTGCAGGTTTATTTTTTTGTGATGAATTCCCAGTGTATTTTGCTTTTCTTGTCAAATGTTGAATTGTAAACACGTGTCTGGCCAAATTGATCAGTGATAAACAAGGGCATGGATTTGAACAAAATACTGGTTCAGTAAAATCCTGGATATCAAGTTTGTTGGAACAAGTATTTGTTGATTAGGGTGTCCCCTGCCTCTCTCACAGTGATGGCTGGATATGGGCACCAGTGACCCCTGCAACCCAAAGAAGAAGAAGCAGTGAAAATGATGGATGGATGGATGGATGGATGGATGGATTGATTGATTTTATATATAATGAAATCTCAAGACCATCCAGACAAACTGGAGTAAAATGTGCTACCTAGTGTCAGAAAGATTAGTCTTAGTCACAGATCAGTGGTCATCCAACAGAACAATGACCTCAAACACACAACTGAAAGCACAAACAATAGTTTAAACAGGGCGTCATGACAACACAGTGGTTAGAGATGTCACCTCTCAATGAGAAGGTTGCATGATTGCCTCCCAGCTTTAGGCCTTTTTGCATGGAGTTTGTATGTTGTGTTTAATGGTAACTATAAATTGTTCCTTGTTGTGAGTCAGTGTGAATGGTTGTTCTATTTCCTACATTATTATTATTATTCTTATTCTTATTATTATTATAGGCTTCGCCCTTTAAGGCTATCGCTAGTGGGTTTATCCCTTAGCGCACAGCGCAGCACTGAAAACTTTAGTCCACGCCCACCTGCTGTGTGGGCCTCACCCCCGGTCCGTATAAATTAAGGTGAGACCAGGTAATCGGATCCCATTTTTTCTTCGGACCACCACTGCACCCTGTATTCACTGGTTAACTGGACATCATTAACTTCACGCAGACTCTCTCACTGGTACATTTTCATCTTTAAATCACTTCTTGGTCTGCTGCCTTCATACATCTCCTCCTACATGTCACTGTGTGAGTGCAGCTACGGAGTGCGCTCTCAGGACATTATTACCTGCAGTGTTCCCTCAGTGAGGACTGAACTAGGCAAAAGGGCTTTCTCCTACTCCGCTCCTGTTTCCTGGAATATCTTACAAAAAGATTTGAAGCTCTCGACCTTGACCTCTCTAAGTGGCTATAAGAATCTGTTAGACTCCTGGCAGGGCCCAATGCAGACATGTTTCTGTTTTTAGTTTTCTACATTCATCTTAGAATCTAGCTGTTTATTGTTACTTTTCTTTTTTTTTAGCCATCCTATATGTAAAAATAAATAAATAAATAAAATAAAATTGTATGACTTTTTATAACTGTTTATTGTTGTCACTGTTGTCCATTGTTGTCATCATTCTTTGTTGAAATCAGGTCTCTCTTGTAAATGAGTCCTCGAGGCTCAATGGGATTTACCTGTCTAAATAAAGGTTGAATGAAATGAATGAATCGGATGATTCCCTCGAAAAAGGCGATGTTAGCAGCAGCTCCGCTGAGTGTTTTCTCTGTGGAGGGCCGCTACTCGCTGGACGACGCCACTGCCTTTTCTAATGTGTTTTCCTCGCGGTGAATCGGACGATTCCCTCAAAAAAGGCGTTGTTGGCAGCTGCCCCACTGAGTTTTTTTTTCGTGGAGGGACGCTACTTGCTGGACGATGCCACTGCCTTTTCTAACATTTTTTCCTCGTGGTGAATTGGATGATTCCCTCGAAAAAGGCGTTGTTGGCAGCAGCTCCGCTGAGTGTTTTTTTTCCCGTGGTGGGACGCTACGCGTGGGAAGACTCCACCGCCTTTCTTTGACGCAGAGTCACGCAGTGAATCAGATGACTCCTCCGAGAAAGTCAATGCTGGAAAAAAAACTCGCTGCCCTTTCCCTCCTGGAGAGCGTAGTGATGGAAGAAGAGTGGTCGAACGGATGCTCAGCCACCTCGGGTCTTCCCACGTCGGCGACCACACCGCTCCCAGCCGTAGGTGCCCTCTTCTTGGAGGTGCCCGGCATAATCCAGGAGGCTGCAAACACAAAGGGACTTTCCGTCCCTCGCCTCCCTCCGCCCTGATTGGATGATCTGGCGGAAAGGTTTGGCTCCGCCCCGGCTCGTCGCCCTGATCCCATCTGGCCTCGCTGTCCAGCTGTGACGTCACATTTGAACGAGGCTGTAGCTGGGCCCGGCAAGCTGAAGACATCCGTCTCCACCTTCACCTCCATCTCCAGAGTGGAGGATTTTAACCGATCTGTGTTTTTTTCCCCTCGGTTCTCCCCCCTGGAGCCAAGTCTGGTGGAGGCACTTGGGGCAAAAGTTTCCAGAATGGACCAGCAACCTATCTCTCCAGGAAAGCCTGACCAGAGGGTGACAAAGCTCTCCAACCGAGCTCACCAGTGCACATCCCAGGCCATCGTGCGAACAACAACTTCACTCTGCTGGCCTACAGCATCTCAAAGAGGCTGGAGGAAGCAGACCTGCTGGAGGAGACAAAGAGCACTCTCTGTAAAGCGGCTGATGTCATCTTAAACATGTGCATCACCTCTGCGGTCTGCCTGTCCTGCATCGCCGCCCGGATGATCATGATACAGAGGACCACCTGGCTCCGCCTCTCGCCATCCTTGTCCGAGAGACTGCAGAAAGACCTGCTGGAGGGCCCCATCACCCCAGAGGCGCAGTTCGGGACCATCTTCAGGACCATCCTTGAGAACTCGCAGAGGTCCTAGGAGGTCTCAGAGATTGTACACCATCTGGTGATGTCACAGTCCTCCTCCCTCCCCTCCGGCCACTGGAGGGACCGCCTTGGCCAGCAATAGCAGCAGAGGCACCCCACAGCTGCGGCAGCGACTTTACGTTCCGCTCCTCCGCTGGCCCCCTCCACCAGGTAACAGATCCTTGAGGGGAATTTATGTGTTATTTTTGATCATGTAAGTTTTGATATAAAACAAAAACACCTCTGAAAGTAAAGTTTTCATCTGAGACTGTCAGATCAGCTGATCTCACGGCTGCTTCTCTTCACACATTGCCCACACATTCCCACACAGAACGAGCTGGTAACCTCTAAACAGCATTTTAAATGGCACCGCAGTTCAGTAAATATCACAAAACCCTCGTCTGCCACGTCAGCTAAAATGATGGGGGGTTTTTCAGCAGACCGAGTCCGGTAAAATCCCTCGTTTTCAGCCAGAGCCCGTTTTTAATTTTTGCTGTTTTCTGCCCACACTCAGCGCAGTGGGAGTAAACATGTTTCGCCATGACAGTTGCAGCCTCCACCGAAACAGCGTCTCACTCAGAAAGCGTTCACGCCTCCTCTCAGTGCGCGCCGGCTCACCTCAGCTCTAATGTGAGACAGCAACCTGGGCTCAGCACAGAGGCACACATACAGCCCTTTTTTCAGTCGGAGCCACCCTTGGGTTCCCCCCGGAGAATCTCTGGAGCGAATGATGGCAGTAAGGCTTTTTAGTCTAGTTGACAGTTTTGGGAAACATGACACAACACAAATGCGTGCCTACTCTCTGAGCGTTACTCAGAGTGGCAGCGAGTGTGTTCCCTGGACAGATGTACGGACCGTCTGATCAGCAGGGGTTACACGCTGTAGTTCACAGCTCAACCCTCACCGTTCAGAGGGATTATAGAGACGGTTCTGTCTTCTCCAGAACAGAGCTCGTCTCTCCAGTCATAAGTTCAGGAATTTCTGACAAAAAACGTGATTTCCAGAGTTCCTAACTGAGAGGAAAATACGGGGGGTTTTCCTCCCACTACTTCCTGGTTCTGAAAAAACGGAGGAATGAAACCCATTCTCGACCTGTTCATGTTCAGCAATTTGATCATGGGGAGACAATTCCACATGCTGACAAACAGCTGCTGGAGAACTTCACCAGAACGACTGGTTTTCACCTCCATAGATCTGAAGAGCACATATTTTCACATTTTCCATCATTCTGAAACACCCCACACACGTTCATGAAATACGTGGAGACGGCTCTGCAGTCGTTACACATGGTAGGAATGAGAATTCTTTTTATCTGGACGATCTGCTCTTATTAGCTCGATCCAGTTAGAAAGCAGTTGCACAGACCAAAACGCTAGTGTTACACCTGCTAAACCTGGGGTTTTCTATAAACTGGGAAAAAGTTCCTTTTGTCCGTCCCAGATGATTGTTTATCTGAAAGTGGAGCTAACTCGACTACAATGAGAGCCCGTTTATCACAGCTGAGAGCTGAAGCTCTATCAGCTCAGTTCCGTCGTGTCAAACCCTGCAGCATAGCGACAGTTTGCTTGTAATGCAACGCCTGGGACGTTGTCAGTGGCCCACATCGTGGCTCCACTGGGCCTACTTCACATGAGATGCCTTCAGAGATGGTTCACCCGCCTGCGCATAGATCCTGTGCGCCAGTAGAGGCGGATTATCTTTGTGCCCCCCTCCGTGAGAATCGATCTGAATCATTGGGAAAATCCCTCATTCTGTCAGAGGGAGTTCCCATCAGCAGGCCTATGTCACACCTCAGTTTTCACAGACGTGTTTCTGTCAAGCTGGGAGGAATGTGTCTGTCCCAGGTAGTGGGAGCACAGTGGCTGGACCACATGTCGTTAGGAAGGCATGTGCTCAGTCTAACTGTTACACATCGCGAAACAGCTGTTGTGTTGGGCACACAAAAACCTGCTCTCCATCAGAGCAGTGTACATTCCCAGCATCCTGAACAGGGGAGCGGATATCATGCCAAGGGGCGGTCCCCGCCACAGAGACTGGAGCCCCCATCCCGAGCTGATCTCTCGGATTTGCAGCAGGCTTGGCTGAACAGCAGTGGATCTGTCCGCCACACGGGAGAATGCTCAGTGTCATTTATGGTTCTCACTGAACCCATGAGACGACCCACTGTTAGGAGTGGATGCCTTCGCTCACAGCCCGTGGCCAAAAAATGCTCCTTTATGTGCTTATATCAAAATGGACAGCTTTTCAGCGCTGGTGCACGTAGAAAGGTGTAGAGGCCATCTCATGTCCACTAGGTGGCATGCTGTCCTTTCTGCAGCAGCTGATGGACAGAAATCTAGCGTTCAGCACAATTAAGTCGTATGCTGCAGCTATTTCTTCCTGTCACGGGGGCTTTGGTGACAGAACAGTTTTTAATCACCCATTGATGAAGCGTTTTCCTGAAAGGTGTATGGAGACACAGACCGGTGTCACATCCACTAGCTCCACAGTGAGACTAAATGATAGTCCTACACGCTCTGATCAAAGCTCCTTCTGAGCCTTTAGATCAGGTTTTACTTAAATTTCTGTAATTTAAAACAGCCCTGCTGTTAGCTCTGACGTCAGCAAAGAGAGTGAGTGATTGTCTGCTCTCTCTGTTGCTCCCTCATGTCTCAGAATTCAAGCTGACGGCAGTTCAGCTATACTGCATTTTAACCCTGCTCTGAAAAACATCACAAGATTGATGATTCAGATTGAGAATGATAACCTTGGATGGGTTTTTATCCTCTTCCTCATAATTCTGAGGAGGTAGCAACATCTCACCTCCTTCTGTCCCATGAGTGCATTTTTCATGTTACCATACCATACCATACCATACCAATTTATTTATATAGCACTTAAAACAGCAACAAGGCCAACCAAAGTGCTGTACAAAAGAACCAAACATGCACAGCAGACAGGAAAACATAAAATAGAAATACAGATACAAATAGCAGCAGAAGCTAACTAAAATGGCCAACAGAGTAGAGAACAGACCGGACCAAAACAAATCACACCGTGTTAAAGGCAAGCGAATAGAAGTGGGTCTTCAAGCGAGACTTAAAGACTGAGAGTGTGGGAGCCTGCCGGACACTCAGTGGCAACTCATTCCACAGTCGTGGACCTGCAACAGAGAAAGCCCTGTCACCTCTGAGCTTACGACGGGTTTCTGGAACTGAGAGAAGCATCTGGTCTGCTGACCTCAGAGAGCGCGGTGGGACATATGGCTGCAGAAGATCAGTGAGATAGGATGGGGCGGAACTGTTCAGTGATTTAAAAACATACATGAGAATTTTGAAATGGATCCGAAGGTGAATGGGTAGCCAGTGCAGGGAGGCCAAAACTGGCGTGATGTGGTCTCTATAGCGTGTACCAGTTAAAAATCGGGCTGCAGCATTTTGGACCAGTTGTAGACGAGCAATGGAGGACTGACTGATTCCAAACAGAAGTGAATTGCAGTAATCAAGCCTAGATGTTATGAAGGCGTGGATCACTGTCTCGAGGTTCTTTTTGGAGAGTATAGGCTTCAGCTTAGACAGCTGTTACGTGGCGCAAACGGCCGCACTGTGCCGCTTTCAGCGTATGTTCATGCATTACTGGGACAGCTCTTCAGGACGTCCTCCATTCACCCAGCACCTCTCACACTGGTTGTGTGAGGCTATTTCTGAAGTTTACAGTTCATCTGGACTGGCTCCTCCAGAGAATCTCATCGCATTCCACCAGAGGGTTTTCATCCTCCATGGCTCTGGATGGAGGGATGACAGTGGAGGATATTTGTCTGGTGGCTGCCTGGTCATCGCCATGTTCAATTAGTCGTTTTTATCTATGTGATGTTTTTACTTTCTCCATGACCCATTCTGTTCTCAGGGTTCTGACAGAATGATTATTATTTGTTTCATGGAGCCTCACTTTTGAGCTCACACCTGCCTGCATGCAGTCACAGTGTGAGATATTTATTATCGGTCGTAAGTTCCTGACTGCTGATTTTATCGTTATTAATCGGTTCATCCTGAGGAGCTGTTGGTCTGATCTGTTCATCGTTACACTGTTACAATTCATATCCTCCGTTGTTCCTATTCACAGCAGCAGGTCTGCTATCTCAGCCTTTTTCCTCACCAGAGATTTTTTCTCCTGTGCGCTCCTGCGCATGGAGCACGCAAATACGCAACGCGTAATTACGGACACAGAAGGCTGAGTGATGAAATGTTTTTTTGTGCAAGCAGGTGCTTCATGTTGTGTCTGAATGGACCCAGTGAGGCATAGACTACATCCTGCTTCGCCTTTAACCCACTAGCAATAGCCTTAAAGGGCGAGGCCTATACGAAATAGAACGATGGTTACATACTGTAATCCCAGATTCTATGAGTATAGGCACATCCCTTTAAGCTCTGGGCCTCACTGGTTCCTAAATGGCTGAAGAAAAAAGCTATTCGGGAGCCAATTACCCAGTCTCACCATAATTTATACAGACCGGGGGTGAGGCCCACACAGCAGGTGGGCATGGACTAAAGTTTTCAGTGCTGCACGCAAAGGGATAAACCCACTAGCGATAGCCTTAAAGGGCTGCGCCTATACACATAGAATCTGGGATTACAGTATGTAACCATCGTTTTGTCAGCTTCATGTCAGTACCTTAAGTTCTGTGAGTTTTTCTTTTTGTTTAAAAAATCATATTTGTTTGCATCTGTAAATATTAGTGATCAAATGAGGCGTAGGGTGCAACCAAACTAAAACTATTTCTTAAGACCAACTAATTTTTGTTTCAGTTTTAAAATGTAAAATCAATACCAAAATTTATTTTCTTCCTTCACAAATTACAGTTTTGTCTCTGCATAAGTTAATTCATTTGACCTGAGTCGTCCTCTTTTATCATGATTTCAGAACAAAACAAATGTGCTGAAATTAACAGTAACACTTTGAGACTAAAATAAAAACAATTTTCTGTTGGTTGTTGTTTTTTTTTGTTTTTTGTTTTGCACCTGGTTTGTTAATGATCCTTGTAATAAACATGGGACTGGTCTTTAACTAGCTCTGAATTAGTAATTTCACCTTTAACTATTTGATTTCGTTGTAAAGCCAATAGCATATAACACCATTTCCCCTTTTAAGTACGGGGATAAACCATATTATTTTGACACATCTACCTTTGCAGTATTTATGTAACTTGTAATAATACACACCGATTATTAAATAACACTGAACATGGAGTTAAGTATAAAGGATTAGTCTAGCCATGGCGTGACTTCACTGTTGGATATTTTAGAAACCCTTTTTCACTGAATCATAATCTCATCTGTGATTGTAAATACATTCAGTGAAAAGGGATTAGGAACTTTAATCTCAACAGCAATTTTTAGGGCTAAAATAAATTATTTTCTTCTTCAGTTGATCAGTATAAAATGATTTGAGAGAGGATTTTGCCACCTCCTGAGACAGACAGGTGGATCTTCAGTATTCTTTTTAAAGCACGGCCGAGACCCAGAGAGATACAATCCTCCCCTTCTGTCAGTATTACTGTGATTATTTACTGCTCTGCTGCTTTCAGCATCAATGAATAATCAGCTGAAATGAAGATAAATCCATGTCTGAAAGCTTCACTCGTTTGGTTTATTTAGTTAGATTTAGATTTTCAAATTGTTTTAATGTTTTTTTATGTGAAATTAACAATAATGGCCTTTCTAAATATCTAATAGAAGAAATTGTTCACATGATTTTAATGTAGGAAAAAGTTGTGTCCATCCCTTGAATGTGTAATAGCCCTAAATTGTGGAAGAAACCATTATAGAAAGGAAATTGAATGTTTCAAAAATGTACAAAAGATTGTTGTGTGGGATTAATGTCTTACATGCAGTAGACACCTGTTCATGCATGGGTCCAGTTTACATTAACACAAGTGTTTTGCCACGTAGACATTTTATTTTGTTTTTGTGCCTCTCAACCCCAGAAAACTGAGTTCTTGTTGGTACATGTAGACATGTGAACATTTCAACTAGTATCTAAAAAAGTTAAATCTGGTCCTCTGGACATTCAAAAAAAAAAAACAACAACAAAGCAAAACAACAAAAAAATGTAGAAACGTTTCGTCTTTCATCCGAAAGACTTCCTCAGTCTGAGGAGCTGTATTCAGCTCAGTCTCTTAAATAGCACCTTCTCAGAGCGGATCAACCAGTTTGCTGCTGACAACCAAAACCAGCTGATCACATGCTCAAGAAGGACCATCAGCCTAACAATGGATCATTAGCACACTGATGGTTGTGTACTACTCACAGAGGGCTGAGTGATACTAGCAATCACAGCATTGTAAGAGGGGGACAGTTGAACCCGGAGGCCTCCACCCCTGTTTAAAGATGGACAATTTCTTTTCACAAAGATGGCCTCCTTTACTCCTCTCTCAAACCATTGTTCCTCTCTATCCAGGATGTGCACATCTTCATCCCTGAAAGAGTGACCGCTGGCCTGGAGATGAGTGTAGACCTCAGAGTCCTGGCCTGATGATGTTGATCTTCTGTGCTGGGCCATCCTTTTGGCCAGTGGCTGTTTAGTTTCCCCGATGTAAGACTGATCACAGCCCTCCTGACACTGAACAGCATACACAACATTACTCTGTTTGTGCCGGGGGACTGGATCTTTGGGATGAACCAGTCTTTGCCGTAATGTATTTTGGGGTTTAAAAGCCACTGGGACGTTATGTTTAGAAAATAAACATCTCAGTTTCTCTGATACTCCCTCAACATATGGAATGACCACTGGTCTGGGTCTGAGTTCCTCCTTTTCACCTGTTGGCTGACTGGAGTCCTGTTTGGGTTTCTTCTCTGCTTTCAGGAAGGCCCAGTTAGGATATCCACATTGCTCTAGAGCCTGTCTTGTGTGGGATTTCTCCTTCTGCCTGGCTCCTGAGTTAGTGGGGATGCTGTCTGCTCTGTGATACAGAGTCCTGATGACTCCTAACTTGTGCTCCAAAGGGTGATGGGAGTCAAACTGCAAATACTGGTCTGTGTGGGTGGGTTTGCGGTACACCTCAGTTTGCAAATGTCCTCTATCAGAGACTGAGACCTCACAGTCCAAGAAAGCCAACTTGCCATTTTTTTTTCATCTTCTCGTGTGAACTTGATGTATTTATCCACAGAGTTGATGTGGTCAGTAAAATGTTGGACTTCCTGAGATTTAATTTTAACCCAGGTGTCGTCAACATACCTGAACCAATGACTTGGTGGTGTCCCTGAAAAGGACGTCAAGGCTTTCTTTTCTACCTCCTCCATGTACAGGCTGGCAACAATAGGAGAAACTGGAGACCCCATAGCACACCCATGTTTCTGCCTATAATATTGCTCCCCATATGTGAAGTGGGGTGCAATATTCAGCACTTCACTCACTATTCATTCACTTCACATATGGGGAGCAATATTATAGGCAGAAACATGGGTGTGCTATGTGGTCTCCAGTTTCTCCTGTACATGGAGGAGGCAGAAAAGAGATCATTGGTCACAAGCTCACCTTCTCTAACCTCTGCACCATCTCTCCCCCTGATGAAGCAAACAAGAGTCAACATCTTAAAAATATTATCTGAGGTTTACTTTTTTCCTCCCTTTACCAAGGTCATTGTTCAGGAGGAAGGAGCAGGTTTTAAAACTTGTACTAGGACCAGCTGATGTGTAAGCTAAGTTCTTTTTCACCTTCACCTTTGTTTTTGTTTTTGCGTCAGATGTCCAGATTTAATCTTTGGTAGGTGATTTTTCATATGATGTTGATGTTAGTTGTTTTGCTAGCTAAAGGGGCAGCATTGGTATTCTAGCATATATGTTTTTTGTCTTGCTGTGACAGACAAAATCAAACATCACAAGCAAACTGGAGTGCAGGGAAGAAAATCATTACTTGGAGCTACATAAACCTGTGAGATAAAATAGTCCAGTGGCTCTGAGTGTACATCTTTATCTGAAAGGTTTCAGGAGGAAATTAAGTCCCTTTTTTTTCCACTGTTGACAAGCACTTATCAAAAGAGTCACAAGCATTGGTCATCTACATTTCTAGCCTCAAGGACACAGAATTTATCAGCTGGGATGATAAGCTCAGTTGCCATAAAGCTTCAGTGACAGGAATATTTTCAGGAGAAACAGTACAAACAAAAACCCACAAGAGGCTGTCAGACATCACAGCAGACATCGCACCACTGGACAACTCAAAATCGCCATTACTGTTTCTTCTTTTATTGTAAAGAAAAATGTTTTGAAGTTTCTTTCTGGGGGAAAAATAATTATTATTCTGTCATTGTATGCACTATTTCTCAGGGGTGCTGCTTCATTGTAGGTGAGTACAATAAAGGTTTCTACGAATGAAGACTGTGAAAACCTCAAAAAGAAGAGCAGTTTTCTAAGTAAAATACTTTTTCAAATTTTTTGCTTTTATGATGTAATAATGTTAAAAATGTGTAGTGTTGAATCAGTGGTGGAGAAAGTACTCAAACACTGTACTTAAGTAAAAGTACAAATAAACAAACAAAAATGTACTCTAGTAAAAGTAGAAGTACCACAATAACATTTTTACTTAAGTAAAAGTAAATAAGTACTTGCTTTTAAAATACTTAAAGTATTAAAAGTAAAAGTACTTGCTGAATGTATTACCTAATGCAATGGTCTACATATCTTTAAGTCTGCTTACCATATGTATATTTTCTGTAATACATTAATAGTGTTGAGCCATTTTAATGAATAATGCTGCAGATAATACATGTTTTTATTCTGTGACACATTTCACACTTGGACTTGTGATTCTGTGCGTCAGAATTTCACAGATGACCTGCAGAGTTAAATGCCATTAATCAAAATAAGAGGAAAAAGGTAAGGAAAGGTATAATCATATACCTTTTGAACATTTTTATTTAACACAAAGCAAAACCAATGTGTCATTTTAACTGCAGTAAACACATTTAAGTAAAAGTTGTCTGCTTGAACAAAAGGAGCATTAGACCTAACAAAGGAATAGGCACCGATCATTTCCACTGATATTTCAACTCCAGTTTGTCATCAACCAGTTAAACTACTGTTTATTCAACCTTGTAATGGGTCAATATTGAATAATATTTTAACTCCTGACACCATTTTTAAAACTTGACCCGTGTGTCGAGCCATTTGGAGACATCTCTTGTCTCCTAACATCCATGAACTGACACATTTTAATATTGGAGCAAGAATTTCTTGTTCAAGTTCAGAACAAGTTGGTTTTCAAAGATTTTAGAGTCCAGTCTGGCTCTTTTGGGAGAGAGAAACTGTCCTGTTGTACTGAGCAGTCTTTCAATAAGACCATGGGTGGAGCATATCTTCTGGCTGACTCTCTTGCGGTGGAATATATTTTGGGTGTGTTAGCGGTTCTGCTGGTGCACCCAGCTCAGTGACATATATACTAGAATATACACCATGGCCCAGCTCTTATTGAAGGCGGGACTAACATTACATGCCCACTTTGCAGTGATTCAATGGACCAGCTCCCCTCTCACCATTGGTTACAGTGTTGCCAGGTGAGAAATGTAATATTATCGTACTAGAGACATAAAATTATCGTATTTTGAGGGAAATTATCGTACACCCATCGTAACCAAAATAACAAATCTATTGATGCACTATAGTAGTGATGTGTCCGCTTCCAGACTGGCTCTGCTTTTGTTTTTTTTCTCACTCATGGGGCGGGCGCAGCGGACTATTCAGCCAATCATGGCCGTTGTTCTGAGGCAGACGCATACACGTCACGCGTATGTAACATTTAGAAAAGCATGATTGGCTGGAATTTTCAGCCGATCGTGCATCTGTTTGCGGACACAGATGTCTTCAGGGTTCACAAAAAAACTCCAACAGACAATTGCGACAGGCTGATGACAACTGATTACAATCACACATTCACGGAATGGTCCAATTATCGTATATTTGGCCTTTTTTGGGATTATTGATCGTACATCGTACAAAGGGTAAAATTGTCGTACAAATACGATAATTATTGTACACCTGGCAACACTGGTTGGTTACTTTCAAAGTAACAAACAAATCAAAAAGCCGCAACATGAATGTAACTTGTAATGCAAAGCATTATAGAAATGTAGTGTAGTAGAAAGTACAGATACTTGATATAAAATGTAGTGGAGTAAAAGTATAAAGTACCCACATTTAACTCTACTTAAGTAAAGTACAGATACATGAAAAATGCACTTAAGTACAGTAACAATTTGTACTTAGTTACATCCCACCACTGGTGGTGACACAAGCAAATAAACTGAAATTCACGTCTTGGATGCAGCTCCTTTTATGCACTGCAAAACCAGCAAACTTTCTTGTTTTGAGAAAAACCTTTTACCAGTGGTGTAAGCACGAGTTTCTTGGCTAGAATTCTTGGCTAGAGTGGTGGCGCAGAGGTTAGAGAAAGTGGGCCTGTGATTGGAAGATTGCCGGTTCAAGTCCCGGTACCAGCAACATCAAAAATGTGGGTAGGGTAGGTGAAGCACCCACACCTGCTCCCACCCTCATTCGCCCCACTCTGGGCCCATGAGCAAGGCCCTTAACCCCCATCTGCTCCCTAAAAAGGTCTCTCTTGAAAATGAGTTCTCGTGGCTCAATTAGACTACCTGGATAAATAAAGGCTAAATGAAATGGAAAAAAAAACCTGCTGTGTGCCTTTAAACAAAACTGTTCAAAAATAAAGAAAATTGCACTTACAAGCAAAGATTGCTTTCCTTAAAACATATTTTTTTCTTAGAATGAGTGTTATGCCCCTTTATTAAGCAGATTTAAAGAAAAAACGATGCTTCATTTTAGAAAATTTGACTTACAACAAGGAAAAATATCCTTATTGGTAGAAAACCTTTACCTAAATTGAGTATTATTCATTCTTGAACAAGATGATTTCAAGAATTATTTGCTTACTTTAGGATTTTTGACACCGTAAAAGTTTTCACATAAGCAAAAAAAAGCATACAACAGGACACATTTTCTTAAAACTGAATTGTTTCTTTCTTGATTCAACTAATTTCAACTCTGAGAATAATAATTAGCAAAAATGGCTGCAAATAAGACACCATATGTTGAAAAAGCATACAAAAATAAGGGATTTTATCTTAAATCAAAGCACCAGAAGCAGTTTTTGTATTTCATGTTTACCATGTGCTTTGAGTCTTGCAGCTTTTGTTCATGTTGTGTGAAACATTATGACAGCCATTATTTAAAAAAATACATTTCTTAAAGTCAAGGCTTCAAACATCCAAGTATTCAAGGTTCAGCTGCATGAGCTCAGCAGCATGGATAATCAGCAGCACCTATCATCAATCAAAGTGGCATTAAAGTGATTTTATTCTTACAGTGATAATTCTGGTTAGGGATCTATGAGTCAGGGTAGAAGCTAGTCTTCAGTCTAATGTTCTGCACTTAATGCTCCTTAACCTTCTGCCTGAGGGGAGTGGGGCAAAAAGTGTGTGTGTGCTGGGTGAGTGGGGTCCTTCATGATGCAGGTGGCACTCTTCCTGGAAATTAGAAAATTGAGAAGTTGTTTAAATGACCTTACTATTTAAATAAGAAAAATAATCTCATTCTTATTCTGCAATTTCAACCAAACCATAATCATACCGTAATTGGTAAATTAAGCTCAATATGAGCTGAAATATCTTATTAAGAACATGTCTTCTTAGAATGAGAATAATTTTATTGTGCAAAACTTGCTTGTTAAGAATATTTTTTTTCTTTTTAAACCAAAAAAAATCAAGAAAAAATGTCTATAAATAAGGTGGTTTTTTTTTTTACTTTCTTGAAAATTGTTTTTTCCAACGTAGAAAGTAAACGATGGGTGAATGATTGTGCGTAAAACTGGAGAGTCTTTGAAACATTGTGTCTGACAGCAAACCTAACAGAAACAGAAAAAAAGAATAAAAAGAAAATCCCAAACAAACATTGGCCTTGTGAAAATTTACAGTTTTATCTTAATAATTCCTGACCGTGAATGTTGGGGGACTGAGGGGGAAACGCTGGTCAGACGCAGTGACATCATAAATCAGAGACAAACTGTCAGAGAGATAAGATTTGTCATTAACAGCTGATAATATGAATGTGCAACAAAGACATGAGTGGGGCTTAGGATTAAGGCCCTGTACACACGTAGCCTGGTGTTTGAAAAAACGAATATCTGCGCAAAAAAATATTGCTGTACATACATGTTCGGATAGAGAAAATGATCGTCTACATGAACCCGGTGATGTTCACCACAGAGCGTTGTAAAGAATATGCCCAACCCATAGGAGGCAGTGTAGTGCAAAGGTGAAACGTATATCAGCCAATCACAACCCTTCAAAGCAACCAAAAACAATTGTCGCACATGTGACGTCAGCGCCTCGCTGCACCATCTGTCGCAGACATAATGCGCATATCTCCGGTTCCGAAAGTCCACACGCAAACCCGAAAGAGGAGATTTCTCAAATCTCCACTTTGGTCGGAGTTTTTGTTATTATTCGTTTATAGTTACATCAACCGGAGTTCACGTGTGGATGAAAGGCCACACCGCATGATAAGCTATTCGGTTTTCCTGATATCCGGCTACGTGTGTACAGGGCCTAAGTTTATGATTATTATTATTATTCATGATTACATTTATTCTTAGTGCTAAACATCAACATTGTAGAAATCTAGGTCTTTAAAGAAAGCATTAAATGGGAAAATTTTTATCAATTTTTGTAATTTCATTTCATCTTACCAAGTTTTAAAAAGCTCCAAATCGTTGCAACTTTCTGAAAAAGCTGCCGCAAAATCAAACATTTTGTGCCACAATCAAAGAAAATGTCTCCTAAACCCTGGAGAGATGGTATTTGTCATGCAGGCATGGATACACTGAAAACTGTGTGTGAAAATATCCTCATTACATGACGAGAAAGTATTTCCAGCTCGCACACACACAAAAAAATGAAAGATAAAGTTTTCTCTTTGGTGTTTGCTCGTGTTGAAAGATGGTCCACCGAGCAGTTTTGTGATTTGTTTAAAGAAAATGGGATCCTTCATTCCAGGTGTGAAAATAATCATTTAGATTCATTTCTCAAATCTGACATCTGGTTGTACAAAACACAGACACTGATAAGAATAAAAATAAAAAGCTGCTCAAAGCCTTATTGTCTCTGTTTGTCATAATCTTTATCTTTTTTTGATGACAACACTGAACCATGGTGGTCGTTGCTGCATTATGTTTAATGAAATGTTTTGGTGCTTTAATAGAATTTTTATCTTGAAAACAGGCAATAGCACAAATCAATAGCCCTTTGAACACCTTGTGCCTAATTATATATAAATTATATATATATATATATATATATATATATATATATAAAAATATGTATATATATATATATATATATATATATATATATATATATATATATATATATATATATATATATATATATATATTTGTAATTTTTTACTTTTATTATTTGTGTCCTTGTGTCTGATGTTCATTTTTACAGCTGCTGACAAGAGGCCTTGGCTGAAAGAAAATATGTCCCTCTGGGGTGAATATATATTTTACACTGTCCTTGCTACAGTGCAATACAGTGGCCTTATACGGTGATTAAAAGATAACCTACACTTCAAACTGTCCATGGTTGTATCATCCGATCCAAGTTTCTGATACCAGAAAACCAGGAGCTGCTAAAATATCTTGCAGACCGGTTTGTACTAAAGTCAACTTGTGGACTTATCTCAGCTGGACTTGAGAATTTCTTGTCATAATCTCAAGTTACAATCAGCAGAGCGGCATAATCTTAAAGTCGTTCCTGAAGCAAAGTCAAAGAAGCGTTTTTAAAAGCCCCTGAAGGAGATAAAGGGGGTGAAAATCGTGCTCTTTAGAGAAAGATGTTGGGATTGATTCGGCTGTTGAAGTCTGACAAAAACACTGAACTGTTAAAAGAACGGTAAATATATAGAGATTGGACAAAAGTCCATATTAAAAGGGTTGTACTTTTACTGAGATGAGAAGGCATTTGAGTTTTTGGGGTTTAGTAACAGAGCCATTTGGAATAGACATCCTCTTTTGATTCAGATTTTTTAGAATCCAACTTTTCCAAATGATTGCCTGAATTTATGTTTCAAAGAGGTACCAGACCAGTTTCCTTCAGGAAAACGTTTAGACTCACCTGTAAAATACTGTACATGTACAAATGGTTGTATGAATTTAATTTTTGCAAAATATGTATAAAAAAAAACCCTTCAAACCTCTTAAAACTGGTTGTGTTCTGTTTAACTAAATACCCAGAGACAAAGACTGAGGAGTGAAAAAACTTCAAGATGGAATATAAATTTAAAGTGATTGTATTTACAGTGGATAGTTAGACACTTCGGGAACCCTGAGGAGCAAGGACATGGGTTAGATGAGATCTTTTCAAGAGGAGGATGATACTGCTGGAAGATCTCAGCCTTACTGTAGATTAGGTAGTAATGCATGTGGTTGGAAGGCAGGGAAGGCAGCTGAGGAGACACCAGAGATGTCCAGGAGTTCCTTCAAAGAGATCCAGGCATAGGTAAGTCACAAGGAGAGATGCTGCAATAGCAATGGGACACAGGTGAGTCTTTCTCAAAGATCAGTGAATGCAAAAGGTTAGAAGCACAACTATCAGAGGCAGGTTTAATGCTCCAGCGACGAGAAGTCATCTACTGCTTCTTACAATCCTGGTGTCTCGGTAAGATGATTGTCTTCAGGTGTGGAAACTGTTGGCGCCATCTGGTGTCTTCAGAGCAGCAGGGAAAACAGGAACTCCCACAGGATGTTTCAAAGTAGTTTTCTTGTTAAGTATTTATCATATACCAGTAAAACTTTTAAGTGAAGCAAACTTTTACAAATTATGATATTTTAACCTTTTTAGGCAAAGAACAGGTGTAGAAACTAGAATGCGTCCAGAGGACCTGACTTAGCCTTGTTAGAACATGTGTAGATGTTAATCATTACTACATTTATTATGCATATTTATGGCTCATAATGCAGCAAAAAAAAATACATTGTTGAATTTGAATTTTGTGGTGGATGCTCTGGCGTTAAAATAAAAAGACAACCGCACTTTAGCTCGTGGGCCACTAAAGATTTCGGAGTCAAATTCCTTCACCTGAAAACCAGCGTCTGCAGCCATGGATCGCAAGGATTATATGGCAGAGAAAGAAAAGTCCAAAAGGTTCCTGCAGGAGTTTTACACAGAGGATGACAATGGCAAGGTGTTCAAATATGGAACACAACTTGTTGCATTGGCCCACCGGGAAAAGGTGTCCCTCTTTGTTGAGCTGGATGATGTGGCTGAAGAAGACCCCGAGCTGGTGGAGAGCATCTGTGAAAATGCCAAACGCTACGTATCCCTGTTCGCTGATGCCGTACATGAGCTGCTGGGATGAACACCTGCAACATCTGCAAGTGATTTTTGAGTGTCTTCAGAAAGCAGGATTAATAGTGAATTCAACCAAGTGTGCTATAGCAAAGAGGGAAACCGAGTACCTTGGCTTTGTCATCGGAGGAGGATTGGTGAAGCCACAAATTAAAAAAATTGAAGCCATCCAGTCCTGCCCCCTTCCCCAGACAAGAAAACAACTTAAATCCTTCTTGGGTATGTCTGGTTGGTATCACAGATTTATCCCTAATTACTCTGCTAGAGCTTCTCTTCTTACAGACATGACCAGTCTTCAGGGCCCGAATATTCTACAGTGGTCTGAAGAAGCTAAGCAAGCATTCAGAGATATTCAACAGGCCTTAAGTAAAGATCCTGTGCTCCATTGCCCTGACTTCCAGCAGGAGTTTATTTTACAAACCAATGCATCGGATAAAGGTCTTGGTGCTGTGCTGCTTCAGGGTTCTCCAAATGATCGTCATCCAATCGCCTTCATCAGCCGTAAGCTTTTTCCTAGAGAAACCCGTTATTCCACAATAGAGAAGGAATGCCTGGCTATAAAGTGGGCTTTGGACTCACTCCGCTATTATCTCCTGGGGAGACAATTTGTATTGGAAACTGACCACAAAGCTTTAAAATGGCTGGGGAAGATGAAGGATACCAATAGTCGAATAACCCGCTGGTACCTTGCCATGCAGCCCTACAAGTTTGAGGTGCAACACATCCCTGGCAGACAAAATATTACGGCTGACTACTTGTCCCGCTGCGCCAGCGAACCTTCAGAGGAGGGGGAGTGTGTGGTGGATGCTCCTACCACCACCACATCGTGTTAGTATCTATTTTTTCTTCATATTAGTTACAGCTTATAGTCTGTTTAAGTTGGTCATTTCATTTAGTTAATATCTGTCTGAATGGTTTACTTACACTTGTTTTTTGTTTGAGGTGCTGCTGATATAAACCAGCTGGAGGAGGAAACCTGGAGCAAACCATTTTCTGAAAGACTGAAGGGGGAGACTTGTTTCAAGTTGATCTCAATAGTTAATTTTGTCACTTAAATATTCACTTATTGTTTGTGCCAAGTTAAAGTTAGTTTTGCTTTATTTGTTTCATAGGATGCTTTAGTTAATTTTGTATTTATTTGTTCTTTGTCATGTTGTGCCTCCCTCATGTGGTAGACTTAGGTTACTCCACCTCTATTTAAGCAGCCTTTTGTTTGTTTGAAGGGAGGGTTTTTTTTTGTGTTCAGTTAGAGTTCAGTTGACCTTAGTCAGTTTGGATCCAAATTTGTTACTTACTTTTTGATTTATTCTTGCCTTAAGTTTTTAGGCTTTGTTAACTATTTTTTGGAAGAATTAAAACTGAAACCTTTGTTCTACTTTGAAAATTTTTTTGTCCTCATTGGAGTCTGGTCCCTCACAAATTTAAAAAATGTAATGACACAACCATAGCAACTGAAATATTTCAAAAGGTTTTAATATTTAAGTCCACGTAGGACTTTGATTTAAACATATTTAAATAAAAGATAATAAATTATCAAATAGATTTTAGGTTTTGTCCCCCGCCGCCATGAAGGCCAGATAATTATGTAGTTGACTGTCTATGTGTTTGTTTGTTTGTTTATTGGGTTGTCATGTTAGCAAAATAACTTATGAAGCACTAGATGGATTTGATCAAACTCTCAGAAAATAATAAATGGATGCACTGAATATATACTGTATGTCGGATGAAATTTTGTTGTCACTTCACAGATTAGTAGTAGAAATAGAAATAGTAGTTCTCAATGAGAAGTTTATCATAATATATTATTATAGTATTGTATACTGTATTTGAACAGAAGTGCAATCTTCAACTGCAGAATAGAAGTCCAGTAGTTTTGTTTTTTCCTTTGTTAGTTTTTGGTTCAATTCAGTTTATTTAAATAGCACCAATTCAAAACAAAAGTTTTTGCAGTGTCCTCTAGAAAAACAACAATTCCAAACAATTACAGTGATTTCAACTCCTAATACATTACAATACATTCAAGGTATTTTAAAATACCATCCGTCCCTCCATCCATTCATTATCTTTACCCGTTTCCTCCTTTTTGGGTCACAGAGGTCACTGGTGCCCATGTCCAGCCAACACTGTGCAAGAGGTGGGGGACACACTGGACAGGTCTCCAGTCCATCACAGGGACACATAGAGACAAATGAGATAAACAACCTTTCACTCTCTCACTCACACCTAGGGACAATTTATAGTTACTAATTAGTCTAACATGCATGTTTTTGGCAGTGGTGGGATGTAACTAAGTACAAATACTTTGTTACTGTAATTAAGTACATTTTTCATGTATCTGTACTTTACTTAAATAGAGTTAAATGTGGGTACTTTATACTTTTACTCCACTACATTTCACATCAAGTATCTACTTTCTACTACACTACATTTCTATAATGTGTTGCATTACAAGTTACATTCATGTTGCGGCTTTTTGATTTGTTTGTTACTTTGAAAGTAACCAATGGTGAGAGGGGAGTTGGTCCATTGAATCACTGCAAAGTGGGCAGGTGACGTTAGACCCGCCTTCAAGAAGAGCTGGACCATGACGTATATTCTAGTATATATGTCACTGAGCTGGGTGCACCCACAGCATCGGTAACACACCCAAAATGTATTCCACTGCAAGAGAGTCAGCCAGAAGATATGCTGCACCCATGGTCTTATTGAAAGACTGCTCAGTACAACAGGACAGTTTCTCTCTCCCAAAAGAGCCAGACTGGACTCTAAAATCTTTGAAAACCAACTTGTTCTGAACTTGAACAAGAAATTCTTGCTCCAATATTAAAATGTGTCAGTTCATGGATGTTAGGAGACAAGAGATGTCTCCAAATGTCTCTACACTCGGGTCCAAGTTTTAAAAATGGTGTCAGGAAGTTAAAATATTGTTCAATATTGACCCATTACAAGGTTGAATAGACAGTAGTTTAACTGGTTGATGACAAACTGGAGTTGAAATATCAGTGGAAATGATCGGTGCCTATTTCTTTGTTAGGTCTAATGCTCCTTTTTTCAAGCAGACAATTTTTACTTAAATGTGTTTATTGCAGTTAAAATGACACAATGGTTTTGATTTGTGTTAAATAAAAACTTTCAAAGGTAAAATCATTCCTCTTTCTTATTTTACTTGATGTCATTTAACTCTGCAGGTCATCCCTGAAATTCTGATGCACAGAATCACAAGTCCAAGTGTGAACTGTGTCACAGAATAAAAACATGCATTATCTGCAGCTTTGTTCATTAAAATGGAACAACACTATTAATGTACTACAGAAAATATACATATGGTACGCAGACTTAAAGATATGTAGACCATTGCATTATGTAATACATTCAGGAAGTACTTTTACTTTTAATACTTTAAGTATTTAAAAAGCAAGTACTTATTTACTTTTACTTAAGTAAAAATGTTAATGTGGTACTTCTACTTTTACTGATTTTTGTTTGTTTATTTGTACTTTTGCTTAAGTACAGTGTTTGAGTACTTTCTCCACCACTGGTTTTTGGTCTGTGGGAGGAAACAGGAGTACCAGGGGAAAACCCACACATGCACGGAAAGAACATGCAAACTCCACCCAGAAAGGCCCCCAGCCAAGATTCGATCTGGCGACCTTCACACTGACAGACAGCATCTCTACCAACTGTACCACCATGCCGCCCACATTATATAATACCAATTAGTAAAATGTATCTATCCAGGAAAGCCAGCAGATTGTGTTCATTCTACATTTTGTCACAACCCTCAGTCCAGAGCAGTAAGCTGGTGACAGTGGAAAGGAAGGTTCCTCATAACAGGAACAAACCTCCAGCTGAACTGGGCTCAGGATGATCTGCCAGCTGACTCCACTGGCTGGGTTTAAATGGACAGGGAGACACAGACAAACACAGAGGGATTGGTCCCAGTGTAACTTTCACATGATGAAAAAAACAGGTTAATGGCAGCTATACGGTAATTGAGAGTATGAGCATGAAGAATAACGTAAAAACAGCAGCCAAGTGAAAAAATGTGGTTGGTTCATCCTCCAGCAGTTCAAACTTATAGCAGCAAAACTAAGGTTGTTTTTGTTCCTCAGGTCGTTTTCACACCAGATAGTCTGGTAGACTCGTTTTATTGGGGACCAATATTCAACATTTCAGCTGGTGTAGTTTGCAATCACACTGACTGCACTGAGTCAATCAAGCCAACCTGTTCCCCCCCACCCCCCACCCCCCCACCTGTGGTGGCGCTGTACCAAGAACAACTGAAGGAAACAACACAAAAACCTTTGAAGAAGACACTTCTTCTTGAAATTAAAACAAAAACAGAGTGGCATCAAATTTGAGCGGTTTTAGGATTTTTGTTTTGTCATTTTTCAACAATAGACTCAGCATGAGTGGAAGATGAGGCAGAAGACCATGGAGAATGTTGTTTTTCACACAAGGCGGCTGACGGTGGCTCCGTATGAGGCAAGAGAAATGTGTGTTTGTTTCCCCTGCAGTGTAGTCCACTTCCTGCTTTTGGAGCGGTCTCCGGTCCGCTTGCATTCACAATGCACTCGAACCGCGCTAGAGTTCACTTCAACCGAAACAGAGACCTAGGTTTTTAGGCGGACCAGAGGTTGTTTTTTTTTATTTGGGGTCTGTATCAGAGTTCGATTGCACATTCACACCTCCCCAAACAAACTGGAGTTTCTAGGCAAACGGACTGGAGTTTGATTAAAGTGGACTAAACCAAGGAAAGACTTCCAAGTTTAGTCCTTAAAGTAGACAGGCCTTCAGCCTCACAGACAGAAACTAGAAATTGATTCTACAAGAGACGAGACAACCCAATTCAAAAATTACTTAAAGTAAAATTTGGTGTGGTAGTGGTCAAAACATCCCCATCTGTCAGGATTCCAGGAGTTCTGGACTTCTTCTTCCTTCCTTTTTACTCAGGTCATTTCTCCCTCGGTCATTTGTCCTTCTCTCTTTGTTCTTTATCTAAAAACTTGCATAACAGGTGATGTGCAACTTCCATTCTTTTAATGAATTCTAGGCCCTCATTTTTATAGTACAAAATACATAGAGGTGCAAGTAAATATTACTATTAGTAGTTGTACTGTGGAGTACTGTAATCATACAGTACATGTCTTTATTTATTTATCTGTGCTGCTGATTATCCATGCTGCTGATCTCTTGCCTTTATTCTGCTGTATTCATACCCATCTGCTCACAACAGACTCATGTTCAGGCTGCTGTTTAATATACCATATAATTTCACATTATTATTGTTTAGCGTGTATCTTTGATCCTTATTACTGTTTCTTTTTATACTTTATATTTTTGCTATTTTGAGGTGTAACTGGGACCTTGAGTACACAACTTTGTTCCACCTCATGTACCACATGTGATGCGAATGACAATAAAAAGCCTTGAATCTTGAGCCTTATTCTGACTCACAGAAACATTGGGTTTTGGTTGAGAAACCTGAATTTTCAAAGTGCAGATGTGCTCACCCACTTTTCATGTTTGCGTACAAAAAAAACTCCTTGCTATTGAAGAGCTCTATTTATAGGAAAATGCTAAAGTTTCTGTCTACATGAATCATTGACAAAGTGGTTGTTAATCTAATATGCACAATAGGAAAGACTTGAAGACACTAACATCAGTGTGGCTTTTATCAGCGTCTTCTTTCAGTAATCACCCTTTGGACTGCAGGAAGTTCTCTCTGAAAGGACCCAAAATGTTCTTCCTGGAACTCAGTGGATGATTCTGACCTCTGGCACTACACAGGAGGACACGCTGCTTCAATGACATATTTGTGACGGAAAATAATGGGAATTTTAAATTGCTCACATCTGTTCAGCTCGGGCTGAATTTACCTTACATTTGATTTTTTTTTATTTTCTCCCAGCCTTCCCATGCCATTTCCACCAGAGCAAATAAAAGCTTTGGTCGCTTTAGTTTGGCACTCATGCTGAAGCAAATTGCGAGTGACAGTGGCTTTCAGCTAAATGCTGCAAGCCCTACTTGTGTCTACAAAGAAAACTGTACAAAATGGAGCTGGAAAATAGTTATTTTAGCAAAGTTTTTAAAGGGAAATGGAATCGCTTTTATTTTCAAGCAAATTAGCTTTGAATTATGCTGAATGACTAACTAATGTAAATTATTATTTATTGCAGTTAGTGGTTCAGGTTTTTGTATATCACAGAATTAGAATGATATAATTGATTTTAGAAAAAATTCAAAAGGGCAGATGATAGGTGTTTTACTACAAAATTAAGTTAGCAAAAACACTTGAATTTTCTGATATCACAAAAAGAATTTGCAAAGTATGATCTTGCAAAGTTCAAGGTTCTTTATTGTCTTTTGCATCACATATGGTACATGAGATGGAATAAAATTGTGTACAAAATGGATTCCTCCCAGCAGATGGACTGAGCGGAGCAGGCCCAGTCTTGGCCAACAGGTAGAAATGCATCAATAGTATGGAAATATTTCACTAAAGATGAATCTTCTGGTTCAACTACTGTAAAGGAACAGAAAATGAATCAACTTCCTGACTGTTTGGAGCTCGTTGTGAACCGGTGTTACACCATATTATGTGACCACCGTATATTGTGACCGTAGGGGGGCGGTGTTGCATGCACTGTTGCAGGTCACAGAATATGGTGTAACACCGGGTCCAATGACCGAACCAGAACCAGCTTCCTCTGACTTTGTTTCACAAACAAAAAGCAAAAAATATTCATCTCTAAACCTGTAAAAAAAAACAAAAAAACTATAAACATATTAATCTCTAAAACTAAACCTAATGCGCACCACAGCTGGCGGTGGTGCGGGGTGGTCGACCACCCCACTGTTTTTAGTTTCGTTTTTGACATGCTGCACGTTATTTCTTTCACTTTTGCAGCTTAATAATAACGACTACATAATTTTTAAACTCGACATTAACATAATAAAACTTGAGGAGAACTCGAGTACTTGATGACATCATAGGATCTAAAGATACAAAAATACATAAATAAATAAAATCACAAAAAAGGTCATTATTTACGAAAAAATACCAACAAAACATTGGGAGAGTATATTATGCTCCTTCCATTTATCATACTGCAAATATGTCACAGGAAAAACTAAACTATTAGTTTTTATTATTATTAAGCTGCAAAAGTGAAAGAAATAACATGCGGCACGTCAAAAACGAAACTAAAAACAGTGGGGGGGTCGACCATCCTGCACCACCGCCAGCTGTGATGCGCATTAGGTTTAGTTTTAGAGGTTAATATGTTTATAGTTTTTTTTAATAGGTTTAGAGATGAATATTTTTTGCTTTTTGTTTGTGAAACAAGGTCAGAGGAAGCTGGTTCTGGTTCGGTCATTGGACCCGGTTTTACACCATATTCTGTGACCTGCAACAGTGCATGCAACACTGCCCCCTCTGCCACGGTCACAATATACGGTGGTCGCATAATATGGTGTAACACCAGTTCACAACCAGCTCCAAACAGTTAGGAAGTTGATTCATTTTCTGTTTCTTTACGGTAGTTGAACCAGAAGATTCATCTTTAGTGAAATATTTCCATACTATTGATGCATTTCTACTTGTTGGCCAAGACTGGGCCTGCTCTGCTCAGTCCATCTGCTGGGAGGAATCCATTTTGTAACCCGCGCCAGTGCAGATCACGTGACGCAATGACGTAACGGCAACGTAATGACATCACCACGATTACTCAACGTGAAATTAAAAAACTCAATAGATGTCCTAGGAATCGATGTGTAGATTACTCGAGTAGTCTGTTAAAGCCCTGCAAGCAGGTTGAGATAAGATAAAGGCCAGTCAGGGAGCCAAATTCAGATAAACACGATTGTTTTGGGGGCAGGCAGAACTTTAATATCTATCTTGAGTCTGTGTCAGTCCACTCGGATTCAAAATGTCCAAATTAAATGACTATTTTATTCAACCTTTATTTAGACAGGTAAATCCCATTGAGCCTTGAGGACTCATTTACAAGAGAGACCTGATTTCAACAAAGAATGATGACAACAATCAACAACAGCGACAACAATAAACAGTTATAAAAAGTCATGCAATATATTTTTTTTAAACTAATAGGATGGCTAAAAAAAATAAAAGTAAAAAGAAAAGAAAAGTAACAAAAAACAGCTAGATTCTAAGGTGAATGTAGAAAACTAAACACAGGAACATGTCTGCATTGGTCCTTTCCAGGAGTCCAACAGATTCTTAAAGCCACTTAGAGAGGTCAAGGTCGAGAGCTTCAGATCTTTTTGTAAGATATTCCAAGAAAAAAGAGCAGAGTAGGAGAATGCCCTTTTGCCTAGTTCAGTTCGCACTGAGGGAACACTGCAGGTAATAATGTCCTGAGAGCGCACGCTCTCATACTATACCAATGGAATGTGCCTGAGAATAATCCCCGAGATCTGATCCATTCTGCCAAGAGTCTGGGTGCTCAAGGCACGAACCAAGCCATCATATAAGACAGGCAGCCTGACCAGGTCCAGATTTGCTGCCGACGACTTCCTTGTTTTTTGATAGACCAGGAATCAGCCAAATCCAAAAAGCTGGAACCAGTTATGAGAAATCCAATTGTAAATTTGTCCTTAAAATCCACACTATTAGTGTTTAGCATATTCTTAGTTTATATCTTAGATCACGGGTGTCAAACCCACTTACAAAAGGGGCCAAAATTAAAGCCTTTATCAAACTAGAGGCCAGTTTCAGAATTTACATTTACTCAAGTTAAATACCCAACATCTTTTCTTGATTGCAGGTTCCTCAACAAGAGATTGATTGATCTCATTTTACGTTTTCTGTTGCATTTTTTACAAAGTACATCATACTCAAAGATTACTGAAAAAAAGTGATATAAGTGTTTTACATTTAAAATGACATATTGGGGGCCAGATAAGATGTTAAGGAGAGCCACATTTGGCCCCCGGGCCTTGAGTTTGACACATATGTCTTCTTTTTACACTTTAAATTTTTGCTATTGTTGGATATACAGTAACTGGGACCCTGTGTACACAATTTTGTTCCACCTCATGTACCACATGTGATGCAAATGACAATAAAACCTACTTGAACTTGGCTCTGCCTCTGGAGGCAAGAACCTGTGGAAAGACTGAAAACCCGACACAAATGGATTGTTTTCTGATTATTTTTTGTTTTGGTTCATAGTTCATCTATTTCTAGTGAACATATGCAGTACATATTCAGCTGTATTCATTACTGAAAACCTATTAAGGTGCAGCAGACCAAAGACTAATACTGTAACTAATGACCACACTTTCAAAAACATGCTAATTAGAACTGCAGTCTTTAATGAAATGCATATCACCTACCCATTTGCATGATGCACAAGTAGTAACAAAGGTCTCATTGGATCCTGCTTGGAGTGAGCTTGGAATGATTCAGCTAAAACTTTAGCTCAGTCACTGTAAAGCTGACTGATTGATGGCCACCTTTTTGTTTGTGAGCTTGATGGTCGGTGGTAGGATGCCTTCTAATAAAAACTTGTCAAAGTTTTGGGTTAAAGCTGGACCAGCATAAACAGAATAACTTTATTGAATGTTCACAATTGATTCATTCAACCAACAATGAACTTTACCTAGGAAAGTATATTTTTTGTAAACAAACCATTAAATATTTTCTGTCATTGTGGAAGATATAAATAAATAATTTATTTTGCATATACTGTGTGATGTGAAATTAATTCAGCAGTAACCACTTTCTTTCTTACATTTACAGCTATCTGGAAGGCCGAGCATATCTGGTAAATAAACTGAATGCAGATAGTTCCAATTTCTCAGCAGGGATGTGAGGACAATTCGTTGCTTAGAATTTGTTTAAATTCGTGAGTAAACAATTGTTTCTCATAGTGCATTGAATGGTCCATTTCCTAAAATGGGCAGCCTTCATTTGTCCACTGAAATTGTTTTATTATAAGAGTAAATATCTTGGCAGGTACGTTTCCATGCATTCACCATTAGCTGTCACGCTAACCTGAAGCAAATAAATCACTGTCATTTGCTAATGAATCCATTAGTATGTATAAAAAAAGGGTTGAGCCTTCAGGCCATGTGTTTTAGAAATGATGATTACTATCGTGGCTCTTCTGATAGTCTACTGTACTAAAGAGAGAGTCTCAGAAGCAACAACCTGCCTTTTTTATAATTGGGATAATGGTACAACAGTGATGTCATACAAGCTGATAATGAAAGGCTTCGGTCAATAATCATTGATCTGGGAGTATTTTCTTTAATGTGTGAGGTTAAAGCTTAGTGTCTTAGAGTTAAAACAACCAATTATTGTCAAAATTAATGATCACATACGTGTGGTTTTAAATGCTAAAGGGGCAATTCATATCAGGTCAGCTAGTGTTCAGGTGAAGGTTGTATACTGTCTGTAATATAATGTTTTATATATATTTACATATATTTGTAATTTATCATTTTCAAAAGGAATATTTCCAGACAATATGAAAGTAGCTAAGGTAGTTCCTCTCTTTAAAAATGGTGATAAATGTGTGTTCAATAATTATAGACCAATATCCTTATTACCACAGTTCTCAAAAATTCTAGAAAAACTGTTTGTGACCAGATTAGATAATTTTATTACTAAACAAAACATTCTAAGTAGCAGTCAGTATGGGTTTAGAGCAAAAAAACTCTACATCAATGGCTCTCATGGAAATAATAGAACAAATAACTACTGCTGTCGATCAAAAACAGTATTGTGTTAGTATTTTTGTTGATTTAAAAAAAGCATTCGATACTATTGACCACACTATTCTCCTTGAAAAATTAAATAAATATGGTATAAGAGGACCAACATTACACTGGGTATCTAGCTATTTGAAAGATAGGAAACAGTTTGTACAAATAAATGGTGTAAGATCTGACCTGTGCAATATCACTTGTGGAGTTCCTCAAGGCTCTGTACTTGGACCAAAGTTATTTATTTTATATGTGAATGACTTAGTGAATGTATCAGGACTCCTCAAATGTGTCCTTTTTTGCAGATGACACCACATTTTTTTGTTTGGGTAAAGATGTAAAACGGATGTTGGAATTGATGAAGACAGAATTTGATAAAATACAAACTTGGTTTAAACTTAATAAATTATCATTAAATTTAGATAAAACTAAATACATGATATTTAGTAACAAAAAGAGAACTATTGATGATCCATTTAAAATTGAGGGTGTTGAGATTTGTAGAGTTAATGAGATGAAATTTTTGGGTGTAATCATTGATGAACAGCTAACATGGAAAAATCACATCAATTCTGTAAGAACAAAAATATCTAAATCTATTGCAGTACTATACAAAGTCAGGGAATTATTAAATGATAACGCTCTGTACATGTTGTATAACACAATCATTGTTCCACATTTAATCTATTGCATTGATGTTTGGGGGAAAGCGTGTAAAACATTTACAAAACCTATTTTTATTTTACAGAAAAGAGCTGTAAGAATTATCACCAGAAAGCATTACTGTCACCCATCAAGCACATTATTTCATCAACTGAAGTTATTGAAGTTCCATGATTTGGTAGATTATAGTATTTTATCAGTTATGTATAGGGCTCAAAATAACACACTACCATTAAATATCCAAAGAAATTTTGTTAAAAGACAAAGTTGTTACAATCTTAAGGGGATAGAGATATTTGTCAAACCAAAATTCAGAACTAGTCTGAAGGGAAGGTCTACCTCAATCCAAGGAGTTGGATTGTGGAATGGTCTAGAGAGTGATGTGAAAAATGCCAAGTCAATGTGTACATTTAAGAAAAAGATCAAAACTGAATTGTTAAAAAAAATGTATATGAAGTAGCTTAGTGTGTGTTTTGTATTAGAATTAGAAAAATTAGAAAGAGTTATTCATTTTGTTCTGTTACTTGAAAATTATTATGTCTGAAATAATTGTTTGAAAAAGGCGCAGATATAATAAGATTTTTTTCTTCTTTCTGCTGCCTTTCATTTTAAATCTTTTGTATCTTTTTTTATATTGTTATGGAATTGTTTTGTACTTTTTTAAAATGAATAAACTATATACCATACCATACCATATATTATTCTTGAAAGCAAACACAACTTTGTAGGCCTACAACCAAAAAGAAAATGTTAAAAAGACCTAGCATTCTTTGGAGGAATGCCCATCATCCATCGTCAAATACAAACTACAATTATTTTATGTTAATAAACAAGGTTATAGCTGTTTTGGTAGCACTTGAAAATAACTTTATGTGTGATGTCAATTGATACTAAGAGCATGGTGATTCAGTTGGTAGAGAACTTGTCCCTCTGCGAGAAGGTCGCTGGATCGTATCCGGGCTTGGGACCTTTCTGGGTGGAGTTTGCATGTTCTCTCCTTGAAGATAGATAGATAGATAGATAGATAGATAGATAGATAGATAGATAGATAGATAGATAGATAGATAGATAGATAGATAGATAGATAGATAGATAGATAGATAGATAGATAGATAGATAGATAGATAGATAGATAGATAGATAGATAGATAGATAGATAGATAGATAGATAGATAGATAGATAGATAGATAGATAGATAG
>NC_056502.1:24084142-24084827 GCF_014905685.2 Nematolebias whitei | reverse complement strand
ATAGATAGATAGATAGATAGATAGATAGATAGATAGATAGTGTTGTGAAATAATTTTGTGTTCTTCTTTGAATCTGACTCCCAATTCTTATTTTATTTTGAAATTGACCCACTTCCTGTTTTACTTTGAAGAGGCTCCCACAGATTGAAGGCTGTTCCTGTTTACATAATGTAACACGAAGTTCCACACTTTTGATTGGATTGAAACTGACCAATTCCATGGCAAGCAGACTCAGAACGCGCTGAAAAGTTAGTTTTGCTGTGTAAAGGAACGCCCTTTTTCTTTAAACAAAGGATGTGCAGTTTTTCTCCTCGAGGTAGTTAGCAGACGGAGGAGAAGCGAGGAGACGCAGCAGCAGCCAGATGGAGCACAGAAAGACAACTTCAAGGTTGTATTGTAGAGTTTAAATGGATGCATCCAATTAATAATATGTTAAAATAATGACTGCATTTAACTAATCCACTGTTTATGCTTGTGAATCTATGACTTCTGAGTTTCTTTACTTATTAAATATTCATAAACTTGAAGGTGCGTTTGTCGTATTGTGAAGTGCGTGTTTTTGACTGACTCCTGCAGGATTGAAACGGTAACAGACTCGGGTGGAGAAGTAAGATGAACACAACAATAGATAGATAGATAGACAGACAGACAGACAGACAGACAGACAGACAGACAGACAGACAGA
>NC_056502.1:24069782-24084042 GCF_014905685.2 Nematolebias whitei | reverse complement strand
AGACAGACAGACAGACAGACAGACAGACAGACAGACAGACAGACAGATAGATAGATAGATAGATAATGAACGGATGGATAGTTGTAAATGATCATCCAATTCATGTCATTTATACTCCACCAGTTCACAACAGAAATCTTCTCAGGGCAATTACGTTCACTGAAGACAAATAAAAATACATTTTCAATCAATACAGTCTAATTTGTAATCAGTTTTCACATATGAAATTCCCAATTAGTTGAAGTTGTCTAAAAAAAGCCTGCAGATTGCATCAATTTTTCACTTGATCCCCCACATCACCCCCTACCCCCATCCTGAGTGGAATGAACGACACCCTTTTAACAATAAGAAACCTCTAACAGAGCCAGGATCAGGATTAGCAGACACCTTCTTTGACTTTTTGTAATTTCTATGGAAACAGACTTTTGGTAACAATAGTTACAAGTACAAACGTAGACAGAATATAAATAAAAGCACAAAGATGTTTGGTCAGCATGTCCTCTAGTAGTCTAAGAATATAGCAGCATGTGTAAATCATAGCTCATGAATCCCAAGCTAACATTTAACAAAACAACCACTTTTCTGAGAGCGTTAAACGAGAAAGCAAGGAAAGATTTAGGTCTAAACACCCTGAAAGGTAAAGATAATCCAGGTACTTCAAAAAAAATTCCAGAGGGGGTCAACAGAATTGCTGTTAGTGATGGGTCCAGCGGCTCTGTGCCTGTTCTCATTATAGAGCCTGCTCTGTAAAAAGCCAGCCAGGAGCTACAAAAGCCAACGGCTCATAAGAAGTATCCTGATGCATGCTCAATAATCCAGATAGAAGGCCTCCGTGTTCAACTGTCCCCCTCTTACAATGCTGTTATTGCTAGTATCACTCAGCCCCCTGTGAATAGTAAACAGCCATCAGTGTGCTAATGATCCATTGTTAGGCTGATGGTCCTTCTTGATCATGTGATCAGCTGGTTTTGGTTGTCAGCAGCACAACTGGTTGATCCACTCTGAGAAGGTGCTATTTAAGAGACTGAGCTCCTCAGACTGAGGAAGTCTTTCAGATGAAAGACGAAACGTTTCTACATTTTTCGTTGTTTTGCTTTGTTTTGTTTTTTGAATGTCCAGAGGACCAGATTTAACTTTTTTAGACTCATAAGAAGTACTTCATGAGAAGCCGTCCGATAGCCCAAAGAATCGTCCTTTTTTGATGAGCGGAGACAAATGAACTGATTTGCTGAAAAGTCCTATCATTAGTTGTTGTCACAGGATGGTACGGTCAAAATACCTTACGAGCTGAACACAGGATACCCAGGCTGCAGCAGTCACATGCACACAGAAAACCTGCAGCTTGCTGGAGGACAGGTGAGTGTTTCTGCAGATGATCAGAGATGGTGACAGATTGACTTCAGGAGCAGCTCAGAAAATAAAAGGTCAAAACTTGACAGATAGCTACAGTGCCTTGCGAAAGTATTCGGCCCCCGTGAACTTTTCAACCTTTTGCCACATTTCAGGCTTCAAACATAAATATATAAAATTTTAATTTTTTGTGAAGAATCAACAACAGGTGGGACACAATTGTGAAGTGGAATGAAATTTATTAGATGTGTCAAACTTTTTAACAAATAAAAAACTGAGAAGTGGGGTGTGGAATATTATTCGGCCCCTTTACTTTCAGTGCAGCAAACTCACTCCAGAAGTTCAGTGAGGATCTATGAATGATCCAATGTTGTCCCAAATGACTGATGATGATAAATAGAATCCACCTGTGTGTAATCAAGTCTCCGTATAAATGCACCTGCTCTGTGATAGTCTCAGGGTTCTGTTCAAAGCGCAGAGAGCATCATGAAGACCAAGGAACACACCAGGCAGGTCCGAGAGACTGTTGTGGAGAAGTTTAAAGTCGGACTTGGATACAAAAAGATTTCCCAAGCTTTAAACATCCCAAGGAGCACTGTGCAAGCAATCATATTGAAATGGAAGGAGTATCAGACCACTGCAAATCTACCAAGACCCGGCCGTCCCTCTAAACTTTCATCTTGAACAAGGAGAAGACTGATCAGAGATGCAGCCAAGAGGCCCATGATCACTCTGGATGAACTGCAGAGATCTACAGCTGAGGTGGGAGAGTCTGTCCATAGGACAACAATCAGTCGTACACTGCACAAATCTGGCCTTTATGGAAGAGTGGCAAGAAGAAAGTCATTTCTCAAAGATATCCATAAAAAGTGTTGTTTAAAGTTTGTCACAAGCACCTGGGAGACACCAAACATGTGGAAGAAGGTGCTCTGGTCACATGAAACCAAAATTGAACTGTTTGGCCACATTGCAAAACAATATGTTTGGTGTAAAAGCAGCACAGCTCATCACCCTGAACACACCATCCCCACTGTCAAACATGGTGGTGGCAGCATCATGGTTTGGGCCTGCTTTTCTTCAGCAGGGACAGGGAAGATGGTCAGAATTGATGGGAAGATGGATGGGGCCAAATACAGGACCATTCTGGAAGAAAACCTGTTTGAGTCTGCAAGAGACCTGAGACTGGGACGGAGATTTATCTTCCAACAAGACAATGATCCAAAATATAAAACCAAATCTACAATGGAATGGTTCACAAATAAACGTATCCAGGTGTTGGAATGGCCAAGTCAAAGTCCAGACCTGAATCCAATCGAGAATCTGTGGAAAGAGCTGAAGACTGCTGTTCACAAACGCTCTCCATCCAACCTCACTGAGCTCAAGCTGTTTTGCAAAGAAGAATGGGCAAGAATTTCAGTCTCTCCATGTGCAAAACTGATGGAGACATACCCCAAGAGACTTGCAGCTGGAACTGCAGCAAAAGGCGGCGCTACAAAGTATTAACGCAAGGGGGCCGAATAATATTGCACGCCCCACTTTTCAGTTTTGTTTTTTTTTAAAGTTTGACACATCCAATAAATTTCATTCCACTTCATGATTGTGTCCCACTTGTTGTTGATTCTTAACAAAAAAATAAAATTGTATATCTTTATGTTTGAAGCCTGAAATGTGGCAAAAGGTTGAAAAGTTCAAGGGGGCCGAATACTTTTGCAAGGCACTGTATTTATAGGTTAGAGTTGTGTTTGTGTCAATTACCTATGGCAGCCATTTTGAATTGTGCTGACTCTAAACTTAAATCAGTTCTAGATGTACATCCCCTGACTACTTTCTGAAAGTTTCATTAATATCTGTTCACGAGTTAATGAGATATTTTCTTAACAGACAGATACATGCACACAAAAAACATTGTCGCCTACCTTTTACCTTTTGGCAGCAGGAACTAAAAACTATTCCACATTTAAACTGGAGCAGTGCTCAGCCCATATTGTATGCATTATATGTATTAGTGCAAAATCTCACCTTCTGATAGTGGAAGGAATACTTTCATTCTCCCTCTGACCATTTTCAAATTTCAGACATGTCAACCAAAAATGAAAATATGCTACGTGCAAAACTTGCATTTGCATGCAAATGCTCTGCAGGATTCTTTCCCCCCAAAAGCAGCGAAGAGGAACAATCATTTAATGAATGCAGTTTGACATATTGTGCATTTCTGCTCAACTCACTAATCCCTAACAGTGTAATTGTTGGAACCACACAGGATTGTCAGAGCATGGAAAGGCTGTGGTTAGCTCTCATCTTACACTGTTCAGCTCAGTTCACAGGCATTTCCACAGCACTTTTACTGTTGCCTTCTCATTAGTTCCTCAGAAGACTTGAGGTGCTATCCTTCCATTTAAGCTGATTATTCAGCTCAAAGAATGGGCTACTCTTCTTCTTTGTGACACACATAAAGGATGCTCTCAAATATAAATTAAGAACTTATATTCAGGAAAAAAAATCCCACAAGGTGAACTTTCAGACAGGTATACGTGAAAAATTAACATTTAGTTTTAAATAAAATTACATTATACTATTCATGTGCACTGGAAAATGTTTTATTCAAGGGGGAGACTGTAATAAAGCTCTAATTAATCCATTACATTGAAGCCATTTAAGATCAAATACATAACTGTCAATGGTTTATTTCTCCTCATAACGCTACAGTTTTGAGTATTGTAGGTCATTGTTCCATCGTGTCATAGTTCAGTACTTTCAGATACTTCAACTGGTCACTGAGCTCCAAACTTTTGTCACATTGGTTAGTAACTGCAAAAGATTAAAGTAATGATCTGAGCAATGCCAAAGCTGAAAACTGAAAATCACTCTCTACATCGATTATCATCTTAAATGATAATCAATATAGAGCGTGAGAAGATGTGCCTGTGATCAGAAGGTCGGCAGTTCAACTCACTGGGCCGACAACAACATCAGCATGTTTGTGGGAAAGATGAAGCACCCACACCTGCCTCCACCCTCGTTTGCCCCACTCTGGGCCCTTAATCAAGGTCTGTTAACCCCCACCATCTGCTCCTCCAGTGCCCTAGATAGCAGCTCTTTGCTCCACACAGAGGGCTGTGGTAGCTCGGTGGTCTGTGGTTGCATCAGGAAGGACATCCAGCATAAAATCAATTGCCAAGTCTTTGTGCAAATTAGTTCTCTGTGGCGACCCCTGAGGAAGGGAGCAGCCGAAAGAAGAAGACACTCTACATCGATTTCATCTTAAATGACTGCGACGTGCCAAAAATCCTGTTTCTAGGTTGTTTGTTTCATTGAAACAAAGTTCATGGGATCACTGAAGTGTTGTTTTCTTGTTTTCTGCAGCAGCTAGCTGTACAGCAATGCTAAGACTAGCTTATGTCAGCTGACATCACACAGTACAACAATGCATTTTGGAGACTAACAGCCATAATGAAATTTATTTTTAAAGAGCTTTAAAAAAATAGTTATAGGAAGGATTATTCATTGAACTAGAGCCATAGTTCCTAATCATATTATTAGTGGATTAAATATTATTTTTCTGAATCACTAAGTGCACAAACGTTACAGTTTCAGTTTCAGTGGTGAAATATAGGATATATGTTGCTTACATTTTTTTGATGGCTTTTTATGCACAAAGTTGTCTTTTTTTAATTCTGATAGGTCGAGGTTGTTCCTCGTGAAAACAGCCTGGTCTTATAAATACATCAAAGAAACAGACACCTCTTACACCCATCTGAAACAGCATTATATTAAATATTAACTTGTTAAATATTAACTTACAGTAAAACAAGCAGGCACGTGCACAGCTTTCTGGATTGGATTTTTAATTTGATTTGAAGTAATGATTCCATTATACTACTAGAGTTTCCTGTGAAGAAAAGTGTAAAAAACAAAAACCTAGAAGATAAGAACTGTTTCATACGTAAATATACCTCTTTGCCTTAATGCCCAACCATTAAATTCAGAAATCGCATAGTTTATAAAAATAAAAAAATCACCTGTGGGCGATGAAGAAAGTGTTTCTTTGTACATCTCCCCTCTGTCTTTAAATTTCTGAGATTAGTTTATGTCTGGTCTCTCTGCTCCAAGCTGCTAACTGATCATTTATTTCCTATCTCTCAAATGGATTATTAAACAGAAAATCACAACTGTTGCACGCAGCAGGTTTTGCCGCATGCTAATTCTGCTTTAATTAGGATTATGTGTGGTCTAGTGTTAGAAGTGGCTGTTTCAGTGAGCTAAAACCAGCAGAACATTGTCTACAGGGGCAGAATTTTTACCGTCCCAGTGAAACTGTTGGAGCTGCCTGCTGCTCTTATCACTGCTGACGGGGCGATATGAAAAATCTGCTGGCAAACACAGGCCTTATATAAGTAAAAAACTGAGAATGAATCAACAAAAAACATATTTAAATCCATTTGTCAATTGCCCAAAGAGTTAAAAAAAATTACACAAAACAAAGCAATACAAAGCAAACTAAGTAATTAAAAATAATTATTAAGAGGAACTACTTTGCGGGGCGAATGTATTTATTTATTTTTTCTTTTAAGTGGAGCCGAGCCTATGGACTTGCTGCGCCTTAACAGAAGACAAAACAAACAAGTTAAAGTAGAACAGTGCAAGTAACACTGCTTCACCTGGCATCACCTGCATTGTGGGTTTTTAAAGATCACCTAATTGTGGTTATTGATACTGAAAAGATTTTATTTAATTTCTTCTGTTTAATTTTTCATTGCATATGCTTTTTAGATAAAAACATAGCAGCATGATGGCTCAGTGGTTAGAACTGTTGCTTCACAACAAGAAGGTCCTGGGTTCAATCCCCAGTTGGACCTGGGGTCTTTCTGTGTGGAGTTCGCATGTTCTCCTCGTGCTTGCGTGGGTTTTCTCCGGGTACTCCGGTTTCCTCCCACAGACTAAAAACATGCATGTTAGTCTGCCTTCAGGTCCAGGCCTCCCTTGCAAAAGAGATCTGTGATCTCAATGGGACTTGTCTGGTTAAATAAAGGTTAATAATAATATGATTGTCTGTTGTTGTCTGTACCTCATCTGTGTTCTTTGTTTAAAACAGGTCTCTCTTGTAAATGAGTCCTTGAGGCTCAATGAGACTAGCCTGTATAAATAACGGTTGAATGAATTGGAGTAAGCTATCCAAGACCAACAATGCTCTATATTGCTGCTGAGTCATCCTAAGAAAGAATTACTCAATATTTTAGGCGACAAAAAAAAAAAAAAAAATCCCCTACTTTAACCAAATAGTCAACATGAACAGTTTATACAAATATTTGAGATTCATTTCATTTCATCTTATTTTCAAGCGTAAGGTTTATGTGGAATCTGAAGCACGTTGGTTTAGCAGACAAGGGAGGAGTGAAGGAACGCCACTCCTGTGATAATGACACAATTACTAACTTGTCAAGTCACTCTAAAATAAAACAAGATTCTGGGATTAGCAAATTATTGTTAAAAATATCAGAAAGACAATGGAAATGCTGACAACGTGATATGAGTACTGCTGTGTTACAAGCTTTTTTTTTTATCTCTATTTTGAAATATTACTGATTTGTTGTGATTCACATGAAAAAAGTCACATATCGCTAAAAAAAAAAAGAGATAACTATGCATTTGAGGTTTCCATCCTTCAGGATGTCCTGTGGCATAAAGTTCATGATTTTGTGAGAGATGTTCACAATTTTCCTCTTAATCGTCCCATTACTGCAGAACACCCTGAAACAGATTAGAGCAGTTATTTTTGAAAGGGCAGATATGGTCGTCTTCTCTCATCCACCTTAAGGGATATGTTACAGCAGAGCATATCGTTTTCACACCAGCGCAGCAGTAACTAACACATCAACCTTTAATATGTACTGTACACCACAACAGCAGTGTGAAGAGATTAAATCAGAATACTTGAGCTGTAAATATTAACAAGATATAAATCTCCTGAAAACAATTCTGTGTGGGGTTTATGTGAGTGCTTATATTCCTTTGAAGCTGGTCCAGATATTAAAATCATACAGCTATGAAAGAATCCTGATGTCAGCACGTTCAGACCATCAGAGGGTCTCCGATTCTTCAATAATTGATAAGAACTAATGGCTTTTATGCTTCTGCTTCTAGCTCTATTTGACATGTAAGGAGATAACGACTGTAAAAGAGAGACAGTAGTAGTATTATATTCTAATTTTAGAGCTGAAAATGAGTTCTTATTTTATGACATTCACTGACCTGTCTGTTTTTAACATGCACTGTCTACGTCTGAAATATTTAGAGTGCAATTTCTTAAGGAGAGAGTTCAGATATTTTGATGTAAGGTTCTGTGTAAAAGGGATGAATAGTTAATATTTAACCTGTTGCAGATAACGTTTTGAGCAATAGCAGTTTGAAGAAACAAAATTTAATTTGGACCAGATTGATGATTAAATGGCTGGTCCGAGTGGGGTCAAGACCAAAGTGGATTCCTGACGTATTTAAACAACTCCAACCTCTGAGCATCTGTCGTTTTTGTTAACAAAATTACAGTTGTTCACCCAGAGCTTGGAGTGCTGAACCCATGGAGACTCGTCGACACAGGATAAAAATTATGCCCGAGTCGTGTTTATTGTAGAATCGTATTGTATTAATAGTGTTTATTGTAGAGAGACAAGTGTTTATTGTAGGGGGCATGGTGGCGCAGAGGATAGAGAAGGTGGGCCTGTGATCGGAATATCGCCAGTTTAACTCCCCGGACTGACAACATCAAAGTATGGGTGGGAAAGGTGAAGCACCCATACCTGCCTCCACCCTCATTTGCCCCACGAGGCCTTGAGCAAGGCCCTTAACCCCACCATCTGCTCCCCGGGCACCCTAGACAGCAGCTCTCTGCTCCACACAGTGGGCTGTGGTAGCTCGGTTGTCTGTGGTTGTGTCAGGAAGGACATCCGGCCTAAAAACAATTGCCAAGTCTTCGTGTGAGTTAGTTCGCTGAGGCGACTCCTGAAGAAGGTAGCAGCTGAAAGAAGAAAAAATATTGTAGAGAGACGAGGATGGTGACCCCAGGATGAAGAGCACAAAGGGAATGAGGTCCAGGCAGAGTTACGAGGGGACATGGGGGAACTGGGACTTATTAGGATCAGACCCAAGGAACTTGAGGTAAGGAGCCAAAGAGTATCCAAGTCAGGTCCTCTGGACGGTTTCTTTTAGTTGAAATGTTTCCTCTTTCATCCAAAAGACTTCATCAGTCCGAGGAGCCACAACAAACTCGGTCCTACAAATAGCACCTTCACATAGTGGGCCAACCAGTTTGATGGTGCTCAGATGGTTTCTGGAGTCCACTCTCTCTCCCACTGACTCGTTTGAGGCAGTCATGGCTAAGGTGGTTCTAATGTTCCTGATTCATGCTCAATAATCCAGGTAGAAAAATCCAACAACGTTAAGTCATAGAGCCACAAAATATTTGTTAAAGATCATAAGAAGAAATCACTGGATTAGAGTTAATCTTACGTAGAGATTGCACAAGGGCTGTACCATTTGGTAACCAACAGGCCAGTACTGGGTTCTGGTTTGACACATCCTCAAATATTGTAGGGAGCTCATTGACTGGATCCGGAAGAGGCGGGACCAGTAAGCTCCACCTGTCAGTCGCTGCAAGATGTGGTCAAATGACAACAAACAAACAGTTAGGAACTAGAATCCTCATAGTCCCTCACGCTCAAGAATCACCTCTCGGAGACCTAGGTCTTTTTGAGGGCAAATACGGTAAAAGGATGAGATGAAACTGGTGTCCAGAATGAATGACATCCAGGATCTTTCTTCAGGGACATAACCCTCCTAGTCTAAGCTGTAACACTTCTGGTTAAGTCTTGGACACATCCAGCAGGGAAATCATAATATTTCTGCTTGTAATGTGACATATAAAATTATGTAAAACTTTATTTAAAAAAGAAGATTTTAAAATATTGTTAAAGAACACATACTGTACATATATACATGTACATATATATTTTATATACATATACATATACACATTTGCCCCTACCCTCATTTTCCCCACTCTGGGCCCATGAGCAAGGCCCTTAACCCCCATCTGCTCCCTGAAAGGGTCTCTCTTGAAAATGAGTTCTCGTGGCTCAATGAGACTACCTGTATAAGTAAAGGAGTTGTACTCTGGTCAGTTGAATCAAACACAACTAAATCTGTTGGATTTTTGTAAATGCTTTGTTTTTCACGCAAGAAGATTTGTGGTTACCTTTTAATACAGTCACCTTTGTGCATGTGGTAATGGGTAGTAACTTGACTGTTATTTTGAGGTAAATGTATTTCTCTCATCTCTACCTAATGAAAATCAACGTCACAAAAATATCTAATACAGTGTTTGCTAAAACTGTTAAAATATATCCTGATGCATCAGGATATAACATCTAACTTTGTTGGATGTTAAAAATGTATACGTTAAAAAAGTTTGACCTGTTTTATATGATCCATGTAGCCGTTAGCTTCATTTCCCCATGAGAATGTCTCATTGAAAATATTGACTTTGCTCTGACTGCTGTCTTCTGCACCTAAAATACTGATTACCCACAGCTGCTTCAAAAAATTCAAACTGTGCCTTTCACATCCAGTAATGTTACTGCTTCTACCAGAATTTCAATTGAGGACAAATAAATAAAAGCAAAATTTAATAAGAGTTTAATGCTTGCCGTGAAAAAAAAAACATGACTAATGGCCCTGTTGTTATATTGGATGAGCTGACAAATTTTAAAGCCTCTCATCAGTTATCTGCCTGTAATTTTCTTGGAGCAGTACTCCAGGAGGAGGGTCTGCAGCTATCTCTGGGCTTCAGTACACAGCAGACACAGAGGGACGGAGCCATTAGCACAGATCTGTTTAGACTGCCTCACCTCAATCTCAGCCCCTACCTCTGACTAATGTCAGCCATGTTTAACAACCATCTGCCTTATCACATGTACACACAGACACAAGGCACCGGCAGCAGAATCCATCAACCCCAGAACGTCTGTGTCATTTGCTGGAGAAATTCAGACATGAAAGTAGAAAACAGTCTGAGCTGAGATGGGATAGAGCCAAAAGAATTCTGCATGGTTTGAAGGAGGGTTACATTTTCAGTGGTAAGAGTCTTACTCATGTCATCATTTCTAGGTAAATCTCTACAACCCCCCCCCCCCCCCCCCCCCGAAGTTTGAAGCAGGTGTGTCAAAACTTTTGACTGATGCTCTGTGTGCATTTTTCTCTATGTTTTACTTTTTTACTGTTAAAATTAAAACATTTGCTGAAAAGAATCTGATTTATTAAAAATGAAGTCATTCCAGCTCTGAAAGCATTTTGATGCGGTTTGTGAAATGGCTGAGATCTGTCTGGTTACAGGTAGATATATTCTGAAGGAAAACCAAAGGCAGTAAGCTGCCACTTCTGTATACTACTGTGCTGCAAAGCAAGAACATCAGAGTAATGTTCAGCTATGCCTGACTGAAGTATTTACTGTAAATCAGAGCATTGTTACCCACGCATTAATAACAACAAAAGAAAATTAAAGAATGTACATGAGTCCATACCGTGTGTTTATTGCATTCTAAACAGCCTACGCAACTCCACTGCCGACCAAGAACGAGATCACAGAGTTTAAATAAAATTTTAGTTACAGAAGTCAAGTCTTAAAAGTTAACTTTTTTTCTAAAAAGATAAGGGTTCTGCTTGAATTGTTGTCCAGAGAACAGAAGTGGTAGAAGCAAAGTTAAAACAAATGTAAAAGAAATAAGTAAAACGAATAAGTCACAATTACATTTTATAAGGGATTCTGATCTTAAAGGGATAGTTCAGATTTCTCAAAGTAGAGGTCTGTGTAAAGATTATTAACAATGAATATGTTACCTGTTATGGATAGCTTTTCAAACAAACTCAATTTGGGAAATATCAGACAGAAACTAAAATCAGATAGTGGCATACTCGAGCTGCACACAAGTCCTGCTGTGTGTAGTTGCTGGCTTGATCCTTTTTAGTTCAATTTTTCCAAAATTCTCAAAATGAAATTACTGTGACAGACTTATCTGCTGCAGGTAAGATACTGACTGTTTATAGATCTACAGACACACAACATCCACCCACCTGGGGGCAGCTGTGGTAGAGCAGTTATCCTCCAATGGGAGAGTTGGGGGTTTGATTCCACCAGGAGTCACATGTCGGACTGTAGCTGGACAATACACAGAACTCCTCATTGCCTCCGTTGTGTGTCACATCAGTGTATATATGTGATCTGAAGCTCAGATTAGTCTCTGTAGAATTATTTGTTCAATTAACTTTGTAGGCATTTAGTAAAGTGCTGTATGGATGTGTGTGAAGGTCAATGAGGGCACAGATTGTGCTGTAAAGTGCTTTGAGCATCTTGATTAAAAAGGTGCTATATAAGTGCAGTCTATTTATCATTTCACATGCTGAAGATTTGTTGCAGGATAAGAAATGGGATAAAATTCAAAGTCTACAGTTTGTTTAATTCCTTTTCTGTATGCAGCTAGCAGAGAATGGCTCGGATTCTATTCAGTGATGCAGCAAATTTAAAGCAAACTTTTTTTACAGAAAATAATCTGAATAATTTCTATTACCTGGTGTGAGAAGATACCTAGTGTTTTTGCTATTTGGCAGCATAAAGGCCAAGTCATGCATGACGGTTTTATAATAGAAATGGCCAATATCTGTAGCAAGAGGAAGTGGAAAAGAGTCTGAATATCCTTTGTAAGTTTATTGATGAAATAGTTATAGTTTTCTATAGTTTATTGCTATGGACAAATTGGGGCAAATACCTGGTGTAAATCATAGTTATGCTGGTAAAATCTCCTTCTTAAATACTTTAATTTTTTTTTGTTTTACTTTTTGAAACATTTTTAATGGCTGGGGTGGGGTGGGGTGGGTGTGGGGGGTTAGAGGGAAGAAGGCTGTGAAAATGTGATGCATTGATGATGCTTAAGGAGGGAAAAGGAAAAAGGCTCAATTTGATTTAAATGAGTAAATGAACATTTTTTTTATTTCCTTAAAGACCTTACTGCCCCACGTTGGGCGCCTATAACTGTTTATTGTTGTCGCTGTTGTCCATTGTTGTCATCATTCTTTGTTGAAATCTGGTCACTCTTGTAAATGAGTCCTCGAGGCTCAATGGGATTTACCTGTCTAAATAAAGGTTGAATGAAAACTCACTTACACCTACACCTTGGATGCAGGTTTTGTCATAGTTGGACTTAGAAACAAATATGAAAACAATTTCTAATTGTTCTATTGCTTATAGTCATCAGAACATGCAAGAATGTTAAAATCTGAAAAGTTTGCATGTTACACTCCAATCTGATTCACAAAACCTGCTTTATCTTGAACGTCACTAATAGTACCTCAAAGTGCATGATGTGGAATACAACCTGCGAGTTTGTGGTTTTAAATTGTAAGGTGATGAGGAGCAGGCCAGACTTCCTGCACACCTGGTCCCTTTTTTAATCAAACACACACAGGCAGTTGTATACGAACATAACAGTTCCAAATGGAAACTGAACAATTCGGTTGCGCCAGTTTGTACAATAATTTATCCAACATTATGCCAGCTTAGTTTTGTAATCTGTGTTTTTACTTTTACAATGAGGACCTGCTTGAGAGGAGCACGTTCACATAACTACACAATCAGTATGTGTGATATGTTTCTGCTGTCTGACATCAGTTTACAGCGAGTAGACTCTGCTTTTTACGAGCCAACACCAGCTTTATATTTTATTTTTACTTTATTTAACATTTATTTGTCTCACTTCGATACGAGGACTCATTTTCAAGAGACACATCTTTATTGTCTCTTAATATTAGTCTGAATGCCTCGTTCTGTGTTTCAGATGCGATGCAAAGGTGGGAGGGAATGTGGAGGTGATTTATTTGAGCAGGGAAAGACATTTCTAAAAGGATTCTGGACAGTAAAAAAAATTAAATCCTCACATGTTGCCAAGTAGCCCTGTATGCTGACAGTCTCTGCGGACGCTCCACCGACAGCTGAGCATGTCTGATAAGAAATGAGCCAAGGAACAGCAGCAGACAGAGAGGTACCAAGGCTTAAATAGATGAGGGAGAAAGGATGTGGGCTGCAGGAAGGATGATGCTTGGGTGAACAAAAATAAATAAATCTTATCCAGTGTCAGCTTTATTAACATCGCTGCTGTTTCTAAATAAGCAGAGCAGAACACAATAAATATAATTTACAACTTTTTTAGATAAAAATATCTGTCTAGTTTTTTCTTATTATATTATTTGGCTTAAGTACTGGTGGTGCGAATCTGTCAGTATCTGGCGATTCGATTCAATTCCAATTTTTTTGTGTCTTGATTCGATTCAGAAACGATTTTTGATGCAGCAACAATTTTTCCATTGAAATGGTCCTAAATTGGACAGATGGTCTTATAGTGAGCCTGTATCTTTGGGTCCCATCTGCAAAAGAACCTGATAATATTCATAAAATGTCAAACGGACATAGATGTAAAGGTTTTTTAAATATAATTTTTATGATGTGCTATGACATTTTTAAGAATGAAGTTGTTTGGCAGCAATCCACTTTGAAAGATCTGAATGTACTTGTTTCTGAACGCATAGCCATCAGGATTTAAACATGTAAACTGCTCCACAGCTTTTTGACATTTTAGTTTCAAATTAAACATTTGAATTTTGAAATAGGGTGGTACGGTGGCGCAGTTGGTAGAGCTGTTATCTCTCAGCGTGAAGGTCGCCAGATCAAATCCCATCCTTGGACTATTCTGGGTGGAGTTTGCATGTTCTCTCTGTGCATTAATGGGTTTTCTCCGGTTACTCCAGTTTCCTCTCACAGACAAAAAACATGCATGTTAGGCTGATTGGTAACTCTAAATTGTCCCTAGGT
>NC_056502.1:24033465-24049782 GCF_014905685.2 Nematolebias whitei | reverse complement strand
TACTAGAATAATCTACTACTTACTACATGTACTACTTTTCCTACTTCACGGTTGTTCACAAATAGTGGGGCTCACGATAAATGAGGGACTACTGTAATATGAAAAGAAAGCAAAAATGCTGACCTGGCAGCAAATACAACGTAACAAAAAATAAAATAAACAATGCACTAGGCACTTACAAACCACCAGACAGGGAACATATCAAAATGACTGACTGCAGAAGAGTGAGGCCTGATAGAATAAGTAGGCTGGGACAGATGAGGTGAGTGGTGCCAGCTGAGCTTAATGAATATAAAGAACAGGTGTGGGATAAGGTGTATGACTGAAGAAAAGGAAGTTGAATGTAGAGAAAAACGCAAGAACTCCAAACAACAGGAAAACAGAAAATAAACAAAGCAGCAGATCCCATAAACAGTAAATACTAAACACCAAAAATCAGAATTGAACAGATTCAGTTTTATTCTGTTCGTTTTACAGATGTAAAGTGTTGTACTCAACTACAGTAAGCTGAAGTTTGGGGGGAGTGGTGGCGCAGAGGTTAGAGAGGTGGGCTTGTGATCCGAAGATCGCCGGTTCACGCCCCGGCCCCGACAACATCAAAATTGTGGGTGGGGTAGGTGAAACACCCACACTTGCCCCCACCCTCATTCGCCCCACTCTGGGCCCATGAGCAAGGCCCTTAACCCCCACCATGTGCTCCCTAAACAGGTCTCTCTTGAAAATGAGTTCTCGTGGTTCAATGAGACTAACCTGGATAAATAAAGGCTAAATGAAAAAAAAAAAAAAAAAAACAGTAAGCTGAAGTATTTAAAAAGATTCAATCAAAAAGCATGTCTGGTTTTCATTTAGTTTTTGGTTATATGCATTTCTTTGAATAGAAAGTTTTTCATTACTGTTAAACAAAAAATCAAACTCAACAACTTCTGTCTCAAAAAAATAATCTTTAAGTCTCGTTTCCCCTCCTCTCCAGTGTCAGACAGCACTGGTGGGTTTTCTATGCTTGTGAAAGTGCATTACATTAACAGCCGGAGATGGTTGAAAGCGCACCATATTGTCCTCTCAGCTCTTTAGGTTTCTGCATCATAATGGTTTTAACAAACATCATCAGAAATCCTTTGCTGGCAGTAATGGACCTCTGTTCAGTTGCTGGCTCAGTCTTATTCCACCAAGTGACACTGCCGGGGTGCTATCTCTACTGCCCACACACACAGGGAGTGATCAGTGGACACGTGCACACAATCGTCAAGAATTTATGCAGCAAAAGACCTGCACAAGTACTGTAATTATAATTACATGCATGCAGTTAAACTGTGACAGCACACATACTATATTCCTGTATAAAATACACACTGTGAAAATACTGTAGTTAAGAACATTGTTATTTTATGAGATGTTTAATGTGTAAAGAAGTAGAGTTTAAAAAAACTTAGTTAACATTTGTCGCAAATAACTAGATCGACACAAATGCAGCCACACAGGAGGCAAAATTACAGTGGAGCACAAATTTTAATATTTTGAACAAGAATAAACAAAAGCAGTATCACTTTACACAAGAAGAACAGACATACACAAATAAAATAGATAAAATACTCAGAGTGCTTGTCAAAACTAGAATGTATAAAGTAAGTACTGTGAGGGGAGCTATTGAGTACATCTGTTTGCTGAGAGGAAATACAAAACACAAATACAAAACTGAATAAGCAAAACTCAGAAAAAAAAATACTGTAACAGATACCACACCACTTCAACTATAATACAAACCTCTAAACCAAATGTTGACAACAAGCCAAACTGGAACAAAATTATACAGCGTTTCTTTTGGTAACAGTCTAATAAAAATAACGCAAAACGTGTAAAATATGCGATTTCAACAAATGCAAGATATCAGTAGTAACAAAATTAGACTATAACATAAAGAATTTACAGTTCACTTACACAAACACATCAAAAGGGAAAAAATGAGCAACAAAAAGTTCAAGTATAATGAAAAAATAAAATCTGGAGGTGTGGTTTTGTAATAGACAGGTTGAAGTGGGATGGATGGATGGATGGATGGATGGATGGATGGATGGATGGATGGATGGATGGATGGATGGATGGATGGATGGATGGATGGATGGATGGATGGATGGATGGAGTAATAAGTTTTTTGGTTATATGTCAAAGTAACATCTGTGTGTGGCATTACTTGAACGGATAAGACCGTGTTACACATTCTTGATGAGCCTGAACAAATTCCACTTGCATTCATAGTAACAAAGTATTTCAGTGTGTTGGTTAATTTTTGCTTGCATTCTGATCATAAACTAATTTTGAATAATTGAAAGAAAGAAAAAATGGAAGTGGTGTAAATGGTAAGATGAACTTTTATTTATTTATTTTCTTTCTTGATTCATGGAGCTGCATTCATGCTATGTGACTAAATCTGTGGAGCAGCTGGACACTACAGTTTTGGGATTAAATGCACCAGTAGATGCATTGTTCTATTCTACTTTTATACTGAAAAAAATCTGATTAGATTAAGAAGAAAATAGTCTACTAGCTGGTCTGTTTCTACAGGAAGAAAAAAAAAGTTTTTTTTAAAGTGTAACTATGTTTGTGTGTGAAGAACATTGGCATATATTAAAATACTAACCCAGCTGTCCCCACCTTCTCTCACTGGGTGATGAAGGCAGCAGGGCCCGGTTTATGGCAGCTGCCATGTTGTATTTTGAGGACCAAAGTAAGAGGCGGTTAAGAAGGTAACTGCAGCAGTGCTGACGCAATCAGCAACACTGATAGTGTGCTTCTCCCTGTTTATGTGAATCAACTGACATTACAGGGAAATCCAAAGTTACCGTATTTTATTATTTTATTAAGTAGAAAATACATTTTGCTTCCTGCTGCTGTGTTACTGAAGGTATCTGCTACTAGGCGGTTTAAAGTTTTGCACAAGGCTTTTTTTTTTTTTGTTGTATTATTTGTTAATTGAAAATATAGTTTAATGAAAGTATTTTTTCATTTAGCCTTTATTTATCCAGGTTGGTCTCATTGAGCCACGAGAAAGTATAATTTTAAAACAAAACCTATTTGTAAGTGATCATTTTTATTTGGCAGTGGAAAAAACTGTCTTGTTAACTTAAATAAGACAATTTATTTGCTTTGTTAAATTGTGTTAAATTGAATCTCATCGTGTTAAAACTCATTAAATTGTTTCCTCAGGTGGCTGAGGCGAGCTGGACTGGGAAGCTCAAGAAGAAGAAGGAGCACCTGTAGAAGGAGGTGAGGACACCTCCTTCTACAGGTGTGCAGTGGAGAGCATCCTGTGCTCCAGCATCAACGTGTGGCATGGAGGCTGCACAGCTGCAGAAAGAAAAGCTTTGCAGAGAGTGGTGAAGGCTACACAGAAGATGTTGGAATCAGCCTCCCCACCATCACAGACATCTACACCTCCAGATGAAGGAAGGGGGCCACCTGCATCATGAAGGACCCCACTCACCCCGCACACACACTTTTTGTTCCACTCCCCTCAGGCAGGAGGTTGAGGAGCATTAAGTGTAGAACCACTAGACTGAGGAACAGCTTCTACCCTGAGGCTGTTAGACTCATGAATATCTAACCAGTATTATCACTGTAATGCTACTTTAATTGGACATTTGACACTTTGTGCTGCTGATTATCCATGCTGCTAATTTCTTACCCATAAGCTGCTATATTTATACCCATCTGCTCATAACAGACTCATGTTCAGGCTGCTGTTTAATACACCATATTATATTACATTATTATTGTTCAGCGTATATCTCAGATCCTTGTATACTGGGGTTTTTTTTATACTTTATATTTTTGTTGTTTTTGGGTGTAACTGGGATCTTGACTACACAGTTTTGTTCTACCACATGTGATGCGAATGACAATAAAGTCTCCTTGAACCTTGAATTTCATTGTAGCATCATTAAAGGCTAATCATCATATCACATCCGGTTTTGTCTCTTTAATGAATCAGATTTGTTAGCAGTTTATTGAGGTATGTATTGGGTTGACTACAGACCCAAGATGCATAAAACTAGTAGAAAAGTTCTGACATATGCTGGTTTTACAGCTTTTTAATTGTTTTGCAGTGTTTTGGTGAAAAGGTAAAGTTTACCATAATGGGACTTGGGTGCGTTTTTAATGTTTAGACTGAGACATTCTCTGTTCAAAACAAAAAATGTAAAATACTAGAAAGTAATTTAGTTTAAAGTGTGAACCAAACAACATTTGCAAACCACCACTATGGTCCATAAAATGCATCTAATACAAGAAAGCTGGCCAGACACCAGGCCAGAGATAAATCCTGCTCATTTCCTGTGTTGTCGGTCTGAGGCTGCTTCTTTGACTCAGTAAAATTAACGGCCCAGAACGTTATTTTCCCATCCAATATGCTGCCATCAATCACTCTGTGTGCCTTCATCATTTTAAAAAATTATGTGTCAGTGTTTTCCACAAAGGCAAAGCAACAAATTCAGTGAAGAGGGAGAGAAAGCATGATGAAATGTTTGAGGAGCAGCAGAAGTGGAATGTAAACTGGGACAACGTCTGTATGACACGTTTGCATTTCTGCCCATACACGATTCAAGACGTAGCACCCAACTATCTGTAATGGATAGGTAATGTGGTTTAAGTGTTTTGAAGTTAAGATAAATAAAAAGGCTCTTACGTGCCGACCTTGGTAACAGCTTCCAGGAATCAACTCAGTGAAGTGAGTAACTGTGAGCTGGGCTTGCTGCTTTGCGTCCTTCTGACTGGCAGCCTTAAACTGATTAAGTGTGCGGATAAAAATTATTCATCTGTTACATAAGATGCTCCAGTCAAAATATTAATAATTTGGTAAAACAGTCTCTTGGCAAATGATTCAAAAGCTGCTCATTTCTCTAGTGGAGATGAAGATGAAAACAATCTCAGTTTTACCGAAATATGAAACAAGATAAACTGCTCTTTGTGTTAAATATTAGGTTTTTGTTGGCGACTCTGCATTAGAAGCAAAAATGGTGAATTGAGTAAAGTGTATTTATCACAGGCTGACACCTCGTGTAGGCTGATAGACGAAGCAGAAGGTATATTATAACTGAACGCTGTGACTTCTCCTCTGTGAAGTGTGGAGTTTTATTGCAGAGTGGGAAATTGCAAGTGCCGGGGAACAGAAGTGAGTGACATCAAGGAGGATGGCATGGTAAGGGAGCATGTAAAGCGCATCCTCATTTCACTTCTGGGCTGATGGTCTCTTACTCCCCGATCACAGAGCAGCCGAGGCTGATGGGAGCGCCGATGGGTGGAGGGGAGGGAATGTGATTTGGGGGCATCAAGAAGCGGAACTGACAGAGACGGATTCACTGTGGCCCAAGCATGGAATTGCTTTTTCCTTTCCCCTGGAACAGAGCTGGTAGTGTCTGCAGCTGCAAACGGTCTCTAAGCAGCAGCAGCTTTCACAGAACCCAAGAGTCGGCACCACGAAGGCTCGAAGACAGGTGAGAAAACGCTGAACTATTTTGGGCAGGTAGAAACAGGTGGTGGGGAGTGAGTCAAAATCAGCCTGGTTCACCTGAAACTGTTGGGTTGACAGAAAAGTTTAATTATAACATAATGATGAACAACAGCAAAGTTGTACAACGAGAGTTACTAACAAGTTCAGTCAGGGACAGTTTCAGACTCAGAATAAAGTTTTTCATTTAGCAACAACAAGAACAACAACAACAAGAACAACAACATTAGAAACTATTTTTGTCTAGTTAGTCTAAAACCCTATTCGCACTGGATTAGTTTTACCTAGGGACTACATGTAATAAATAAATTACTCCCCAGCGTCTGCTTTTTATGTGGCGCATTCGCACGGGATAACCAAAGCCTGAGATTCAGCTGAAATTTACGGACATCTTCGGGATATAATGTTAGCACGCTGTGTATTACGTAACAATGACGTGAGTTGATAACTACTTTTCCGGCTATGGCCACAGCTCGGTGCTATGTTACTGCCAGCGCTAGCCAGATGTATAGTTGTCTACAAACAGAAGGAAATTATTCTTACCGCACAGAGCAATGCATGATGTGAGCCACCATTTGCATATTATTTTGCTCCTTCTCTTCAGCCTTTTCTTTTTTTGTCGACCGTTACGGGTCGATAGGGTTTTGCTGGTCTGGGACACAAAAGGTTATTTATGTACTCCAATACTACAGCCTCCATTGCCAAGAGCAAATAAAAATGCTCCCAGGAAACAAAAAAACGCCTAATTGCATATTGGATCCCTCCCATTTTTGTCCAAATTGCAGAGATGTCTATTCACATTGGATTAGTATTATGACAGGACCTCGGAGTTCAGCAAAATATAGTAGGTAATTTGCGGGGGAATTTTTACTTCACAAATTACTGACATGGCCGATTCGCATGGAATTAACAACACAGACAATCTCCGTAATTATTACAAATAGCATGTGGTCCCCAGGTAAAACTAATCCTGTACGAATAGGACTTAATACAATCAAACTTCATGTGACCTATTAATTAATCTGTTTATGAAATCATATTAAATGTTGGTGTAGATTCTCAAACAAGACAAATCCTACAGCTAGTTTCTCTGTATTACATAAATACGCCTTAAAATATTGGAACTTCACTTTTCTGCTAATTGAATGAATCACAGAACATGTTGAAACAAACAGTAAAACAATCTTAGCCAGAGTTGTAAAAACTGCTGGCAGTAATTATATTTAATATGTTAATCTTCTTGAAAAAATTATTGGACCTTTTATTGAAAAATGACCAATCTGTAACTCTGATTTGCACATAAAGACCTCAATCAAGCATGCGACTTTTGTGTGTGTGTGTGTTTGTTGGGGGGTTGGGGGGGGGCGGTCTCTGTTATACACAACATTGACCTGGAAAACTGCCGCTGTAGTGAATATAAACACCTCAATCCCACCAAATCCAAACACCCTTAATCCTACTCTCCCCTACCTGCGGGCCCAAAAACCAATCCCCCCCATGGGCCAGAAGTGGCCTGCTGGCTACGAGTTGATGATCACAGTTGTACATATTTTATTTGTATTATGGGTGCTTTAATGTTTCTCAGTTTGTCAGCTGTTAGAAATTTGGTGGCGCGAGTTCCACACACCCCGCTCCTCGCACAGTGATTGCTGGATATGGGCACCGGCAACTCCCGTGACCCAAAATGGAAGAAGCGGGTAAAAGATAAATGATGGATGGAGTTCCACACAGACTTTGTGTGTTATTGTCAAGCTGCCCCAATAATGAGACAGGTGTTGACGAGCCACAGGATAGAAAATTAGAGAGAAAGGTTAGTGTTTCATTATCTTTGTTCTAAACTTAAATGAGGTTGTCCTTTTCTATTTATACGTTAACTTGAAATAAGGTTTGGGAAGTTAAATCAGCCCCAGCTGGGTTTTATTCTGAGAAAAATACCTGCATATTTCTTTCAAACTGATGGCTTTTAACATTCTCATAAACAATTTAAATGCACTTATTTTCAAAAGACTCACACAAAATTGTGATGTTGTGATAAACAGCACTGCAATAATCTACATGTAATTGCTGCAAAAACATAAATTAGCCTCATTTGAATTCCGAATGACAAATAGCTGTTCTTAATGGACCAAAGACTCGGAGTTAACATTTGTTCGTGGGAGATCAGAGAAGAGTCCCTGTTGCTTCAGCCCTAATGGTGCATATCAGCGGGGACATGAGGCATCACAACAATGAGATCTTTGTCATTAGGCAGCATGCTATTCAAATTCATAATTCATATTCCTCCTGAGTTTTTTGTTCTACATATTACTCACTTTTGTCAATACATCTGATAAAGTCAAAGTGAAGTGATGAAAGCTATGCAAAGTTTTCTGTGCATTTGATGGTGTAGTAAAATCTAAAAGCAAATCAGAAGTAATGGGACATATTTCCTCTTTGCAAGCCCACAGTTTTTTAAAGCTTTGTGTACACTGGTGTGATCATATGTTGTTCAAAAATTTCATAGAATTTTGAAGTACCGGTATACAAAAATTGTAAAGAATAAAAAAACTGAAACTGCGAATGAAAGGGATAGTTTACTAGTCTACCGTACAAGTTTTTTATTTTAAAAAAATCAATGTCTCATTTTAATTTCTAAGATGACAGCCTAACTGGTAGTTTATGCCTGCCAGCATTGTTCTCACAAGTGGTGGTGCACACCAACACTGCTGTTAAAAGATCAGGCCATTTTTTGGAGGGGGTGGGGGGGAGGTCATGTTGTTTCAGGTGGTTGTTCATCCACAAAAATAAGGAATATTGTAGATTCTGCATTCAGGATTGTTTTTACAGAAATCTGTACAACAACAAAGAAACAAGAATGTGTGACTGTTGCTAATGTATCAAAACTTAAATTGCATAAAGGGAAATAAGTTAAAACTGTATATTCATTCATTCAATCTTAATTTTTGCAGGTTAGTCTCGTTGAGTCACGAGGACTCATTTACAAGAGAGACCTGATAATGGACCTGTATAGTTGTGTATGAAAATTTTTTGTACAACTGGTTCTGATGCCATCCCTACTGTGCAGCAGTATATTTTTTCAGCAGTGACACCTACTGTTTAGGAGGAGAACTGCACAGGATGTTGCAAATTTAAGCACCAGCATTAATGGTGATTTGTTGACATTATGCCCCGATGTGCAATCATTATCCCCCCTCCCCATTATGAAAAGGGACCACCATAGTGATTCCCTGAGTTTGTGCCCATAAGTTCATTTTGGCAAAAAATCTCATGAACCAGAGAATGGATTTTAATGAAACTCTCAGAAATTAATCACTGGACGAACATCTAAAACTGATTGATGACCTCTGCAGTTAATCAATCTTAGTAAAGGAAAACGGAGCTATGCTCCATCATTTTTACAGATGATGAGTTAAAATTTGATTGTAAAATTTAATATTAGCAGAATGTCATCCTCAACACATACCCTGGAGCTGCAACAAACTCGTTCTTATAACCAGCACCTTCTCATAGTGGATCAACCAGTTATTGGCAATCTAAACTCAACTTAATAACAATAATAATAATAATAGCGAATTTATTAATTATTAACAATTAATTATTGTTAATTATAACAATAATAATCCATCTCCTGCTGTTTTGTTCTCCTTCAACATCACTACCAGCTCCAGATCTCAATTCAGTCTTTTTGATGAAGACGAAGGATCCACAAATTCCTCAACCTGATCCATTTGATGGAGACTCAAATCGATGTGGTGGATATGTTCTCCAATGTAAGTTAACTTTTGGTCAAGTTCCTAAGGCGTACTCTTCTGATTGTGCTAAGATCTCCTTTTTTATCCGTTTCTTGAGGAACAAAGCTCTGAGATAGGCTGAAGCTTATCTACACTCACATCCTATAAGACAATAAACATTTGAAAAATTTCTCTGAGTTTAGGAGAGTTTTTGACCATTCTCTCCATGAAAATGATGCTGCCAACTTGTTACTTACCCTTTGTCAAGGTACACACTGCATGGCGGATCATTCCATTCACTTCGGAAATGCCAAAGAAGAGACCAGATGGAATGGTTCATTACTCAAAACATTGTTTAATAATTTGCTTTCCGAACCTCTTAAGGATCAATTAACATCCTGAGAAAATCCCAAGGATCTCAACGAAGCCATTGAATTAGCCATTCAGATTAAGAACTGCTAAAAAGCCAGACCCCAAGAACGAAACCATAAGTTCCATGAGCCTCTTATTTCTAGAGCTCTAGCTCGTCCCTCCCTACAGACATACAATCACCACTGACCTACCTGAACTGGAACTTATGCAGGTAGAACAAGCTCGCTTGATACCTAAGGAATGCAAACGCCACATAAATGCAAATGAATGTTTATACTGTGGCAAGTATGGATACTTTCTAATTTCCTGTTGATTACGATCAAAAGGATCAAAAGGTATGTTTTCTTTAATTCCAGCCCTCACTTGTTGCATCATACCACAATCTGTTTTAATAATATGAATCTCCCTATTCACCCCAGGTTAGGGCGGCTGTCAATACAGTTGTCGTTTCTAACCCAAGCCCTAAGCCCGACCCCACCCAAACTGAATTTGGGGTGGGCCGGGCCATGATACTGTGCTGGATGGGCGAGCCTGATCGATGTCGGGTTTTTGATTAGGTCAAGATCAGCCGCAATCCAATTATATGTTAACATGGCCTGCCATACAATCACCAGACACACACGGCCATTTCAGCTTGAGCTGACCAGCCTTGAAAGAGGTAAAAAGTTCAGTTAAGCTTCAGATGGGACTATACTGCCAGGAAGCGATCCATCGCCCAAATGGATGTTCATTCAGCTGCTGCACTCAGCAGACACACGCAGCCGACAACCCAAACAGGTGAGATCCCAAAGCAGACGTGTGTCAGAGCAGGGTCCGTGAATAAATCAGAATGCAGGCAAAAACAGGGTTTAAATGCTCTTTTACGGCCATGAAAGGACAAACACCCCCTCAGCTCCGATCTTCTGCATTTTTTTGTATTTAGACGCACGTCCCCAATGATAGGTGTATCCCAAAACAGACGTGTGTCAGAGAGGTCCACGTGTTTCTGTAATGCAGAAGAATGCAGGCAAAAACAGGGTTTAAATGCTCTTTTATGGCCATGAAAGGACAAACATCTCCTCAGCTCTGATCTTCTGCCCCTTAATTCAGCTGTTCATCCCTGACCATTAATAACTGATTAAAAATTTCAGGGTTTTTTTTCCGGGTTCGGACCTGTAATTACTTTAATTCATTGGGTTGGGTGGGGTTCAGAAATTATGAATGCGGGCGGGTGGGGCCAGTTCGGATTGGATTTTTTGGGTCCGAATGCAACTCTAGCTGTCAAGCTGAAGAAGGAGCCCTATCAGGCCTCGTTGGCCTATGGGACTCCGGAGTCAGCTGAGGAGTACCAGAGGGCTAAGTGGTGTGCAGCCTTGGCTGTTGATGAAGCAAAAGCTCGGATGTGGGAGGAGTTTGGCAAGGTCTTGGATAGAGACTCTTGGTCAGCTCCAAGGAGAGTCTGGTAAACCATCAGGCAGTTTAAGAGGGGGAAGCAGCACTATACTAACACTGTGTTCACTGAAGGTGGGATGCTGTTGACCTCAACCAGTGATGATGTTGGGAGGTGGAAGGAATACTTCTATGACCTTCTCAATCCCACCAGCACGTCTTCCATGGAGGAGGCTGAGTGGGGGGACTTTGGGGTGGGTCTGACCATAGCCATGGCTGAGGTCACCAAGGTAGTTAAAAAGCTCAGAGGCCGCAGGGCTCCGGGAGTGGAAAAGATTCACCCTGATTTCCTTAAGGCTCTGGATGTTGTGGGCTGTCTTGGTTGACACGTCTTTACAACATCGCATGGACATTGAGGACATTGCCATTGGATTGTCAGACTGGGGTGGGGGTTCCCCTCTTTCAAAAAGGGGGCCGGAGGGTGTGTTCCAGTTATAGGGGCATCACTCTCCTTAGCCTCCTTGGTAAGGTCTATTCAGTTGTATGGGAAAAGTGAGTCCAATCATTAGTCAAACCTCAGATCCAGGAGGAACAATGCCCGTTCCATCTTGGCCGTGGAATACCGGATCAGCTCTTTATCCTCACTAAAGTCCCCAAGGAATCATGGGAGTTTGCTCATCCAAATCTACATGTGTTTTGTGGACTTAGAGAAGGCATTTGTCCTTCTTACTTCTTACACTATGGGGTGGGGGGGGGGCTCTATGAGTATGGGATTGGGAGACTGTTCTTGTACAAGAAGAGCAAGAATTTGGTTCGCATTGGCGGGAGTAAGTCAGACCCCCTCAGGGTGGGAGTTGGACTCTGCCAGGGCTGCCTGTTATCACAGGTCTGTTCATAACTTTTATGGACAGAATTTCTCAGTGTAGCCAGGGGGCAGAGGGTTTCCAATTTGGTGGCCTCAGGATTCCATCTCTGCTCTTTGTAGGTGATGTAGTCCTGTTGGTGTCATTGTGCCGTGATCTTCAGTTCTCACTGGAGCAGTTCACAGTTGAGTGTGAAGCAGCTGGGATGAGAATCAGTACCCCCAGATCTGAGGACATGGTGCTCAACCAGAAAAGGGTGGATTGCTGTCTTCAAGCCAAGGGTTAGGTTTTGCCTAAAGTGGAAGAGTTCAATTATCTCACGGTTTTGTTCATGAGTGAGGAAAGAATGGAGCATGAAATTGACAGATGGATTGTGCAGCATCTGCAGTATTGCAGACTCTGTGCCAGTCCGTTGTGATGAAGAGAGAGCTGAGCTGTTGGCAAAACTCTCTGTTTACCAGTCGGTCTACGTTCCTGCCCTCATCTATGGTCACAAGCTCTGGGTAGTGACCAAAAGAATGAGATCACGGATACAGATGATTGAAATGAGTTTCCTCTGTAGGGTGGCTGGACTCTCCCTTAGAGATAGGGTGAGAAGTTCAGTTATTTGGGACAGACTCAGAGTAGAACTGTTATTCCTCCACATCAAGAGAAGCCAGTTGAAATGGTTCGGGCATCTGGTAAGGATGCTACCTGGCCACCTCCCTAGGGAGGTGCTTTGGGCATGTCCGACTGGGAGGAGACCCCGGAGAAGACCCAGGACATGCTGGAGAGACTATGTTTCTTGGTTGGCCTGGGAACACCTTGGAATCCTCCCAGAAGAGCTGGAAGAGGTGGCTGTGGAAAAAGATGTCTAGGCCTCCCTGCTCAAGCTGCACCTGAACACACAACGACTCTTCCACCTGCAGCGTCTTAAAGCGTCAACAGTTACTGCTAAGCTAAGATGCTACAGACCTAGCACTCCACTTCTCTCCTCCTAATCATGTATATATGTTTATGATCAACCCCCTGGTCAACCACTACCTGCACTAAGTTCGCTAAACTGGTGAGCAAGTAGCACAGGTACCTCCACCTCCTCCACCTGTGCGCGTTTTCTGCCAAGGCAAGAGGCAGGAAGGGACAGTGGAGAGTTGGAGGTAACCAGGAAAACCTGAAGTGGAGTTTTAGTTGCCTGAGTGTTCTCCATTTAATCAAGTGGAATGGATTAGTTCACGAAGAAAGAGAAAATGCGCCGGCTGAACTAATGTTTTATAGTAAAAGTGGGGGGGTCCAAATGAAAGTTTTTTTAATGTGGGGGGGACTTATCCCCTTCACATAGAATGGTTGCGATGCCTATGGTTATCCACGTGTAACATTAACCTTTGTGACACTCCTGAAAAGTTTGCATCGAGGTTCATCAGACCTTACCCAATTGAGGCCATAATCAACACATCAGCAGTTAGGATCTCTCTTCCCTCCAACATGAGGATCCATCCTACCTTTCACGTCTCCCAGATAAAACCTGTGATGGAGTGTGACTTATACTTATCCAGCCAACATCCCTTTGCCCCTCGAATCATTGACAACTATCCTTCTTATACAGTTCAACACATCTTGGACATTTGCTGCTGTGGAAGAGGTTTTCACTATCTTGTGGATTGGAAGGGATACAGACCCAAGGAGTGATTGTGGATTCCCAGATCCTTCATCATGGACCAAGATCTCATCTCGTCCTTCTACAGTCAACACCCTAAAAAAACAGATGAGCAACAGATGATCACCAATCAATGAGAGGTGGTATGAACTCTCTCTGCTGGGCATTCTATTATTTGCAGAACTGCCAGGACGAAGATCCTTCACAGGTGGTTCCAACCACCTAATCTACTCTACTTAAAGTCTTGGCTGACTTCAGTTCACCACTGGAGCATTGAGTCGCAATGCCTGGCCCTGCTCTCCCTGTGATTACTTGTCTCCTGGTTTCATGATCTGACTCCCGGCTGACTTACATTTTTTATTCTTGTCTCCTTTCCCTTCTGTGTTCAGTTCTGGGTTCTGGCAGTGCTTAAACAACTCAACGATTATAAACTCACCACAACAGAGTAACACTAGTTTACAGTAGTCTAACCGGATCGGGTTTTTTTCTGTAAGAGATCAACAGATTTTAAAATATTCATTAGTAAATTCTGATCACTCAAGAAATTTAAGAAGCTGAGTTGTTAATGGGACATTTTTATGGCTGTTTTAAAATCGAAAATTCTTAAAAGAATGTCAGAGCAGATAACCATCATTGTGACAGTAACAAACAACTTTAAAAATCTTTAATCTTCCTTGTACTTGCCTCCGGGTTGGTGGAAATAATTAGTGCACAGAGTTGTGGACAGACAAAACTACTGAACATGTCAGAGCTCTCCTTCCTGTCAGCCAAAATGAGTTTGTTCACAGTCGACTTGTGAGCAGACATTCATGTGCATAAAAGACAGAGAGAATTGTGCTGTGCCTACGCCTCTGTTGTCTAACAGAATTGGATGTATTTGTGCAGACTGATTCCTCCACGTTTGTCTGAGTGTGATTGAAATGCTGCAGCAAAAAGCGACCACGTCGGTGAGGACCGTAGCAGCCCACTGACAAGAAGGGAAGTGAGATGGAGACAACGTTGATGATGAAGTGATCATAAATAAATCAAAGACATGATCACTCATTCTTTCTCTTTCTTTTACAAAATGTTTGAACAGCACAGTGCTGCTACAAATGATGTACTCTAAATGCTGAGATGGAAACAAACATGATTTTTTTGGGGGCATCAATATTTTTCAGTCGACAGTAGAAAAATAACTGCCATCTAAAAACAGCAGTATAGAGGATTATGTTAGTCCATTAGAGTGTGCATTTGACAACCGGCATAACCTTTGTTGATCAGATAGTATGCAAGAGTTTTTGATGCCCACTAGCTAACATGCATGATGTAGTCATTTAATAGTGTGGTCCAATGCTCCACTAATGTATTAAAAAGCCAACTAGTTGACACTTTTGGGCTAGCAGCGCAGAAAAATGACCGACCTATATGACTTCTGCTCCAACTAGTTCAGCTAAAATGTTTTACTAATAACAGTGTTTGTTGACAAAAATGACATCTGATAAAATATAATAAATACACAAATGGCTTGCCATATTTCTTCATTTATGTTGCAAAGCGTTACATTTGATTCTTCATGGTGATCACAGCTCATTGTTGTTACTTTCAGGAAGCACGTCTAGCTCAATGCAATATGCTTCATGGTTCAGTGTTTTCTCGTTTTCCTTCTCATTCCAGCAGATTAACATCAAACCCAGAGGTGGGAGTGCCACTGAGCATCAGTCTTTTAATAACTATGTTCAAGCACAAAAGGCTTAGAGTCCAGTTATTGCTCACACCTGAGGAGAGCACGACTCCCTTTATCTGTATTTTTGCAGAAGCAGAGCAGTGTCTCTTTAAACACGGACAATTCAAATATTCATGCAGCACCAAGACATCTGATAAATTGGTGTTTTGCATCGCTGCTGAAGTTTAATGTGATGCCGTGACAGGAGCAGAGCTGTCTGGTTGTAACAGTGTGTAGTGTACAGGTGGCCTTCAGTCAGTGTTTGCTGTTCCTTTCTCACTTTGATTGACAAAAGCCACGTCTAATACAAGCCTCCACAACACATGTCATGACCTCGTCACCTGTGCCATACTGCACAGCAGACAGCTGGTGAAAAAACAGGCAAAGCCTCCACTCTGCAAGCACCAACCACAGCAGCTGTCAAAGAGACGTACTTCCACCAATCTTTGCTTGACACCGAGCAGGTGAAATGCAGTGAGGGGACAAAGGAAGAGGAAGTTTACAAAAAGATGCAGATGGTGGGTAAAAAAACGGGAAATAAAGGAAAGTGTAGGAAATGAACAAACAAAAATAAAAAAAAACATTTGAAGGAAAGCATATCTCCCACCCACTTGCACACTAATGTTGTAAACAAATGATCTGTTTGTGCTCAGAATATGTCATAGGGATTACTCTCATCCACTATCACACCACATTTGAGCCCAGCATCTGGAAAAGCAACTCAGAAGACTTCAGTAGCTTGGTGGTCAGTGCCACAGTCTTGTAGTCCTGAGGCTGTGAGTTTGAGTCCAAGTCGCATCAAGAAGGGCATCCGGCATAAAACGATTGCCCATGGCAACCCCTACAGAAGGGCACAGATGAAAGAAAAACAGCAACATCTGTAAAAGCAACTCAGTTATAGCCATTGTTGTGCTTGCTAATGTTGATTAGGTGTGGTTGACATCTTGAACACCTTTGACACCAAAAGTAAATCCATTGTACATCCATTGATTACGGTATGTTCTGAGAACAAAAAAGGTTGAATCATGTCATCTGGACTTCGTTTTTTTGTTAAAAAGAAACGTTTCGCCCCTCATCCAAGAGGCTTCGTCAGTCTGAGGCCTAGCCATCTGGTATTACCCAGAAGCCACCCTGACTCTTGTGTT
>NC_056502.1:24001111-24033065 GCF_014905685.2 Nematolebias whitei | reverse complement strand
TATATATATCTGCAGCATGGTGGTAAAACTGGTATAGCTGCTGTCTCTCAGCGAGCAGGTCCCTGGTTCAAATCCCGGTCCGGGGGCCTTTCTGGGTGGAGTTTGCATGTTCTCTCCGTGCATGTGTGGGTTTTCTCCGGTACTCCAGTTTCCTCCCACAGACCAAAAATATTCATGTTAGGCTGATTGGTAACTCTAAATTGTCCCTAGGTGTGAGTGAGAGACTTAATGGTTGTTTGTCTCTATATGTCCCTGTGATGGACTGGAGACCTGTCCAGGGTGTACCCCGCCCCTCACACTGTGATTGCTGGACATGGGCACCGTCGACCCCCGTGATGGAAGAAGAAGAAGGAATGGAAGAAGCGGGTAAAAGATAATGGATGGATGGAAATATTACAATAATAGGTGCATTACAACTAGATGCTGTTGTCTTTTTTGTGCATGTAAGTAGCTGTAAAAGTCTATATATGTAGATATTCAAATTGCACAGAGTTGCAGTTTAAAAATACAGTTTAGAAATTAAAAGTGGACCCATTTAAATTTGACATGTATGCCCATAGCTATTAAAATAATTATTAGAATAATAAATAAAACATTCTACAATTAACATGTTTTTTTTCCAATAGATCATTTAAAGTTACAGATATTGTGAATTTAAAAACAGTGGATTTTTTTTATATTGTGAACAACAGCCTTCCTAGTCCGATTCATTTAAAAAAAACTAAAATAGGATGATATAATTTAAGAACGTTGTTTACTTTAGAGGTTCAGGAAAAACCAATTGATGTCTTTCAACTGTGGCAGTTATTAAGGTTTTTATTTTTATAATGTTTAGTTTAAAATAAAAAGAATAAAAAATAATTACCAGTAAGTTCATTGTGGTTAATGTTGTAAACAGATTTATATATAATTACTGGAATTTTTAAGGTCTTGTTTTATTATCCTAATGTAATTGTTATTATTGGAATAAACTCATTTATTCATTTATTCATGACACTGTCTTCAAAGGTCAACAGTGGCACCTTAAGCACATCTTGAATGTTTTATTTAAATTTTTTTCATTTACTGTGTTTTTAACAGTTTGGCTGTGTAAACCACATCTGCATGTTGTCATTTAGCGTTCATTTTTATCCTGCTTACAAGTGAGAATCAACTTCCAAGCTTCAGTGCAGCGAGAGGAAACACATCAAGTGCTAAATCTCTGTGACAGTACAGATGGAGCAGGTACAGTGTGAGGAGACGGCGTGTTCTCTGAAGTGATGGTGAGTCATCCTAAAGGTAAGAGGGACACCTCACTCATGTAGTTTGTTCCATCATCATGGAAACACAAATGTGGACTTGTTCATTGGGAAGGCAGCGGCAGGGTAAAAAGAGAGGATGAAGTGTGAACCTGTTTGTGACTGAGTTTAGATCTCTAGGTGCTGACCCTGATGTCTTGATGTGAACAAGTGTTAGAGACATGATGTCGAGTCTGGCAGCCAGCGGAGGTCAGTGAGTGACGGAGTGAGACGTACTTTTTTATTGAGCAAACACTGGAGCAGACCACGCGTTGTACTAAATGTTGGGTGGTAAACTGAGTCAGATAGAGACAGATTTAGTTTTTATGCTGCAGAATGAAAAACAACAGAACAAACAGCTGCATTGTGATGGAGAAGCATCTCCCTGTCTTTGAGGTTGATTATGTTTGGATGTAGAAACTAGTGTAAGATTGTTTGTTGAGGCTCTGTTTTATTGGCAATTTTACTCTTGAAGACTTTGTGACTTTTGATCACAGAGGTGTTTGCATTCTTTGACCTTTGAACTGGTCAATTGACTGTAAGGTATTGCAATTTAAATCTATGATATAGACGGCAGACATAAGATAAAACAGTAATACTGGAATAATTAAAGTTGATTTTCTTCCAAGAATACTTGTTACCTACTTCCTTGCATGCCAAAATTTTTAATAAAGATGCTGTATAATCTGTTAATACTCAGGGTATGAATTGTGAATGAGTCTCATCTACTACCACATGCAATATTCAAATTCAGTTCAGTTCAGCTCAGTTCAATTCAATTCAGTTTAGTGTCAGGTCACAACAGAAGTCATCTCAGGGCACTGAACAGAAACATTCATATTTAAAAATAATTATTTCACATTATTTATCTGGGGAGCAGACTGCTTTGAGCCTAACTTCATCGTGGACTCTTATCTTGAGCAAAGCATGAAGGTGACAGTGGAAAGGAAAATCTCCCTCATGAGGAAGAAACCTTTAGCAGAACCAGGCTCAGGACAAGCATCCATCTGCTTCAACTGGCTGGGTTTGAGAGGAACAGATACACAATGGCAGGTCAAGAATCACATGTTAAGATAGAAATAATATCAAATAAAAATGATTACATTTTAACAAATAATTTAAGGAAATTAGGTCAATTTGTCCTCTAGTGGTCTAAGCTTAAGCCATCATGACAAACCGACCCTAACTATAGGATTTATCAAAAAGTAAAGTCTTAAGCCCAGTCTTCAAACTGGACAATGTGTCAGCCTCATGGACGGTAACTGGAAGTTGGTTCCACAAGAGAGGGGCCTGATAACTGGAAGATCTTCCTCCCATTCTGCTTTTGGAAACTCTAGGAACCACAAGTAAGCCTGCAATCTGAGAGTGAAATGCTCTGTTAGGAAAATATGGAACAATAAGATCTCCAATGGAGCTAGGTTGTTGAGGGCTTTGTAGGTTAGAAGTAAGATTTTGAATTCAATTCTGGACTTGACAGGGAGCCAATGGAGAGAAGCTAAAACTGGAGAGATATGATCTCTCCCACTAACTCCAGTTAAGACTCTGGCAGCAGCATTTTAATTAACTGAAGATTTAAAAAAAATAAGTATTTAGACACCCACATAACAAACTATTGCAATAGTCCAGTCTAGACTTGACAAATGCATGAACCAGTTTTTCTGCATCATTTTTAGATAAGATGTTTCTAATTGTAGCGATATTACGCAGGTGGAAGAAGGAGGTTCTAGTATCGTTTTTAATGTGGGGGATAAAAGACATGTCCTGATCAAAAATAACACCAAGATTTTTATTGAAAATCTTGAAGAAAAAAAAAACTTAATTTATAATTTTTGTGTTTGCTAAAGTCATTTAGCTGTGGTAATCATCTTAAATTGGGTTGCCTCCAATGGTTAAAAAGTTTAAATAAAATCTATCCAGTAATTGATGAGATATTTTAATAACAGACATACATACATACATAAACACACACACACGCACACACACGTGCATTTACATGATCACCCACCTTTTGAAGTGACAGGTGATAATTATAAGATTTCAGCTGAATTTCCTTATCATGAAAATGAAGCCAATCATTAAAAATCGTCTTCGTGTAATTCACCTTGAGGAGACGGGCAACTGGTCAGCAGTCATGAACCCCAGTTACCTTTAACTTTTCTGCCAGATCTGTAAGGTGACGTGTACTATGAACTGGAACATCTACAAGAATATTTTTTGTGATGACCCACAATCATGGAGAGGATAATGAGAATCAGCTGAAATTAACTGACAATTATTAGCAAATTTGTGTTTAATTTGGGAAAATAACATTATTTCAGATGATGCAATCTAAATCTGTATTGGACACAAAAACGTAACAGATAATAAACATTAAAATGAACTTCAGATAAAGTAGGTGAACTCAAATTCTTTGGGTGAGTTTTTCTTTTGTCTTCCCACGTGTATGCACATCGTGTACTGCCCTCAATAAAACAAATAAGAGTGATTGCAGCTGCATTCAAGAGTGTGAATATTCTTTGCAAGCTTAGGTGTTTCTCAAAACGAGGACGCTGAATGACACAACACAGGTGTGCAAGATCCAAAAAGGAGCAAATACGTTGCTGAAACTTTTATGGAGGACGCAGGCTGGCAATCGTTTCTGCAACAAATGCGGAACCATTGTCAGAGCAGACAGAAGATTGGTTGCTTCTGTTGGGGGAGGGAATGCATGAGCTGGATACAGGAGCTCGGGGGATGTTTGGGGTGTGGAAGAAAGATGAGGAGGCGTGATGATGTTGTCCCTGAGGTCAAGTATCGGCTCTACAGACGTCCTCATGGCTACATCTATTACAACATGCTGGATGAGATGGAGGAGAAAACCATAAGGAGGTACAGACAGGAAATGAATGTGAAAACTGGAAAAACACTAAAATTTTAGATATTTTGAGAAGGAAAGATGTAATTTTAATAAATAAAGGGTGTTAAATGCACAAACAGAAACACGTAATCAGTTGTAATAACTACACAAGCAGAAACTAACATTTCAAACTTTCAATCGTTCACTGATTCAAGCACTCAGCTGAAAAATGCTCACTGGTTGATTTTGTCTAAAAATGCTGCTTGTTTGTTTGTGTTAGCAACAGAAAGATTTAACTTGAGCTAATTATTACCATCAATTAAAAAACACTTCTTTTACCGTTTGTCAAGGATCACAATGAAGTATGATTGATTTCAGTCATTGCTCATGGCCCCGTTTTTCTGCTCCAAATAAACCGAAGGATAAATCCAGTTGCTGAGCCAGTCCCTTGAAGCGCTGACCTTTTGATAAGCTCATCTCTCATATTTATGGCAGCTTGGACGAGCTTTATTGCCACAACCTAGAAATTGTTCATGTTGACATACAATCATTTACAAGATTTTTTTCCCCCCAGAACCCTCAAGGCTCAACATCACTGAATGTGTGTTAACAACGTGAGATGGTCCTTGAAGCCGAGTGACTTGGCATTCCGCTTCACCTGAGATTTGGTTGTCACCAAAAAAAGGGGCGTGAAAGACGTGTTTTGATAAGAAACCTTGATATTTCACCGGTAAAATTATCATATTTATATTCCTGGGCTTGCCTGGGTTAAACAACTGTAATTTTTATCATTTTTGTTGGATTAATTCATCTATTAAATTCAACTCAACAAGCCAGACAAGAAGAAGAAGTTCACTTTTCCAGGGGGAGGGCTGTGAACAGCTTCAATTGCCAACTAAATAGAGAGATTAGCTGCTGCCTGTCAGTGAGAAGGTCACAGGTTCAAATCCCATGTGTGGGTTTTCTCCGGGTACTCCGGTTTCCTCCCACAGACCAAAGACATGCACGTTAGACTGATTGGTAACTCTGAATTGTCTCTAGGTGTGTGAGAGAGTGAATGGTTGTTTGTCTTGTTTGTCTCGGTGTCCCTGTGATGGACTGGAGACCTGTCCAGGGTGTCCCCCACTTCTCGCACTGTGACTGCTGGATTTGAACACCAGTGACCCAAAAAGGAAGAAGCGGGTAAGGATCATGGATGGATGGAGATAGGTGGCTTAATGGTAACGGGGGGGCAGGTAAAATGGGCATGGCAGGACAGAGGAGCAGGAACTGAAGAAAAATAAAATGGCAGGAAACACATGGAAGCACAAAAAATAATTTGAACACAAAGAAGACAGCAAATAAACAATAAATCTCACAAGATAGACAAAAGGAAACAAAAACGTCAACATGAGAGAACTAAAGCCTAAAATCTCAAAAACACACAGAACCCAGGACTGTGATATTAATAATCTACAAAACAGCTGCTTGTACCATTTTTTGATTAATGTGTTTGTTAATGGAAGACCCTAAATTACACATTTAATAAGCAGATTACCAATCCCATAAACTCTCCTAACTAACTTCCTATGCTAGCTGTGCTGCAGTGCTAATTCCAGTTGTACAGAACAATTGTAGACTGAGTTTTTACTGTGTGTTTATTTCTGTTCTTCTCTTCAACAGTGCTGTTGGTGTGAAGCTAACAATGTTCATGCCAAATGACACATTTGCCCGACTACAGCTCAGATATTTTTTCTTTACCTTGCTGCTTTATGTTCAAATATCCACATTTTTAATACAAAACACAGGCTCCTCAAATACAATATGGAAGCTCATGTAAACTGAATATTATGGCTTCACTTTTTTGTACTAATGTTTTGTACAGACCTAGCTGGAGATACTTCGGCCATCATTATACCCAGACTTTGGTCCAAACAAGTTAATCCGTCCTCTGACCGGAGACGGTAGAAGCCATCACGTTTTGGAGGTAAGGGCAAACAGATTCGAAATCAATTATGGTTTACAGCGATTTATTTACAGTGAATTTACTGAAGGGTACTATTTACAAGGAGGTCTGGAACACCTGAAGGAGGAAGAAAAGATGGTGAGTCCAGGACCATAGAAGACGGTATGGTGAATCTCAGGTTGTAGATGTGGAAAGTGGATACCTTGACGTGTTGAGAAGGAGGAAATGGTTCCAGGTAAGTCGGGCTGGTGGTGGAAATGTGACTGAGCACCTGATGGGGATGGTTCCTTGCAGGCACTAGGAAGTAGATGAGGTATCCAAGGTTGGAGACTCGGGAGGCAGGCACTGGGAGCATGAGGTAGAAGGCTGATAGCAAATACCAATTGGCATGTAATGCTCCAGCAAGGAAGGGAACTCTCCTGCTGTCCTTTATACTCCCGGAGCTCCTCAGGGAGATCACCCACAGCTGCTGCTCACTGGTGCCACCCAGCAACCAGGAACCTGGGGAAAAAGCTGATTCCCTACAGTAGCAGACTGTTCTGTTGGAAGTTTCTTCCTGTTAAGGAACCACCAATCTGCTGCTCAGGATGGGACTACCAGAAAAGCTTGGATGCAATCTGCTGGCTTCCTTAAATAGATAACTTGCAATAATTATAATTTTCAAATGTATGTGAATGTTTTTGTACAGGATTGAAGGAAGGATGGATTGAAGGATTTTTGTATTGTCATACCAGCTCACATTTCAATGTTTGTGGTATGACATTCAGACTCAGGTCCCAGATCAAGAAGCCTAAGAATTAACAAATAAATAAATACAAGAGTACAAATATATATACAATAAATGAAGTTTTTTAAGTACAGTACAGTGCCCTGAAATGACTTTTGTTGTTGCTGAGTTGTATTAATTTAAAAGTAACAGATTCTGTTGGGGTCCGCAGCACACTACTCAGTGTTCTCAAGAGTAAGAAGTGTGTAATAAAAAGGCCGAATGAGTCACTCTATAAATTCTGGTTATCTGTCACCAGCTCCTTGTTTGTCTGACTGATCCTGGTTGGAACCATCTTTTTCCCTTGTTAATGTGAGCCTTCACTTTCACTGAGCTGAGAACACACAGCTGAGATAAGGGCTCCAGTCAGTGGTGAAACCAGTGAGAAAACATGGTGGACGGAGCCATCTGGACAGCTTTTCTCCGTCTTCGCTCTGCTGAGCACAAAGCTGGGGCCACCTGTCTTGTCTGCTGCACTATTCACCAGAAGCTGGGTATAACCAGGATGGTAAGACAAAATAATACAAGTGTGTATGTGTTCCCTTTCCACCCTGAGTGCTTGACAGGAAAAATATGAGCAGGAAGAAGAGAAGAGCTTTCTAAAAGCCTACAATATTATGCATATTCTCTTTCGACTTATTGACTTTGTCTTGGGACAAGGTCGCTGTGGAAAGCTTTGGTGACAACAGTCTCTCAGAATATTGGATTCTATCTGCATCTATTAGCTAATCTTTTGTCATAAAACAATTTGGAAGTGAAATTATGGTGTTTTGAAGAATAACAGTCTGACAACCAGCTAAGGTTTCTGTGTGTTTTACTAAATAACAAAAAAAGAGTTTAGTAACTTCCCAACAACGGTTAAAAAAAAGTGGAGATAATGAATTCACAACTATCCACACAGCTAGAAGTCATGTGCTAAACTCAAAGACTGGAAATTTTAAAGTGGGACCAGAGATCTTTGCAAGCAGATTGTCATGCGAGTACGCCATGACAGATAACTATCGAAGACATTTTGTTCGGCAACCACAAAGCAAGTTTTTCTTGAAACCAACTGTCAGAAACGATAGCAGATAAAAAGTCGAGTAACCTGACAGAAAGAAAAAAAAAAAAACGCAAAACGTTCTAACACCAACCTGGAGTAGTTTTGCTGCAAACTTTCTGTAATCATTCTATCCACGCTGGTTAATTCACACACTTTTTGCCCCACTCCCTCAGGCAGGAGGTTGAGGAGCATTAAGTGTAGAACACCTTCTACCCTGAAGTTGTTAGACTCATGAATTCCTAACCAGGATTATCAATGTGAAAAAGAAAAAAAAATCATTGTAATGCCACTTAGTTATGTGCTGCTGATCTCACACTGCTGATTTATTTCATGCTGCTGATTAGTTCATGCTGCTATGTTCATTCATACCTATCTGCTCACCACAGACTCATGTTCATGCTGCTGTTGTTCGGCGTATTGCTTTGAACTATTAGTGTTTAGCGTATATATCTTAGAACCTTATAACAGTTTCTTTTTACAATTTATATTTTTGCCATTGTTGGATGAAACTGGGACCCTGTAGTTTACCTCCTATGAGTTGTTCTCTCCCTTCATTATTATCATTAATTTCAAAATTTCTTAAATTTGTTTTTATTGCTCGCAATGAAGTTTTGTGATGGCCACTAAATTTAATTCAATTTCCAACACAATTTTCCACAAGTCATAGTATATTGTGCTGTATTTTATACTAAATTGAATGATGTATCATACCATGTGATTTCATTAATGCCTCATCCAAATGGTCATTTAAATAAATATTGTGGCACATTGAAATAATTTTTACCTACACACCAAACTGAGACCAGAAGAGATTAAATGTCAACAGAAACGTTCATCATTGTGAGGTATACATTATGTACTTAATTAATAATTTGGCTCAGAGAAGAAAAAGAGTTGTGCATTTTACTTTAGAGAAGTGGCACAAGCTCAGCCAAAACTGCTGAGAGGAAAAAATATGATGTTTGCAATCAATTAGGACCAATAATGGCGGGAATGTTGGGATCAGTCCTGCACTGAGAAGTTTAGATATTCTTGAATTTCACACCAAGTTTAAAGTTTTTCCATTGAAAATGCTGAGTAATAGAAGCATGTATGAACATTGTCAATGACCTCAAATATTAATATGGGTTTGTAGAACCGTATGTGTTGGATGACATGAGTACAAGTAAGGACCATTGGCTTGAAATGATTGTTTCAACCTAACTGGCTGGAAGAAAATACATATGGAGAATATTACTGAATGTGATGAACATCAGAGAAGATTTAGAAGTGAACATACTTATTATTACTAAAAAACAAGTTGGTGTTGTTTGTAAAACAGCATATAAGTGACACAACACCTCTGATTAAACCTCACTCTAAATAATTCTGACTTGAACACATCTTTTTATAGATTACCATAACACTGTGGGTGTATCTAGTGAAACTAGAAGAAACATCCATCAAGCCTGTCAGCACAGTCTCAAGACAGGAAACTAGAGAAGAGACCCTGTAGGATGAGCTTTACTGATCGTGGCAGTGATTACACCATCAGAAACGACTGGAAGGATTCCAGTTACCTTCTAAGTTAAACTATGGGATTTTGAGACTGAAAGCTTGTAGAAAACGTTACAGGTAAATATTGTGACAGTTCAGATCAGCTGTTGCTTTTGAACATTGGTTAGAGCTGTCGCCTCTTTGTGAGGTCACAGGGTCGCCTCACAGCCCGAGGTCTGTCTGGGTCAGGGGTCTGCAACCTGCGGCTCTGGGGCCACATGTGGCTCTTTGGTCCTTGGTCTACAGCTCCTTGAAGCTTTAACCGAACATATTGCAAAATATTAATTATTTGGTTTTTACACCCACAGTAAAGAGAATTGGAAAGTTTTAGCACTTTTCTGCAAAGGTTTAAAAGAAAATAATAAAACATGGAGAAAATAATGTTGATTGGCTTTAGCTACGTCATTTATCCAACTTCCTGCCTTACAGTAGGATCTTTCTTTCAAATCCACCAGAAATTCTTTGAAGAAATATGATAAATAATTGATATAGATAAATAGATAGATAGACCTAATTAAACTTAAATACAAAAGATGCTTTTAAATCAAAATTTTAATGTCACATTTGCATATTCAACACAATGGCCTTATATTTAAACACACTTTAAATATATGCTTTATTATTTTAAAGTGGGATACATAATTATTTTTATTTTTCTAAAATTAAAAGGAAGATGCACATAAACCTGCGAAACATGTATTTTTCCCCTTGTTTACATGAATGTGGTCTTTTCTTAAGCCCTAAAATGTAAAATACTAATAAATGTCAAAATTCATTATATAATTTTTATTTATTTAAAGTCACTCCCTCTGGCTGGAAACAAAAAAACCTTCATATGAATTTGAAGTGGCCCATGAGCCACCAGTTGATAATTACCGTTGTAGCAGATTTTGCAGCTCTAGACACATTTTGTTTAGTAAGTGAAGGCTAGAAATGGCTCTTTTGATCGAAAAGGTTTCAGACCTCTGGTCTGGATGGAGTTTGTTTTCCCAGTGCATGCAAAGGTTTTTTTATGGGTTTCCTTTTCTTCCACAGACCAAAAACATGCATGTTAGCTTAAATGGTAACTCTATTTTGTGGTCGAGAGCGTGAATGGTAGTTTGGCTCCATGGGTCCCTGTGATGGACTTGTGACCTGTACTGGGTGTACCCCGCTTCTTCCCAGTGACTGCTGGAGATACACATGGAAAGGAGAAGTGGGTAAAGATAGATGGATGCTGCCAGAGTTTGTGCTGGTAAATAACCACAAAACTATGCAAATAAGCATTTAATATAACAATATAAAGGATTCTGAAGTAGTGTTTGTTATTTACTGACATTTTTTTTGCATAATTTTCTTTTATTTTTTCTCAATTTATATGCTTTCTTTTATGACTGTCTACTGTTGTCATCATTCTAAAACAGGTCTTTCTTGTAAACGAGTCCTTGAAGCTCAACGAGACTAACCCGTATAAATGAAAGGTTGAATGAAGTTGTAATTTGGGGGATTTGAGTAGTTTTAAGACAGATGCAGTCCACTTTGATCCAACTCAAACTAGCCATTAGCTCAACCTGTTCCAAACTGAACTCTGTTTCAATACAGTATTTTGTTCATAATATTTTCAGGTAAATTCACTTGAAAAAATTTCAGGTATTGTTTCAAGTACATTTATAAAAACGACTTGCCTCCTAACAATGTTTTTCTCTCATTAAAGGCAGTCCTGCATCTTTCAGTAACAATAAAAAGCATTCCTCTCTTTAAAGGACTGCCTTTTTCTCCCAAACAGTTTGTTTCTGAAGGCTAATCAATCCCCAGCCAATCTAGAAGCACATTCAGATGGCCTACTTTGTCTTAAACCCAACAGTTGGGGGTCTTGCCCTCTAATTAATCCGACTTGTCCCTCTGCTAAACACTGGATCAGTTTGCAGGACTGCTGCATTATTCAGCACAGTTGTGGGTGGCAGAGGAAGTCTGCGGCCAGGAGTCACATTACTCCGCAAAGCAGCAAAGCTAGAGAAATGAAGAAAAAAATGAAATGAATAGAAGAGGAGTTGGAATGAGTGGGGATGTACTATGTTTTAAAAAAGGAGAGAAATAAGGTGAGCTCTAAGACAGACTGGAACCACAGCTGGGCCTTTAGGCATAAAAGCTGCGTATGTTTTTTCAACACATCAAATGACCAGTTGACAACGCAACATCTTCCTCCTCTTTTATTGATAATCATTTTCCCAAACAAGAACCCACCCCCCAGCACCAATGTACATCGGTCCTCTCCGTCTCTTACATTAAATAGACCCCCTCGTCTTCACAAACACAATGTTCAAAAACACAGTAGTCATTTATTCTCAGGTCATACGGAAATGAACGAGTGAACTCAGTGATCCTGCGCTGGCAATGGCAGCAGTTACAATAGAAAGCTCTGGAATGGTGAAAGTACGACACACTCACATGGGAGATGAAATCATTCTTGTGGAGAGGCGAGTATTCTGAAATCAATAAAATTGAATGCGAAAAAATAATAATTCCTACATGCTCTGAGTGCTGAGCTAAACAATCAAAGAGATTCAGTTCATACACTGATGCAGGGGTGAAAAATAAAACTCACAGAAGGTTCTTTTACAGCACATTCAGCTTTGTGGTTACGCAGTGAACATCTTTACTCAGGGCAAACATATTATTCACAAATATTCACAGCACAATATACATCTGTATGTACACATTCCTTCCAGTCTGGAGAGAAAAAAATATTTTTTTGTATCTTCCTGACAAAAACAAGCTGCACATCATAATTCTGGTACCAGAAGCATACGATGAGCTGCAAACTAACAGCATGGTTCAAGTTGGCCTCCATCATCAGATGGAAAAACTTTCTTCGTTAGTTCATCGCTTCAGGCGACTCCTGTTAGAAATGCAGTACGACGTTTTTCGACTAAGATTAGCAAAATTGTCGTCTTGTGCTCCTTTACAAATAAATCATCAAGGCGACAAAACCAACCTTTGCACCATTTCCAGAAGAACTCAGAATGGAGGGTAAGTAAATGGTAGAATGGAGCTCAACCCAACGTTTAGAAGGAAATGTAGCAAAAACTGATCTGAGTTCATCAACGAGATTCAGCTGAACATTCTGGACTCCCTACATATGGAGGATTTGCCACTTTGGGCGAGGTGAAAGGAATGTGTATGTACCAGCAGACAGGATGAATGTTTAATCACTCGTGTTCTGAGTAGCTCAAATGTACTGACCTTATTGTAACTGAAGATACAATGAAATGTAGAGGAGATTTCCAATAAAGTTAAGTCAGTTCCTCTGGACAGTTTCTTTATGCTGAAGCATTTCATCTTTCATCCAAAAGACTTCATCAGTCCGAGAAGCCACAACAAACTCAAGATTTATAAATAGCACCTTCTCTCTTGAACATGAATCAGAATGTTCTGAAGCACTTTGGCCATGGCCGTATGAATCGTCGGGGGAGGGTTGACTACAGAAACCATCTGAGCACCAGGAGAAGGTGCTATTTATAAGACTGAGTTTGTTGCAGCTTCTCGGACTGATGAAGTCCTTTGGATGAAAGACGAAACGTTTCAACAAGAAGGAACTGTCCAGAGGACCTGACTTAACTTTGTTGGATTTTTCTACCTGGATTATTGAGCGTAAATCAGGATGGAGATTTCCTTTATTATTTTGAACATCAAGTTTTATCATCAGGTTTCAAGTGAAGAGTTACCTTGACAGATGCATAAAGTTATAAACAGACTTGTGCCACAAGCGAAATAATCCATAATGACAGATGGAAAAATAAATAACTACAAATAAAGTGTTGTATGATAGATGTCACCCTCTTAAAAACAAGACTACAACCACTGCAGTCCATTCAACCTTTGTTTCAGGTCATTCTTCACAAGAGTTGATAATCCGCACGGCCTTTTGCCGAGCACAAAATCACCATTTAGCTGTTTTTTTGTGAAAAATGTGATACAATACAGAAATAACATAAGGTGTTGAAGTAGCAATAAAAAAAGTTTTTGTGGGCTAACATGTAAATATAGATCACATGGTTCTCTGATACTCGGTGGAGGGGCTAAGCTGCAACTTCTTATTTATCGGGATGGGTTCTGTGGTACCTTCCCCGTCCACCTTGCTAATCTTTTTCCAAAAGGAGCGTTGGGGAAAATGGTTAAATGAAACCCATTCAAAAAAACATTAAAGAAATGTAAAAGGAATTCTATTTGTGGTTCTGTAAAAAAATACAACAGTTTTCTCTCCGTGTGATGTGACTCAGATGTGAATCACATATTCCAGAGAGCTCCAGCGGTCACGGAGTCCAACTAGTAGCTGAAAAATAGAAGCAGGTTCTCTGGACAGATGTTTCTCATTACTCTCTCTTCACAATATATCATTTCCATATCATACATTCTGTTCCATGTGGTGATGCACAGTGGATTACTTTCCCCTGCGGTATTTTTTTATTACACAGCCATTTTTCTTTTTAATTTACAACACTTAATGTATAGCAACATTTTCTAAATGAGCCTCACATCCGAAGAGATCAAGATCTAACTGGTTGAACTTAGCAGGTAATTTACAGAAGAACCAAACAGCTTAAAGAACAAATGGGTAAAAACCTGTAATTCTCTAACTGGTGAAACACATCACCACAGTATTCTTGGTACATCATTTTTGATGTTAGCACTACGGCATCTCCTTACAGTTTCGCTGCTGGTCCTTTTTCTTTTTATTCGTACTGGGTATAAAATACAAACAATCCCTTGGATCATACTCTCTGTTTGTTGACATCTATTAAAATGAAGTGATAGAACAAAATATAGCGTTCAAGTCAGTCAGTGGGATTGGCACTGTGAGAGTAATGAGACGGGGATCTCTCCCTGTAATCCCAGCCCACATGCTAATCCAGCATACAAATTATGGCAAAATACAATACAATGGAATACTGTACAGTTTATGCCAGTTTACAGTTCATCAATACTGATGTAAACCAGGCTGGTTAGCTCTAATGCTGCTTGTCTATTAAACTTTTTGCTGCTGTTTTCTTTTTCTTGTTTTCTATTTACAGCTGCTTGTTAATCATTTTAGATTAGGAGTTGATTTAAACCCATGTTTCTTAACATTGAACAATAAGGCAGTTTATGGTATTGTACATAAGTCTTGCCACTCTTCAAAAAAACAAAAATGCCTCCAAGTTTAGGTAACTTTGGAATTAACGTCCGGCCTCCTCGCTGTTGAAATGAAATGATGGAGCACAGGCGCGGTGAGCCTTCCTCAGTACAAACAGGTCCAGAGTTGTTCTGCTGCTGCAGAAATTCTCAGCGCAAATGATTCAGTCCGAGAGGCAAAGTGGACCACAAAATAAAAAAATAAAATACATCAAAACAACACCAACAAGGAGGAAATAACAACTGTACATTAAAGGTTAAAATTTAGAACCTTGATGGAGTTTTTCTATTCATCCTTCATGCTTCTTTAAAGACCAAAGGTCCAAACTTTAAAGAAGAGGGGGTGTCACTTGGCGACCCCAGAGCAAATTGGCAGAACACGGGATACAGCTGCTGTCATAAACCGTTAGTTGCTATCTGCCTTCGAAACAGTCCAAGTACTCCAGGACAAGGTCATAGCAAAATCGATACTGGTCCTGGAAAAACACACAAATCGAAGAATGAAGGAAAAAAAACTTTTCTATCTGTTGAGAAACAGTTTTTATTTCTTTACAGCCTTTCTTACCAGAGACTCCACCATGTTGGGTTTGCAGTTGCGTAGAGTTTTGACAGCATAAAAGATGTCCACCATGTTCTGGTACTGGATCATCTCAAGGAGGATGTTGCAGGCACAGAAGCTCCCACTGCGACCACCACCATTGCTGTGGGGGGTGTGGGGAAAGAGAGGTCTGGTTAAAAATAAATCACAGACAGCAGAGGAGTCAATAATGTTGAAGTTGCCTTCCTATATGTGCCATCGTCTCATTGGCATCAGAAGCATTTGTAACGAGGGGGAGAATGACAGTGATGGTGGTGTGGGGGGTGTCTGGGGATCATCTCCCAGAAAATTTTGTCATCAAGATCTTGGTGTATTTTAATGGGTTGTTAAACATCTATGTGTACTTACATAAGTAAACACTGAATCAATAACTATTTTAAAGTTAATGGCACAAAAAGAAGTAGTCTGACCAACAGCTCTCCTTGTTGAATAGAGCACACTCCACTTCTCTCACACATCCTAAAACCTCACCCCCGGTCAACAACTGCTGGCACTAATGTAGCGCTAAGCTAGTGCGCAATACAGAGGTGTTTCTCCCCCTATTCCCCCTGCCCTGTTTACAAAAAAAAAAACTCAGAGATGAGTGCCCTACCAGGCCAAGTGACCTCTGGAAAACGCTGCATGTAGGTAACCAGGAAGACCTGGCATGGACTTTTAGTGGTTTGAGTATTCTCCTAATAATCAAGTGGAAACATAGGCGTCGCAACCATTATATGTGAAGGGGACAAGTCCCCCACACATTAAAAAAATGTTAATTTGGAACCCCCCCCCCACACACACACACACACACACTTTTACTATGAAACATTAGTTCAGGCCGCGCAGTTTCTCTTTCTTCGTGAACAAATCCATTCCACTTGATTAATAGGAGAATACTCAAACCACTAAAACTCCACTCCTGGTTTTCCTGGTTACCTCCAACTCTAAACACAGCAGCCTGTTGCCACTGTCACAATATCAGTGGTCACAGAATATTGTGTAACACCTGCAGTCTTTCTGTGCGTCTCCTCCTGTCTCGGCATAAAATGCGCACAGGTGGAGGAGATGGAGACACCTCTGTGTTACTCGCTCGCCAGTTTAGTATGCTTAGTGTGGGCAGTTGTTGACCAGGGGGTTGATCATAAACATATATACATGGTTAGGAGGAGACAAGTGGAGCGCTATGTCTGTAGCATCTTAGCTTAGCAGTAACTGTGACGTTGTAAGACGCTGCAGGTGTAAGAGACGCTGTGTGTTCAGGTGCATTAAAGTTGAAATATCTTTAAAACCCCACACCTTATTGTCCTCAAGCTTCGTGAGAAACATCATTTAGATGAGTAGTGTTGAACACAAGTAAAGTCCAGTGGTGATGTTTTTTTATTCTCTATAAAGACAAATAGTGCTGATCTGTATTAAAGTGTATTGAAGTTAAAATGTCTTTAAAACCCTCAGCTGAATTTACACAAACTTGGTGAGAAACATGTTTTAAATGTGTGGAATTAAAGGAAATCTAGGTGAAATGTTGCTTTTTTGTTCACTAGTGAACACCTTTTTTTAAAAGCATGCACACATGCACACACACACGTGCACACACGCACACCTACACACATCATTGTGTCCCCCCCACATTACGGATGCTTCCAATGCCCTTGAGTGGAACAAATTTGTTCACAAAGAAATTGAAACAGCGCTGGGTGAATTAATATTTAATGGTAAATGTGGGGAGGTACAAAATAATATTTTTGTAAATGTGAGGGGGACATGTCCCCTTCACATATAATTGATGCAATACCTGTGCATCTTTTGTACTGTTTTGTTAAATTTATTTTCTAAATTAGTTTTTGCAGATGTTAGGTTTGTATTGGCACTAGATAAAGGACATAAGTAACCCTTCATAAGATGTGTTTACTGGTTTATTGATCTCCTCTAAGAGATGGCCCCAGGATCTATCAGTGTGACTTGGACCAGCGTTCTGACTTTGCCTGGATTTATCTGAATTTACAGTTTTATTGATAGGTCTAGCAGTATGATTACTAGATGCAGCACAGAAAGCTAGGCTAAAAATGTATTGAAAAAATACCACAGGATTTTAGTGTATTGCTAAATAGGAACAACCATCCGAGTTTAAAGTGAAACAGCTGCATGTAGCAGGCGATTGACCCATTATATACCAATGTGTCACAGTCTTAATCGTGACAACCGAAGCACAACCGTAGCTGTAGACACAATCACAGTGACAGGCCGTGTCATCCCACGACTACAGTCATAACTATGGTGACAGTCTGTCTCGATTAAACTCAGCAGCTGTCGAGGAGAGGGAGAGAGAGAGAGAGAGAGAGGTGAATCAGCTTGTCTGGTTATCTTTCTGACTGCAGTGGTTCAGACTCATGCTTGAGCAGCATCAATCAAAGGTATCTCAACAACTGCTGTAGTTAAAACCAGCAGCATTTTACCACATTACACATTGCCCTGCATCACCATGTGAAGATTTAATGCAATACAAATGTAAGGGCAAAACATTCATTCAACCTTTATTTATACAGGTTAGTCTCATTGAGTCGCGAGGACTCATTTACACGATTGGCAAGACAGAGGGATCAGGCTGGAAAAGATGTGCAGCAGGTTAGGCTTATTAAAGATAGGAATGATAATGTTGTAACAAGTGAAGAGAGTGTGATGGAAAGATGGAAGAAGTACTTTGAGCAGCTAATGAATGAAGAGAATGAAAGAGAAAGGAGTAGAGGTCATAGAAACTGTGGACCAGGAAGTGGGAAAGATTAGTGAGGGTGAAGTTCGGAAAGCTCTGAAAAGAATGAAGAAGGGGAAGGCAATAGGACCTGATGACATACCAGTGGAAGTTTGGAAATGTCTTGGATAGATGGCAGTGAGGTTTTTGACTCAAATATTCAATGGCATATTTGAGGGTGAGAAAATGCCTCAGGAATGGAGAAGAAGTGTGCTGGTGCCCATTTTTAAGAACAAGGGTGATGTAGAGTTGTAGCAACTACAGGGGAATTAAGTTGATGAGCCACACGATGAAGATCTGGGAGAGAGTTGTGGAAGCAAGACTTAGATGAGAAATGACTATCTGTGAGCAGCAGTATGGTTTCATGCCAAGAAAGAGCACCACAGATGCCATCTTTGCTTTAAGAATGCTGATGGAGAAGTACAGAGAGGGTCAGAAAGAACTCCATTGTGTCTTTGTGGATTTAGAAAAAGCATGTGACAGTGTGCCGAGGGAGGAGGTGTGGTATTGCACGAGGAAATCTGGAGTGGCAGAAAAGTATGTTAGACTGGTACAGGACATGTATGAGGACAGCAGGACAATGGTGAGATGTGCTGTAGGAGTGACAGATAGCTTCAAGGTGGAGGTGGGATTGCATCAAGGATCTGCTTTGAGCCCCTTCTTGTTTGTTCTGGTGATGGACCGACTAACAGATGAGGTCAGGCGAGAATTCCGATGATGATTGCAGATGACATTGTGATCTGTGGTGAGAACGGAACAGGTGGAAGAGAACTTGGAGAGGTGGAGGTTTGCACTTGAAAGAAGAGGAATGAAAGTCAGCCGTAGTAAGACAGAGTACATGTGTGTGAATGAGAGGGAGGCTGATGGAACAGTAAGGCTACAAGGAGCAGAGGTCACAAAGGTGCAGCACTTCAAGTACTTAAGGTCCGCTGTCCAGGTAAATGGGGAATGTGGTAAAGAAGTGAAAAAGAGAGTCCATGCAGGATGGAGTGGATGGAGAAAAGTTTCAGGAGTGATTTGTGACAAAAAGGTGTCAGCAAAGGTCAAAGGAAAAGTTTACAAGACAGTGGTGAGACCAGCTAGAATGTATGGTCTGGAGACAGTGGAATTGACAAAAAGACAGGAGAAAGAACTGGAAGTGGCAGAAATGAAGATGCTAAGGTTCTCCTTAGGAGTGACGAGGCTGGATAAGGGTACCTGAAACCACAGCCTGCTACTGGCCCAGTGACTGTGTGTGTTCTGTAGTGAAATGAACATGGAGGAGATATATGCAGAGGTCCAGATCAACCCAGCTGAGATTCACTCCTTGCCTCCATCGTTCAGCAGTAAACGCAATATTGAAAGCTGACATTTTGGATTGGAGATTCAAGAACAGCCAAAGGCAGCTTAAAGAGGGCTTGTCTTTGTGGCAGTGTTACAGAACAGTGTTGTGAAAGCGGAGACTATAAAACTGAAAAATGTTCATCTAACACATGTGTACAAATACATTGTAGTTTTGATTGAATCTGAATTGTTAAGGGTAGGGATTATATAATTTTTTTCACTGCATCACAATAACATGAACAATTCGGAATCAATATAAACAAGTGAAAAATTGTGTATTATTTATTATTAGTAATTTCATAATGAGGAACTCTAAAGTGCAGAAGTGCAGCACCCGGATAGTTTATGGAGCACACACAACAGAGACACACTAATGAAATGGTGGACTGTGTCATTGAACACCTGTGATTGGAAGTATTGCAGCTTCTTTAAAGTTAAAGGTAAAAATAATGTTTAAAAGATCCACACTGCCGTATATGAAAGTTTTGTACATGTTTCCACTTGGAGAAGAAAGAATAAAAACAGCCAAAGGTCTCTACTAGCTGCCACTGATAACAGAGGAGTATCATGTTGGCGACTTCAAAGTTTCCACCTAACTCAAAAAAAGTGAAAAGAATTATGAATTACAAAGTCCATTGCATCTTATTGCAAAAAAAAAAGTGTCCGCATTCACAAAGAAGTACACTGCCATTATCACACTCTACGACGGGATCAAAAACAATGTTGTGGAAACAAGCAGGTAAGAAAACTAACATTTATTTATGGACAACTATTGCCATATAAATTTACGTCACTGTACTCAGCATTTTGACTCTATTGTTCATTCAGTTCCCAAAATATTGTTTGAATAAAAATAACTATACTGTAGTGTAAAGCTAAATTTTCTGTTATTTTAAGGCCTGCGAGATTCTATGCTCAAGGTTTAGTCTGAAGTGTGATTATTGTTTCATAATCATTTAAAAAATGCATTTCAGCTCACTAAATCATAATAAAATCAAACGGTGAAATGTCTAAAGATTCCCATCCCCACTAATCGTTGGGCCGAGGCAATACACATCCATGTTTGACGATCGGAGTATAGATGCTATTCTTTTGGTTCCACGTTTATAACCACATTGTTTTGATATATCAGTATACACAAATAGATTTACCCTTCCAGAGGAGGGCAAAAAGGCTGTAGTTCTGGAAGACAATAATCAAGTTTAAGAAAGGTACATCAATGTAATTTGATAAGCCCATTTTAACACTTCATAAAAACAGCAATTTGATACAGCTCTTACAGCACAGACGAGCTATAAATATATTACGTTTATAAATATATTTATAAAATAGCAATATTAGAAACCCTGTAAGGAAGCATAAATTGAGAAATAACAGCACAGAGCGGTATTTCTTTCTGAAATACTGCGCTGGTCATCAGAAATGAAAGGTAATATCTATAAAGTACTGGAGGACAATCCACTTCCTCTCTCCAGAGACAGACAAAGCCAAGGTGGGCGTGGGAGACTGCAGCGTATACAAGTGATATTAAGGTAATCAATCGTCGTCAGAGCTTTGGCAGTGCTGGATTTAGTGTAGTGAGGACCATCGCATTCTGTATTAAGCCGTAATTGATTTGATCTCCATAATCTCCCTCCTGGTTGTTGTAGGTAACACTGTGTGACAGCGCTGAGTGATGTGCTTTCGGACGGGGAGGGGGTTTGAACGTGTGACGCGTCGCAATGAGGTAGACGACCCATTCATATTCATCAGCGGGGTGCTCGCTCGGGGGGCTTGGCACAACAGAGCAGCGTACTGTGCCACATACTGCACTACACAGTACCAATGCGCAGCGATTAAGCCAGAATTAGATTTTCCACATTATAAAACACTGGCATGATAAATCACTGCTTCTCGTTGCGCCGAATGACGGAAGAGGCTTGACACAATCTCCGTCTCTCATCAAACCGATTTGCTTGTGATGTTATTACACACGTTTTCGTGATGCACCCCTCCTGTGAACGATCCTTCGCTTTTAAATGCACTTTTAAATGTCAGCCTTGAGAAGCTGTAACTTGCTGTGCAGGACCTTTTCAGGCCAGACTAAATCCATTTCTGCCTTCTCTCTGTGTGTTTTTAGAGCATGCCTGATTACTATTCAATAATTATTCTTCAATTTACATCATGATTTCCAGTTCACTGCCCCTCCTGGGGATTTGACTGAGAAAAGAGTGACCAGTTTAATAGAGTATCTCTAACAGTCTTTATACTGGAACTGCAGTCTCTGACAGAGGTGTCTGAGCAGAGGATGCTGAGGAAACTGCTCCAGATCCTGAACATGTCACACCCCCTGCATGACACACTGGATTCTTACCGCAGCACCGTCAGTCATAGACTGAGACCACTGAGGTGCTCCACAGAACAACACAGGAAGTCCTTCAAACTTTTCAACTCCTCCCCTTTCTACCCACAGGGCTGCTGTTTAATATACCATATTATTTTACATTATTAGTGTTTAGTGTATATCTTAGATCGTTTAGCATTCGTTTAGCATATATTTTAGATCCTTGTATACAGTTTCTTTTTATACTTTATATTTTTGCTATTTTTGGGTGTAACTGGGACCTTGAGTAGACAATGTCGTTCCACCTCATGTACATGTGATGCGAATGACAATAAAGAATCTTGAACCTTGAAAGATTAAGTCTGCACTACAACCAACACGTTAATGTTTCTGTCTGCACCTGACCTGTTTTAGATCTTAATTGTTGGTATTTTTTATATTCTGTTTTTTTTTTTCTGTTGTTTTCTAGATCTTGTGTGATTCCTTGTGTACAGTATGATCCTTTGTACTGAAACTCTGGCACAACAATTTCCTGCGGGATCAATAACTGCCGTTTCTTTTGTTTTATTAATATTTTTATTTAGAGCTTTAAACACAGAATGTTTCACTTAAAAGTGTGGTGTCACACTATTTTTTGAGCTGGTTAGATTTTCCAAAATATTTTACTGTTCTTACTACTATAACTTTTACACTTCTTATAAAGTTTGTACATTAAAACAGACATTTTTGTCATCTCGCACCGTGTCTGTCACTGCCATAGAACCATAAGGTTTTCTCTCAACCCGTCAGAGTGCAAACAGCACACTCCCACAGTGACTACAGTTATATCTGAGCTCTGAATTTGTCTTCAAACCTGAGGTGGTGGGTGTCTTTAACCCATCATATCTGCCACATTTTGCTCTGCACATAGATACGAACACATAAAATCTCTAGATGTTTTTGTTACTCACAGTAAGAACATTTTTCGGAATCATCCTATAGTTTATGCACAACTCTTTGACAATTTCTAGTTCTTGTCTGCCTGTCTAATGAAGAGCGGGACTGTGTGACCCCCACTTCCTGCGTTACCTATAAAAAGCATAAATCATCATGGCAACGCGTGACTCAGGGAATTCTGATTTTGTGGAAAAACACTGATGCATGTTGGAATTTCAGTCCTTGAGATCCTTCAAAATTGTTCTAGGAATTCCAATAAGTTTTACTGATAACTCACAGGCAGTGCACAACGGTGCGTCCTTCCCCGCACTCCCTCTGCCACTTGTGCACTTGAGCCAGCAGGTTGAGGAACGCCTTCTTGGAGTCGGGAACGTCGCGGTACGCCGACCAGCGCAAGAACTGGAACTGACACACCACCAGCTGGCCCTCTTGGAGCTTCAGAAGCACAGATCAGACGAAACACATGTCAGATTCCACGCATGTGTCTTAATGCACCAAATATTGTTGCAGTCTGCCTAAATGTGCCAATTCTCTCCAGACTGCATGCTGGCATTTCAGCTGTGCTAACTCAGCAGCCTGACTTACAGATATATATGTGTCTGGGGGTGTAAGTGGGGCCTGTGCTGTGTGTGAAAGAGGTCCCTGTGTGTTCATAACCTTGTCCTGTAGAATCTCACCTAATACTTAAGGACCAGTGGAGAACTGTAACTCATGCAAATTAGGCTGGCAAAGACACCCAACGATGCACGAAGGAATTGCCTCAGAGGAGGTGTGAATTTAAACCATGTTTTTCCTCTTTGTTCCACCCTTACCCCCACAGACTTATGCTTACAGTGCACTTCCTAAGACTTCTACTCCCTACCCTTATATATCATTGTCACACACGAGAAACATACATAATAACGCACAGAGAGGTACTAAAAGTGAAAAGAGTGTGCGTTATTTCTAATTTAATTCCTCCTGCATTGTGTCAAGTTGCCCTTTTCCTGACTGTGATGTGCTCTGCGTAAGAAAAAGTCGTGCCACCGGCAGCTGACAGAGGAGGCAAGGATGCCAATCAAGAAGGGAAGTTGTCACGCTGATTCTAATGGCAGGGGGGAGAACGCCTTGCATACAGATTTTTATCTATAATTGGTTGATAATGTCCCGAGCAGAATGCATCCACTCACTTATGCAAAGTGCTGCCAAAAATGTTTTCTGTTTTCTGAGCTGAGAAATAAAAATAAACCAATCATGTACCACCTCTCACTAAGACAGAACACTCAGTGCTTTTATTTGGCTTATTTCACAAGCTCCATCTAATTCAGTGCATCTGAGAAAAAAAAAAGTGTGACAAGGTTTGTGAGCAAATTAAAAAAAATCTGCTTTGGGGCATGAAGTAGTATACTCCACCTGAGATATGGTAGGGACGACGATAATGAAAGTTTGATCTTTTAATATGCCAAAAGGCACTGGAGAAGGGAAGACACCTATCTGAGTAATGGCAAATAGAAATTGAAAGGAGCAGAGTGACCTTGGTAGCATGCATGTTAATGGACTTCTCCTGTGTGTTTTCCATACAAAAAATATTTTGAATATCTATTGAATATCTAATATTTTGAATCTGTATGGGAATTCGTTCAATCTTATGGACAGCTGATTCTCAGAAAACAAAACAAACAAACAAAAAAATCTTTGTTGTATGTATAGACACTGATGTGCTACTCTAAAAACTGCCATATTGCCTCTGTTATATTACAGAGCAATTATTTTGAAGTGTGTTGTATAACGTCCTCTTGAGGAAACAACACTGGAGGACAGACTGTCTAAATTCACCTAGCTTTTCTCATCCATTCAGATTTAAAGGCATTCGATGAACAATCAGCAACCCTTTGACTGCGTGGCAGCTCTAAATGTACTGTTAGTCAAATGCCACGTTCACTGTCAGCTTTCTGTCTAGATTTCAGCTAATGTTGTGGAGCAACATGTCCTCCACAGACCTGTACCATGTCATAAACACTTACCCGTGTGACGTTCTTGACCCGAAACAGACGAGTGATGACATCCTCGTCTGCTGACATGGACAGAAACTCCACCTCCATGGGCCCGTACTGCTGCAAACCAGGCTCCGGCCAGTACTGCACACACGGCTTTGTGGGGAACATGATTGATAAGAGATTAGGCTTATCAGTAACGCCTTGAGGCATATGTACCAGTATTATTAAAAACAACAATCGAAGTAAAAGGTTGGTTTTTTTTGCACTGTAAAGAAAACTGTTATTGAATCCCATAAAGCAGAAAAAGAGTGCACTTTCTATAGTTCACATTTTCAATCTTACATTATGCTCTTATTCTCCAGGTTACCAACTTTCATGATTTTTTAAAAAAATGCCATATTGCAATTTTCTGTAAAAGATCTTTTTCTACTGACACAAACTTGCTGACAACAAAGTGAATTTTAAAGAAAATCAAATGTAGGCTCTATAACCTAAATACAATCATTTAGAGGCACTTTGGGGAGAAAACAGCAACATATTAAATTCAAATAATTGGTCCTAAAGATTTTATGCAACTCTATTTGAAGGAAACTATGGGCACAAGTAATAAAATGCCTTTCTGTCAACAACTTTGGTCATTTATACTCAATTAAACTTTATACTGTTATATCATCTTAAAGCAATGTGAACTTTTAGCAGCTTGATTACCATACACAAAACAGTTAAAAAACAACAAACAAACAAAAACCTCTAAAAAACACACCAACTAAAAAAAACACTGACAATCGTTTTAAAACATGGAGCTTAAATCTACCTCATGGTAGTAGCTGCTTTACAGAAAACAGACTAAAATATTCACAAGGTTAGAGTTTGCCTTAGCTATCATTGTCGATGCTTTGAGTGTTTTTAAGTGATTTCTGAATCTGTGTTCAGTCACACTGAACCAGTTTCTTGCTCTTTAACGGAGTACATCACCTCCATTGTTCCTAATCTGTTGGTTGCATTATGTCAGAACTCCATTATAATACTGTCACCCACCGCTATTAAAGGTGGACAATCATTTAATTGCCTCTGTCTGTATTTGTTTGTCTGTTAGCAAAATATCTCATGATGTGTTAGCAAAATATGTTGCGACGTTTTGGACAGATTTGAATGAAACAGAAATAATCTTTGGACGTACATCTACAGCTGATGAAATGTAGCGTCTCGCTGGTCTTTGACAGTTAGCAAACACTAAAAATTCAGTGAGATTAATGGAAAATTTGCCTACTTTCCTCATTTATTTTCACCATTTAGAGCCTCCACCAGTAGCAGTCCAGTGCACCACCCTGAGTTTTACAATCAACCTGATTCAACACAGCCACCACAACCATCTGATATTAGCTAACACAACAATTGCTTTACAGTACCGGTAGTCCATCAGTACTTCACGGTTCAACTTTTTCGGACTCGCTCTATCGCGGTTTGTGGACGTAAAGTCCATAATATTGAACAACAACAACAAATTGTACAGGACACATGATTGTCATCTTTAATATTACTCACGTGATTAGGACAGTACTAGATACAGTACTGTACAGTAAAAAGTTAACAAAAAAATTAAATACTTGGAACAGTAATCCTCCACTGTACTCTCGCTCATAATGACTACATTTCCCAGAAGGCAACAGGGCCCAGCCCAGAGGTAACATTTTCTTTCTGAAAAACCAGAGGTAAAGTTTTTATCTGGTCGGTGACTAGCGGATGCAGAGAAGCCACACTGAACCTGAGCAGAACCTGAGCAGAACCGGTCCTCCTGACCCATCAGTGAATCTTGAGAGATGGTACCTGGCCCACGAGGATTTCTAAGCGTGGATGCGTGCCCAAGGTCTGGAGCGGTTTCCGTAGCTAAATGGAACTTTTTTCATCCAGACTTGGACTCAAATCGACCACCTCTGGTCCGTGCCGTGCATTCCTTCATGGAATACTACTTTTTAATTGTTACAAACTTTTTTCTCCCACCTGAATTTTTTCTTTACGACAAATGAAATTCTTCATTCTCTTTCATAATAATCTATGGTATTTCACACGCTTTCATTTCACTGAATCTGTGCTTGATTGCTGTAATGACCCTTTCTTCCATCTTACTAAGCAAATGAGGGGATGACTCAAATTGTTAGGAAAAAAAGGGTGTTCAAAAACAGACAGACATCATTAAACGTACTTGTAGCTGCAGCTGATTTATAAAAAAAACTTGCATGTCTGAAAATGATTTGTTACAAACATTTGTTCTGAAAGTCCTGAACGTTGTGCCCCAGTCATTCTCGCTCTGATTGTGATTATTTTAAGAGCTAAAGCAGGAACGGGAAATGCTGCAGTACAGAGAAAAGAATATGCTCATGAGGAAAAAGTGGGACGGAAACAAAAAGAGCCTTGAAATGTGGCTGGGGGGCGGAAATATATTCTGAGATGGATCTTGAGGATTGAAGGAAAAAAAACTGGGATGTGTGTTATCAAGTCATGCTTTCAGACCAATGTGGTCAGGGATCAAAGCCCAAAAAGATGGCATGAAGAAACTAATCAGATACAGAAATAATGAAAGGCGGGACGTGTCAGGAAATGTAAAGTTCATATAACCTCGATTCTGAAAGTAAGTCTCAAACAAAAACTTCTGTGTGTCAGTTGACTCAAACATTGTGCTACATCTCAGTTCCCTTGTAATGTCAACAAATCAATGGCAATAAAAAAGCATGAAACACTTTGACCTCACCCAGGCAGAGTTAGACTGGTTGAGCTGGTTGAGCATGACCACTGCTGTGCAGCCGTAGTCAAAAACCAGCCTCCAAAAATCAGCCGTGGTGCCGGGCAAAGGGTGAGGGGTCACGATGAAGGCAGCCTGCCGGTGAAAGCTGTCGGCGAGCGCAGCGTTGATGTAATTGTTACTTTCCCCTTCTGTAGTAACCAGGAAAGCCAGGGCGCGATCAGGTGGCAGGACGTCCATGCTGCGGTTTTTCTCTCGGTTTCTGGGCAACAGAGCGATGCTGCACTCCTCCACATCCAGGTGGGGAGTCACCGAGTTTAGAGTCTGCACATGGAAATGTTAAACAGGTGAGCTCAGGAGCACAAGAACTTCATGACAGAAATGACACGTGTGAGACATGACAGGAATCGCAGATGTTAAAAACAAATAAAAAATAAAAAACACACACAGAGTGCAAAACTCTATAACATTACAAAGACAGTTCAGATCTTTTGAAGTGGAATTCTGTGAAAAATTATACACAATTATTTTCTTATAACCTAAAGTTTGCAGAAACAGACTTAAATTGTGAGCAGATAGAGGAGCTTTCGACTGGTCCAAGTGGGGCTGACCAAAGTGAAGGCAGAAGTGCTCAGGCTGCACCAAAAGTGCTACAGCTAAAAGATGTGGCTATTTGCACTAGAGCAGTTGCTACACCCTGGGTTAGAGAGGCTGTCAAGCTGAAGGAGGAGACCTATTGGGCCTTGTTGGCTGGTGGGACTCTGTGGGAGCTGGTCTCCACCAGGGCTGCCCGTTGTCACCAATTCTGTTCAGAACTTTTATGGACAGAATTTCTCAGTGCAGCCAGGGGAAGGAGAGAGTCCGGTCCGGTAGCCTCAAAACTCCATCTCTCTATTTGCAGATGATGTGGCCCTGTTGGCGTCATCGTGCCGTGAACTTCAGCTCTCACTAGAGCGGTTCACATGCAAGTGTGAAGAGGCTGTGATGAGAATCAGCGCCTCCAAATCTGAGGCCATAGTCCTGAGTCGGAAAAGGGTGGATTGCTCTCTTCAGGTCCAGTGTGAGGTTCTGTCTCAAGTGGAGGAGTTCAAGTATCTCGGGGTTTTGTTCATGAGAAAGGAAGGAATGGAGTGTGAGATTGACAGACGGATTGGTGCAGTATTGCAGACTCTGTGCCGGTCCATTGTGGTGAAGAGGGAGCTGAGCTGCAAGGCAAAGCTCTCCGTTTAACGGACCGTCTAAGTTCCTACCCTCATATATGGTCATGAGCTTTGGGTAATGACCAAAAGAATGAGATCGCAGATACAGGCAGTTGAAATGAGTTTCCTCCACAGGGTAGCTGGACTCTCCCTTAGAGATAGGGTGAGAAGTTTTGTTATTTGGGAGAGACTCAGAGTAGAACCGCTGCTCCTCCACATTGAAAAAAGAGCCAGTTGAGGTGGTTCAGGCATCTGGTAAGGATGCTCCCCAGGCGCCTCCCTAGAAAGGTGCTTCGGACATGTCTGACTGGGAGAAGACCCCGGAGAAGACACAGGACACACTGGAGAGACTACGTCTCTCGGTTGTCCTGGGAACACCTTGGGGTCCTCCCAGAAGAGCTGGAAGAGGTGGCTGTGCGTCTGGGCCCCCCTGCTCAAGCTGCTGCCCCGCGACTCAACTTCAGAACAAGTGGAAGATAATGGATGGATGGATATTTGCACTTGCAAGCTATTAAAATGTCTTTGCAAATACCTGTGTAATGTAAAATGTGTCTTGATGTGAAGTTATTACCTTTGGCATGAACTGCTAATAAATATTTGGTGACACCAATCCACTTTAGTCTTGGCATCACTTAGACTGTCAATCAATATGCTCAGGTATTATCCCTTTGCCCCAAACTGAAGCTACCAAAGAGTGATCTACAACAGGTAAGATATTATTTGTTCATAAGCTTTCCACAGAACCTCATCTAAAAAAAGGCATCTTAACCTGAAGTTGATGCTTTGACAAACTACATTAGCAGAATAATGGAGCTGTTGAACAAACGGCATCATTAAAATGAATGTGATGACATTTAAAGATTCTCTGTTGTTTTATTGCCATAATCACTTTAGTCAAGAGGAAACATTTTGGATCATTAATACGCTGCATCAATAATAGATCTATGACTTACTGATCTCAGTATTACTGATTAGTATAAAAAGGCAGAAAAAGCTCATCGGGTGCTGAAGAGGCTTTTAAAGTCAATGCCAGGCACACAAGTTCACACGATCAAAAAGAGGAATGTAACATTTTTCTTTTTGAAGAGGGAACAATTTATATCCTGAGTGCTGCACCACCTACAGTGCCAGTCCTGAGTCATAAAAAATCCATCCCTGAGAGCTCCGATTATATGTATATTTTATGAGGATGAATTAGAACAAAGTTAAAGAAGGAGAATAATCCTTTATTTTGTATCACTTGGAAATGCTAAATGTGAAATCAGTGAGGCTGATGTTTGACAATTAAATGAAACAAATAAAGCATGTGGGAATACAGCTGGCTCTTTAAATCAACATCTGATCAAATGTGCTGCGAATGAATTCCTTTAAACCGGGGAGGGATTTTATGTTACTCACAAAACGAGAAAACTGAAACTCATCTTGACACAAAAATATGAGGTAAATCTTTACAAAATAACAAATGCAGTAAGTCATAAAAAACAAAAACAACAACGTTTAAACGGTCACCTGAAACTCCTCACGCAGCTGAGAGGAGTTACTCTGAGAATCCACCCGCAGCATCTCCTTGTAGGTGACTGCAAACTCGTTCACAAGGATGGCTGTTTCTCCACACAGGCAGGCCTCAAGAATGGCATCATGGATGAAAATATACTGCTCCTGAAAAAAAAAGAAAAAGACAAGAGGTGGAATAAATTGTATTTCTGCAGGATTCTAAGAGATGAACTTTCAGACAACACATTGGATGCAAACAGACATACAGCAGCAGGTTAGAAACATTCATTCATATAAATAGATTTTCAAACAATAGAAAAAAGGCAAGAGCACATTATTATTTTCACACAAAGACATGCAGCATTTGGGTATTAAACAGGTCTCTCTTGTAAATGAGTCCTTGTGAGACTAACCTGTATAAATAAAGGTTGAATGAATGTTACCCAGCAAATTACTGCAAATAATAAGTACCGGCAGTAAATATATCTCTGTGAAATTTAATGGCAGCATAAATGAAGCTGCTCTGTGCTTCCCACAACAAAAGGGATTAAACTGCATGAGACCAAGAACACAGCAGACCAGTCAGGTATGACGCACTGCACATCATGCCCTACAGCTGGACTAAACATAATAATCTGTCAGGTTTTAAACCTTCAAATAATGGTGGAAAATAAAATCAGACTTCTCTCAGGTTTTTAAATACATTGATTTTTTTTTTAAATCATACAGCGTTCAGGCTGGGCATTTGAGGAAGTGCAGAATACATTCATATAAATGTGCAATGTATGATTTAGTCGGCACATTAGTCCTGACCTCTGTCTGGATCATGTTGATGCGTCGAGAGCAGAGGGTCTTCACACAGTTGTAGATATCCACCACGCCTTCGCACTCGGCCATGTCCAACATGACGTCCAGCACGATGTAGCAGCCTGTGCGTCCTGCCCCCGCACTGCAACAGAAAGGCAGAGATTCAGAAGACATTGTGCTCGCTGTTACAGCATGAAGTCTTTTCTGTGTCAGTGAAAACAAGCTGCTGAATCATCATCATCAACTTTATTTGTAAAGTGCTTTAACACCAGCCACAGCTGAAACAAAGGGCTGAACATCAGTAATAAATAAGCTAAAAGAGAGCATAAAAATAAAGTGACAAAGCTAAGCATGCAATAATGAATTAAAACTCAATTTAAAAACAATAAAATGACGAGTTAAACAGATAAAATCAATACCATTAACAATTAAGTAAAATCAAGTTTCAGTAGGGCTGAAGGCCAAAGAGTAGAGATAAGTTTTCAGACGGGTTTTAAACATGGACAGTGAAGGAGCCTGTTAAATGTGCAAAGGCAGAGCGAATCGTTCCTAGATTACTTTTGGTATGCTAAAAACAAGAAATAATTCAAAGCTACTAATAAAATACAGGTAGACTATTTTAACTTTTGCTGACTTTTTGTGAAGCTTACACACATATATATATATATATATATATATATATATATACATATACACAGTAGTCCCCGCGGTTTGTTTTTCGCGGACTCGCTCTGTCATGGTTTTTCAAAGTAAGACTGGACATGACACACAATGGCTGATTGATGGATAAGTCACACGGTCAGCATGGCTATTTTTATTTAAAATGATTTAGCAACTGTGTGCAGCCTACAGCCGTGAGATAACCTTCCTCCTGCAGCTGATCGACTGATCTCCGTGCAGAGTGGAGAAGTGGGCGTGGCTGAGAGTGCAGCCGGAGACAGGAGCTCAAATCATGACATGCTGTGCTCTTTTAGAGCAATTAGAGTTTAGAAACATTGTTTAGAATATTGCAAGAGTGTGGGAGGGGTTTAAAACACCTTATATCAGAGAGTCAGAGTCAGAGTTTCTTTATTGTCATTCGCACCTCATGTGGTACATGTGGCGGAGCGAAATTATGTACACAGGGTCCCAGTTACATCCAACAATAAAATGTATAAGAAAAACAGTAATAACATCTAAGATATGAACTAAGAAAAACATCAACTAAATATACACTAAGCACTCATAACATAAAACATTGAACATCAGCACAAACATGAACATGAGTCTGTGAGCAGATG
>NC_056502.1:23987625-24000711 GCF_014905685.2 Nematolebias whitei | reverse complement strand
ATATATATATATATATATATATACACACACACTAAAATAAACTACTATTTACTACTTGTACTACTATTCCTACTTGGCAGTTTTTCACTTATTGCGGGGCTTCTGGGTACGGATCCCCCGTGATAAACGAGGGACTACTGTATATATTTCTTGTCTTTTCAAGGCTGTCCTCTCACAAAGCCCCCACTCTAGTAATTAGCAGGCTCTAAAGAAGTCTTTGCAGACATGCTCCACCTCTTACTGTTGCTGGTTTATGAGTTCTAATTATTACTTACGGTATAAATTCAACAGATAACATATAATAATAATATTTATTGCTCTTGACTTCAAACAACTGATTATTTAAATCTTACGAGTTGAAACCTCGATCCATTCTAGGGATTTTGATCAGAAAGTGAGATCATCTGCAGCAGAAAGACTGGGAGTATTGTTCTTATTGTGTGCTTTTTGAACAACATTACATCATAGTTAGATGAATCAGGCTGATGAGGCATCTACAAACATTTTTAAATGCCTCCTTATGAGAAATGTGTAAGTGTGAGAGGGGTGCGCTAAAACGAAACAAAAAAGAGCAACTGTCATGAAGCACCACAAGTTCACGACCTTATAATTTGTATTTTCTGCTGTCAGACAGTCATTGTATGGTGTCTCCTCGTAATTCTGGATTTGCACAATAAATATACATAATAATACTCAAGTGACTATTTGACGCAATAAGGAGAAAATGCTTTTATCTAGGAAAATTGGGATTTGACTTTGTAGGTGTTATGTGCCTAAAGCAAATCACCATCAGATGATATTTTTATCCCTGGTCTTTGGCGTATCCAGGACACTCCTGCAGAGCATATATTACTGAGAGACATGAGAGGTGGAGAGTCTGGAGACGATCCCCAGAAATCAAATTAAATTGAAAAAATATTTTCTATTAGCATATTTTCTCCAAATCTGAGACATAAAATGATAATTGTGGTTGTAAATGGGTAAAAATAGAGTCATAGGAGTGTGTTCTGTTTCTCTGAGCCCATTTTAATTGGCTTATTTGCAATGTTTGTAAGTTTTAATCATGTGTTTTCATGAGTCAGAATTTGAACAGTTTATTTACTCCTGACATTGTGTTGGCTTCTACAGGTTTTTTTAATGCAACAGAATCTCTGGGAACTAAGACAAGACAGAACTAACTGGTCAGCGGACCAGTGCTAACCTATGGACTCCATTAAAAAAGGATGTGATAGAATATTGTTGGCAAAACAGACAGGCTCTCAACACTCAGTAACACCGCGGGAGCTCTTAGCACCTTGTTAAACAGCAGACGGCTGCACCTACAATGTATATAAAAGAACATCTGTCTTGCTCTGGGGGTTTAAGTTAAAATATATATTTTTGTCCTTTTGCTTAATTTAGTCATCTCACTCTTTATTTTTAAAGTATATTCCTCATTTTGCATGTAGTGCTTCTTTACTCCTTTTACTTATTTATTGCTACAACGCCTTATAACTGCTACATTCCTCCCCTTAATTGATTACAGTGACATTATTTATGTGAACGCACCTACAAGCACCCTGCAGATGTTGGACACTGTCTACCACAGTGCGCTAAGATTCATAACTGGCTGTAACTACCGTACCCACCATTGCACCCGGTATTCACTGGTTAACTGGTCACCATTAACCTCATGCAGACTCTCCATTGTCTTCATACATCTCCTCCAACATGTCACTGCATGAGTGCAGCTACAGCGTGCGCTCCCAGGACATTATTACATGCAGTGTCCCCTCAGTGTGGACTGAACTTGGCAAAAAGACCTTCTCCTCCTCCGCTCCTGTTTCCTGGAATATCTTGCAAAAAGATCTGAAGCTCTCAACCTTGACCTCTCTAAGGGATTTCAAACATCTGCTAAGTTCATGGCAAAAAAACCAATGCAGACAAGTTCCTGTTTTTAGTATTTCACATTGCTTTATAATGTAGCTGTTTTTTATTTAGTTTTTTTATATAATTTATTTTATTTACTTCTTCATTTTATATGCTTTTTATGTGATTGTTTACTGTTGTCATCTGTGTTCTTCGTTTAAAACAGGTCTCTCTTGTAAACGAGTCCTCGTGGCTCAGTGAGACTAACCTGTATAAATAAAGGTTGAATGAATGTATACGATGAGTGGCATTTGTGTGTTTTTGCATGTGTTTGATTGTAAGATTGTTGGTTAATGTACAGTAAACAGCCTGTTTGGCCTTACCTTTCGTTGGCACATTACAACAAGTAAAAAAACAAAAACAACAGCGAGTTTGTGAAAAGAACAACAGACTCTTACAGACTGTTAATCATTACTTAGAGGCGTTTACTTTCTCAAAGGAGAAACATATTTAATACATGTTTACATGCTTATACTTGGGCAGAAAATCTTTTTATATAATCAAGATTATTGATGGGTTTTAAGAGGTTCCAGTGTGGGTGACGTCAAGTTACCTGCAGTGGACCACCACCGGGCCAGCATCAGGAGGCGTAGAGGCTTTCACTCTTCGTATAAACGCCAACAGCCCGGTGGCGTGATAGGGCACACCATGCTCAGGCCAGGACGTGAAGTGAAACTGACGAACTTCGTGCTTGGCAGAGTATCCTCTCTGGCAAAAGATGGAAACATCAGTTATGACTGTTTTAACATAATAACTACTTACACAGTAGAACTCTAATTCTAGAAGACTGAGCATCCTGATCTCAAACAGGATGTTCTCCCTTTCTCATAGCTGTGGTTCAGCTTCACCACCTGGGAAATATTTACGTGAGGTATTAGGTTTACTACGACTATTAGACCTCTGCGGTGAGACAGACGTGCAGAAAATAATTACTGAAGACAGCTCAGGAAAGGTGGGGGTTCCTTCACTCTGCTGAGACGCTGCTGCAGTCTTACAGCAGTTTTGTCCTTTGCAAAGCAACTGTTTGTTGGAAACAGAAATTAATAAATAAATAAATATACGAAAGAGCTGTCACTCTTTCCCATTTTCATCCTGATTTGAATAAGCAGCAGCATGCACCCAGCGAGAGCGAATGTGACGGTGTGATGGTAATCCACTGTCACTGCAGCGACGCTCTGAGCCGGTCCAGTGGGAGGACTCCCCAGGAGATTGACAGGACAGAAGCCATCAGGGACACAACGTTGTAGGAGCTACGTTGGAAAGACGGCAGGGCGTTCACAGGGGCTGGCATTAAATCCTTTCAGTTTAAAAGGTGGACCACACATCCATCCGCACAAAGTCCCATCACGTATCCTAAATCCCTTTTTTAAGCATGATGCTTTTAATTTTACTCCTTGCTGTGATAGTAACAGCAAGTGTTACCTTAGAGATTAAAATTTCCAATAAAACTGCCGCAATGAATAAAAAAAACAACCCATTTTGCTAAATAAGAAATAACCAAAAGGAAGTGAGCTTGTTAGAAAAGGCAAAATGTAAATCTGATACAAACTCACCCTCTCCAATGCAAAGGTGCGAACTGTGTAGTCGGCGAGCGTCTCTGATTTGAGCAAGGTGATTTTGATGTCCCCGTACATCTCGCTGTCGTCAGGCCAGTATTTACAGCATTTCACCTATTTAATAACAGCAATACAGCATTTAAAGTTTGCCTAACTTGGAGTCCATGCACATTTGCAAAACTGTGCAAGGTGAGTACATTTGACAGGATTTACGAGTGTTGTGAAATCCTTTAAAACATTATAAAAGTTTAAAATACTTTCTGTTGTTGAGAACATCCATTTGCCTTGAAAATGTCTGAAACTTGTGTTTTTGTACTTGTGGGCAAATGAACAAACTAATTGCACATACACTTTTAATAAAGAACATGTGTTATCGAACACAGTACTGTCCATTCTCTGTTACCAGTATATTTGCATGTTGAAAGCATGTCGTAGTTACCCTTTAAATGCTGCAGCAGAACAAACACAACCTGCTTCTCTGCAGATATTTTATCTTGGAGGGCAAAGACAGGGAGAAAAAAAAAGCTAAATAATAACATAATGACAGACAGCGTAATGGAACAGGGGGACTCCTTTTTTCAACCATTACCAGATACAGTGGAGGTAATTATTGTTTTTTTTGTTTTTTTCATTTAATGGAGGTGCTATTTGGATTCTGCCACACAGACCACTTCTCATTTATCGACTGTTTCCAGAATTGTAAGGAAGGGGAACCAAATTGGATGAAGAGCTTCTGTTAGAAAAATGGTGTCATTTTAACCATCTGCTGAGGTGATACGTTTCTCCTGCCCGAACAAATGTGGATGGGATACTTGAGGTGGAAATTATAGCATAATGTGTGGCGAAACATAATGCTGCAGCATGACCAGACAGAACGTCTGAATAAAATATATTCTGCTCCACATGCACTTTAATATGCTTTTTTAAAGCAGGATTAAAACTTCAGAACATTTCATAAATGGACAAATAAAGGATGGTTTATCCATCATTCCTAATGATTTGTCTTTTTAAAACTTTCTTATTGCAATAGCAACAAAATGTTATGCCATAAAACAGTTTGTGACAAGGCCAGAAAATTGATAAGAAGTTATTTAAAAACAAACTCGGTTGCTCTCTGTCAGAACAAACACATAATTTATATTCATATTCAGCATTGCCAGATGTACAATAATTAATATGAGTATGAATACGATGTAATGCATGAAATTTTGACCACTTCAGTGCATGGCTAAATTAATTCATTACAAACACAATAAGAATACAATGTGCATATGTATATACAGCATGCTAACTTGTTTATGTTACGCATTGCCTCAATTTTTTTGTGGACTGTTCAGCCAGGCTAGTGATGATCCTGCACTCCACACAAGTGGAACAATGCTCTGCAGGAAGTGCTTTTTCAAATGTTAATTAGATTATTTAAAGGTGAAAATGTGGTATAGGCTGCAACATTCACTGTCTATAATAATGTGTTACTGAAGGAGACAATTCTTAATCACTTTAGGATGTTCATTGGGTGTGTAAAATAATTTACCTCAAAATAGTGTCTTCTAAAAGCAGTCTTTATTAAGCTGATTCTTTTAACTAGTAATCATTAGGCTAATTATTGGGCTAACCAGTGGTGTAGTCTACGCAATACGCAGGTATATGGAGTATACACACTAGAAAAGCTTGAGAACTTAAGTATACCTACTTAAAACTCTGAATGCTAGGAAACGCCTTGTATCTGTGACTTTCCTTCCCTCCATTGATTACGGTGACATTATTTACATGAACGCTCCTACAAGAACCCTGCAGATGTTGGATGCTGTCTATCACGGTGCACTAAGATTCATAACTGGCTGTGATTATCGTACCCAGTACCCACCACTGCACTTTGTATTCACTGGTTAACTGGACATCATTAACTTCACAGAGACTCTCTCACTGGTACATTTTCATCTTTAAATCACTTCTTGGTCTGCTGCCTTCATACATCTCCTCCTACATGTCACTGTGTGAGTGCAGTTACAGCGTGCGCTCTCAGGACATTATTACCTGCAGTGTTCCCTCAGTGAGGACTGAACTACGCAAAAGGGCCTTCTCCTACTCCGCTCCTGTTTCCTGGAATATCTTACAAAAAGATTTGAAGCTCTCGACCTTGACCTCCCTAAGTGGCTTTAAGAATCTGTTGGACTCAAAGCAGGGACCAATGCAGACATGTTCCTGTTTTTAGTTTTCTACAGTCGCCTTAGAATCTAGCTGTTTTTTGTAACTTTTCTTTTTTTTAGCCATCCTATTTGTAAATAAATAAATAAATAAATAAATAAATAAATAATTTGTATGACTTTTTATAACGGTCTGTTGTTGTCGTTGTTGTCCACTGTTGTCATCTTTCTTTGTTGAAATTAGGTCTCTCTTGAAAATGAGTCCTCGAGGCTCAATGGGATTTACCTGTCTAAATAAAGGTTGAATGAATAAAAGTGCCCAATGATACATGACATATAATCAGGCATGTGTCACTGATACGTTAAACGGCAGTTAAAATCTTCCGTAACAATCTTTCTGTAAGCAGCGCTTGTTTATTACATTCGCTTATCCAGCGAATTATTGTATAATTCTGTACTTATTACTTAATACTTGAACATGTTTTGTTTTGATACCGTTTTATAAATTCTATAACATGTTTTTAACACAAAGCCAACTGTTGTACAAAGTTTGTTGTACATTTATTCAAACATAAGCATCAGAGAAATTTGGAAATGTTCAATATGCTTAAAAATTAAAATAAATTGACAATTGCGTTGTACTAACCAGTGTACTTTGGTTTCTAAGCACAGTATAACCCCTACAAAAATGTAGACTACACCACTGGGGCTAACCAATTACCACTGGGTACTAACCAGCTCCCCCACAGTCAGATTTCTGAAAAGTTGAGTTTTTAGACCAGCCCCAAATTTAAAACTCAACCTGACTGCTCTGCACATAAAGTTATGTCAAGTTGTATTTATTTAAACAGTTGTACTTTACAACCTTTATTAGTGTTTAAATACATAAAACAAAGAGATACATATTGTTATTACTAGTAGCTTGTTATGCTAATGGTAGTTAGCCTAGTTTCTGTGGTCGATATTTAGCAACTGTAAAATAATTACGTTGGATTGGACATAATTCTCATGCCTGAGTTCTTATTTCTGAGGTTAATTAAAGGCAACATTATTATTGTCTTATAATCAGCCAGGCTATCGTTGGACTGTATTTTTTTTTGTGCCTGTTTACAGCAATTAAAGATTTTGGATTTTTATTATGTTTTCCTCTTTACTTGCTTTTATACTTTCTGTTTTAACAATTTTCTGTTTTTGACTATTCATGTATTTGTACTGTATTGCATTTTGCAAATAGTTCAACAGCCTGTGTAACAGTTTATTTTTATTTGCCTAAAGCACATCATCATCCAAAACTAACAGCTTTTAGGCTGCAGTTGCCTGAACATTAAGGTTTTCCAAGACATATGTCCTTCAAAGACATAAAAGATACCAGACTGTTTGGTTGTGATGGTTTCAGTATGCTTCTGAACACAGGGTTTGTGACAGAAGGGAGGATAAGGGAAGACTGTGATAACATACCCTGCCAACCTCCACCAGCTTGGTGATCATGACAATGCTGAAACAGTTTTCTTGCCACACCATCCTCCAAAAATCATACAAAGTCTCCTGCTTGGGTCCTAGATGGAAACGGAAAGAAATAACAGGAAAATAAGTCACAATATGCTTCATCAAAGCGTGCCCTCTCAAGAAGGGTCTTCATGCTGTCATGAAATCTTGTATAATTGTGACCCAAGTGTCCTTTCTCAGATGACAAGGTTCTGATCTCTCGAGTTTGTGCCTCGGACAAAGTTACTGAGAATTCCAAGATAGCAGGAAAAGAAGGGGGCGGGGGAGGAGGGACATCAGTGACTGATGATGAAGGTCTGGGGGACCACCAGTCACTCACTTGTCATCTGAGAGGGAAGACATTTAGGAAGCAAGACACAGCTTGAAAACTAGGAGGAAAAATATTGAGCGAGACAAAAAGCGCAGCTGACATCCTTCCTCTCTCTCCTGCAAGTTTCATCTGCTTTTCTGCGTGTAACAGGAGGGGAAGAGGGGTGCTGGTGCAAGATAAGTAGATCCTCACTGTCTTTGCAGTGGAAGGCTATAGAAACCAATTCTCCTCAGGGTAGAGAGACTAGCAAGGGAAACCAAACATTTCCTCACTATTCAGAGCCCAGCTGCCTGTTTGGGAGGAGGCTGAGAAGTCATCAATGTGCTCAATAATTAATCTAATCTCTGTTATTTAGTTTGTGACCACACAAGTGTGGAGTTTATTGACACAGCATCGGCTCTGGACGTGGCTGGTTCTGACAATGGTCTTGTTTGTGTGCTGACTGGTCAGATCATCTTCAAATGATTAAACCATGACAAAAAACAAAGTGCTCTGCATCCCTGAATCCATACAGACACAAACTTAAGTCTGGGAGGGGGTACTCACCCTGAGTGGCGATGAAGTGGTTGGATCGATGGTAGCCCTGAAAAAGAAAAGAGGAACGACATGCTGAGTAAGCCATCTGAGCCTTGGACACAGCTGTAAGGGAGGGTGTCTCTCTCTCCATCCCCCTCTTTTCTAACTCCCGCCCCCCACAGCTCCCCCACCGACCACGTCTGCAACTGTGAAGCATGTTTATAATTTTCTAGCATTGCACCTGATGAATCCAGATGTCTTTGCCCTCAGTGAGAACACAAAGAGTTTAAAACATGAGGCAAATATTATGCAGACATCTTTGGGAAAGGAAAAAAACTGTCGGGGGAGGCTGAATGAACAATGCTCGAGTCCCTGAGGCAATTTAATAAAGATTTGACAACTAAAACCTCTGAAAACTGAAAGCTCAAACTTTTTAATTTCAGCTGTCTAATCTACAGAAACATCTCTCTCAAAGCACTATCTGAAAAAAACAAACAAAAAAAAATCATTTTCTACTGAAGAGTCAATGTGTGCTATAGCTGAAATGATAAATTAACAAACCAAAACTGCATTTCTATGTAAGCCTTCCTTCATAAACAGTTTTCATACAAATGTGTGGTACGAGCATAAACTGCCTTCAAGAGCAAAATTAATTATGAAGAGCAAAGTGGTCTGAAAACCGTTATATCAAAAGACGCGGCAGCTTTTGATATAAATGATAGATGCTTTCACACAGCGTGTATGGGGTGAATATGAATGAACAATGACATGTCACCTCTACAGCCTTGAGGAGAATAAACACGACAAAAATCACACGGGGGACTTTGAATTACAAACACTTTTTGGATGAGCAAATTGTTCAAAGAAAGCCCTGTTAGAAAACAACAACACAAACGCTTAGTTAACCTTTGCGATCCTTTGAAAACTTCACCTTGAAATAGTCACTTTTGCTGGGATCAGTGTTGGTTAAGAGGAGCAGCTTGAAGTATAATTGATGCTGTAATTACACGAGTAGTGTGGCTCTGCGGAGTGACGAGTGCAGGTCAAAATGATTTGAATAAACTCCCTGAGCCAGACAGCTCTTATCAAATTAGTTTGATGTGGCAATCTATATTGTAGATGACACTGATTATGTTTTTGCATTTTCCTAATATGCCTGGTCTGTCCATGTTGCTAATAATTTGATGAACTGAACTGGATCCAGTCAGAAAGAAGCAGGAACATGTTTGAAATGGAGATGGATGACCATTGCTGTGAGGCCCGCTATCCACAATTCCTCAGGCCCTGGCCCAACGCTATCATCGTGAATACTGCCACTCCTCTTCTCGAGACAGTTGCCATAGCAACTAAACTTCCCGATTCTTGGCCGCTCACAAAAACTAACAAAAACAGCGAGGCCGTCTCCATCCAGAAAAGACACATCTCTCTGTGTCCATTTCTTTTCATTTACTGAGACTGTTTGATTTAATAGTTTTTGTTTTTGATCAAACGTGCACCTGAAACGCTCTGGTCTTGGGACGCTTGTGGATAGAGGACAGTGGAAAGAGAAGGGAGTAAAGAGCAAAAACAAAGCGATGGCAAGCAGAAGAATGAGCAGTGAAGTACTTACTTCCCTGTTAATCCGAATCTACAGGGTCCGAGGTCGAGGAAGTGGGATGGGGAGTAGAAAAAGAAGACATATAGGCTAGTTAATGAAAGAAGCTGTAGGAGTTACTGACAGGTGGGAGGCCTGTGTGTAGACAGATGTTTGCGGAACAACAGTTGAATATTGTTTTAATCTAATATCAAAATGCACAAGATTTAGTTTGTATGGTTTGATACATCTTTCCCTGTATCTTTACCCATTTAATTTTATGTTGTATTAACTTTGTAACCGTTGTCAAGAAACTTTTACATGAATGTGTTTTTGCTTGTAGCCGCACCTCAATACAAAATTCCCTAAACATATTGATGCTATACCTTAATAAGATGTAATAGATAAATAAATAGAAAATACAAATCAATTTAAGTAATAAATTGTGCTATTATGGCACTGTTGTGACAAATATAAAGCAGTGTGTCTTTTTGTAACTGCTCTCTTATATTACCTCAAGTTCAAATTAGCTTTTAAAGCGGCATTTTGTCCACGTATTCTTTTATAAATTAGGAGTGCACACACAAATCTTTGCAGTCTCATTTTTAGCCAAAATACATGCGTGATCTGTATTAGCTCATAATAAAAGGAAATCATATGAGAGCAAAAATGGCTTCTTTAGTCATTGCCAGGCTTAGATTGTTACTATACTGTAAGTATACTGAAGAAGGCCTGTATTCAAATCTTGTGGGAGGTGTGTGGTTACAGGAGTTGTTAAAAGTGTAAACATTAGTGATAGCAAACCAACGTATAGATGACTGGAACAGCAAAACCTTGCCTTTTGTAAGGCTATACTCTCCACAAGCTACAGGACTATTAGAATGTGAATGGATCGCAGTAAATTAAGAAAAACTCTTTCATGTTTCAACGTAGTTGTATTGCTCTTAATACTTAACAAGTTTTTATGGCTATTTTTCACATCCCTGAAATTCTTTCCTGTGCTTTCTATTCCATTTTCTTGGACCATGGCAAGTGACATGCTAGCACAATGATACTGAAACTGGTATCGTCTTTGCCCCAGTTTATTTTCTGTAAGTTTGTCCCAAACACAATCACAACCTAAGCATGAAACTGGCACAGTCAGTCCTGCTTCAAATACTCGATGGCCAAGTGACGTGGTGTGGATGGGCCCCACTTCATTGATAAGATGTCGGTGCTGACACCAAGGTTCCCCCACTCCACTCAGGACCCTGCTGCAACCATAATGATAAACCATCACAACCATGCTATGGTGGTTTAGTGAAAGCTTAAAACCAAGGTGAACCAAATACACTCTATGATGAATGATAGGGAGCCAAACTGTTCGTAATATGCTCCTGAAGACCTCACCAGGACCCTGCACACTCCTTCCACATTCTTGAAGCTTTGAGTGCTATTTTGTGCAAGTTTCACAACCTATCTCTAAAGGACATCAACATTTTGAAGTGATAGCTTATTTTGGTATGATTAGTTCATGAAGGAAGTCATGCAGAGTTGGCACTTAACATTTGGACTACCGGTAAGTAGAACGGGTCTAGAAACCAACCTTGTAAAAAAAAAGAGAAGTCATTTTAAGAACAGAAAAACTGGCTGCAAAGTGTGGTGTGATTATATTGACTTAAGTTCTTTCTTTTTAAGTTATCTCGATTTTCTTCCATCTCCTTTCTTTGCCCTTCTACTCTCACAGTAATTTTATTTTTTCCTAAGAACCCTAATCTTAAATTAGTTAGTTAATCTGAAGTTAGATTTTGGACTCCCCATAGGGGTCCGGATAACATCAATTGAGGGGTCCTGAAATGATCACAAGAAAAATAAATATATTTAAAAATGCCCATTTATCGCATAAATGTAAAATGACATGAAAATATTGGTTATATATATCAACTGATAAAACAATAATTAAAAACACACAATGTTTAGGCTATTGTTATGTTATTTGTCATATGCAGGTTAACACAAGGTCAGTGCAATGAAATGTTCAGGATGAGAAGAACCAATTTGACTCACAAAAAACAAATTGATGTCTTGGTTTATTTGTCTTATTAGGAATGTTTGTATAATTCAACCAGCAACACGTTTCTGCCACATATTTTGTGGTTTGGTGCTATAACAAATTTAGGAATCATTGATCTACAGTAGACCACATGAAAGCGAAATAAACAAAATGTTTCATATGTATCCATCATGGTGACAAATTTCTGAAGCAATAATCTGAGCCTGTTAGCTGTTGCGGTTTTGGGGAATTTTTGGGACAATTACTGTAATTACCCAGTATTTAAATCTACTAAATACCATGGAAATTAGTGCCTGAATTGAGAAAATAATGAGTACTTCACACTGTAGGATGTTTTTTTATTTTAAAACTCCTGGTCTTATTGTATGAAGACAGCTGGTTACAACAGCAGAAGCAGCCGTGCTGACAATTTATCTTGGTGATTACGAGCTGCTTTATGCCTCATGTGATTAGGAAGTGGAAAATTGGAACTTCATTATTTCACAAAAGCAAAAATCAAAGGAAATTGAAATAGAGGTTGTTTTCTTGAGTTGATCATTTGAAAAACTCAACCCCAACATCTTTCCTTCCTTCTAGCAGCTTTGAGGCTTCTGTGAAGTTGGTAAATCAAGAATAAATTAGTAACTTTAGGAAATAACAGTTTAAGTAAAAATATTTGTAACATCATTGGCACGTAAATCATTTTATTTTAATTCCTTCAAAAACAGGCTTATATACTATTTTATTCATATGTCTAACAAATAATATTGACACATTTTATTTTCTTCTAACAAAATATATGTATTAAGTAGTATTCTTGATAGAACTGACTGATCTCCACTCCATTAAAATATTTGTAAAACCACCTAAGTATTTAGAAAATAATGGGTATAATTTTTGTCTCACTGTCATGGTGTATGAGCAGGGAGCGTTTGGGAAACTGGAACCACATGCAATGGATGGTGCACAAGGAAGCAAACCATATATCAACAGAAGTTTTTTGGTCAACGTTCCAGGCAGGCCATTTTTATTCCAGTGTGTGAGCCCCATCTATTTTTTTGTTCCGGTATCCGTAAAGTTCTCCTATACATCCACACTACAGTTGACACTGACTAAAGACAGGCTCTGCACAGCTCCCTACAGGGCCATAAAAATTTTTCAAGATTTTTTTTTTTTTTTTTTTTATATATGTGCTTGAAGAGGTTCTCTTCAGTAAATAAATGTATGAGAGAACAAGGACTTTTAATAGATCTTCCTCCACAATATTCAACATTTATAATCACACTGGAATGAACAATACACTTTTTACTAATCTATTAACAGTTGACCTTTGAAAAGTTTAAGTAAATAACATAAGGAAGTGTTGTGGTATGTTTCTGAAACAGTCTAAGGGAAACAACACAAACGCTGTTATCAGTGTGCTTCATTCATTACATAGACAATATGTAAGACGCCACATCTCACTGACGTGGTTATAGACGGTCATTTTATCATGGACTATTCATATTCAAGAAATAAACACGGGGGAAAATCCTGAT
>NC_056502.1:23984170-23987525 GCF_014905685.2 Nematolebias whitei | reverse complement strand
CAATGATATGGAGATGGCAAATGTCAATATTTTATTCGTAATATAACTTAGATGACAGATCAAAAGTTTAATCTGAGTAAATGTAACATTTTAAAGGAAAAATATATTGATTCAAAATTTCAAAGTGTCAACAAATCCCAAAAAAGTTGGGACAAGTAGCAATAAGTGGCTGGAAAAAGGAAATTGAGCATATAATGAACAGCTGGAAGACCAATTAACACTAATTAGGTCAATTGACAACATGATTGGGTATAAAAAGAGCTTCTCAGCGTGTCAGTGTCTCTCAGAAGCCAAGATGATAAGAGGATCACCAATTCCACCATTGTTGCGCAGAAAGATAGTGCAGCAATACCAGAATGGTGTTACCCAGCGTAAAATAGCAAAGACTTTTAAGTTATCATCATCAACCATGCATAACATCATCAAAAGATTCAGAGAATCTGGAACAATCACTGTGCGTAAGGGTCAAGGCCGTAAAACTCTACTGGATGCTCGTGATCTCCGGGCCCTTAAATGTCACTGCACCTCAAACAGGAATGCCACTGTCAAGGAAATAACAGAATGGGCTCAGGAATACTTCCAGAAAGCATCGTCAGTGAACACAATCCACCGTGCCATCCGCCGTTGCCAGCTGAAACTCTACAGTGCAAAGAGGAAGCCATTTCTAAGCAAGCTCCACAAGCTCAGACGTTTGCACTGGGCCAGGGGTCATTTAAAATGGAGTGTGGCAAAATGGAAGACTGTTCTGTGGTCAGATGAATCATGATTTGAAGTTCTTTATGGAACACTGGGACTCCATGTCATCCGGACCAGAGAGGACAAGAATAGCCCAAGTTATTATCAACGTTCCGATCAGAAGACTGCATCACTGATGGTATGGGGTTGCATGAGCGCTTGTGGCATGGGCAGCTTGCATGTCTGGAAAGGCACCATTAATGCAGAGAACTATGTTCAGGTTCTAGAACAACATATGCTCCCATCTAGACGTCATCTCTTTCAGGGAAGACCTTGCATTTTTCAACACAATAATGCCAGACCACATTCTGCAGCAATCACAACATCATGTCTACATAGGAGAAGGATCCGGGTACTGAAATGGCCAGCCTGCAGTCCAGATCTTTCACCTATAGAGAACATTTGGCGCATCATAAAGAGGAAGGTGCGACAAAGAAGGCCCAAGACGATTGAACAGTTAGAGGCCTGTATTAGACATGAATGGGAGAGCATTCCTATTTCTAAACTTGAGAAACTGGTCTCCTCTGTCCCCAGACGTCTGTTGAGTGTTGTAAGAAGAAGGGGGGATGCCACACAGTGGTAAAAATGGATTTGTCCCAACTTTTTTGGGATTTGTTGACGCCATGAAATTTGGAAACAACAAATTTTTCCCTTAAAATGATGCATTCTCTCAGTTTAAACTTTTGATCTGTGATTTGTTTTCTATTCTGAATGAAATATTAGATGTTGGCACCTCCAGATCATTGCGTTCAGTTTTTATTCACAATTTGTTTAGTGTCCCAACTTTTTTGGAATCCGGTTTGTATTTGTATATATAAATATATATATAAAGTATATAAAATATATATATAAAGTATATAAAATATATAAAGTATATATATATATATATATATAGTGCCCTGCAAAAAGTATTCAGCCCCCTTGAACTTTTCAACCTTTTGCCACATTTCAGGCTTCAAACATAAAGATATAAAATTTTAATTTTTTGTGAAGAATCAACAAGTGGGACACAATCGTGAAGTGGAATTAAATTTATTGGATGTGTCAAACTTTTTTAACAAATAAAAAACTGAGAAGTGGGGTGTGCAATATTATTCGGCCCCTTTACTTTCAGTGCAGCAAACTCACTCCAGAAGTTCAGTGAGGATCTATGAATGATCCAATGTTGTCCCAAATGACTGATGATGATAAATAGAATGAACCTGTGTGTAATCAAGTCTCCTTATAAATGCACCTGCTCTGTGATAGTCTCAGGGTTCTGTTCAAAGCGCAGAGAGCATCATGAAGACCAAGGAACACACCAGGCAGGTCTGAGATACTGTTGTGGAGAAGTTTAAAGCCGGATTTGGATACAAAAAGATTTCCCAAGCTTTAAACATCCCAAGGAGCACTGTGCAAGCAATCATAGTGAAATGGAAGGAGTATCAGACCACTGCAAATCTACCAAGACCCGGCCGCCCCTCTAAACTTTCATCTCGAACAAGGAGAAGACTGATCAGAGATGCAGCCAAGAGGCCCATGATCACTCTGGATGAACTGCAGAGATCTACATCTGAGGTGGGAGAGTCTGTCCATAGGACATAAATCAGTCGTACATTGCACAAATCTGGCCTTTATGGAAGAGTGGCAAGAAGAAAGCCATTTCTCAAAGATATCCATAAAAAGTGTTGTTTAAAGTTTGCCACAAGCCACCTGGGAGGCACACCAAACATGTGGAAGAAGGTGCTCTGGTCAGATGAAACCAAAATTGAATTGTTTGGCCACAATGCAAAATGATATGTTTGGCGTAAAAGCAACACAGCTCATCACCCTGAACACACCATCCCCACTGTCAAACATGGTGGTGGCAGCATCATGGTTTAGGCATGCTTTTCATCAGCAGGGACATGGAAGATGGTCAGAATTGATGGGAAGATGGATGGGGCCAAATACAGGACCATTCTGGAAGAAAACCTGTTTGAGTCTGCAAGAGACCTGAGACTGGGACGGAGATTTATCTTCCAACAAGACAATGATCCAAAACATAAAGCCAAATCTACAATGGAATGGTTCACAAATAAATGTATCCAGGTGTTGGATTGGCCAAGTCAAAGTCCAGACCTGAATCCAATCGAGAATCTGTGGAAAGAGCTGAAGAGTGCTGTTCACAAACGCTCTCCATCCAACCTCACTGAGCTCGAGCTGTTTTGCAAAGAAGAATGGGGAAGAATTTCAGTCTCTCCATGTGCAAAACTGATAGAGACATACCCCAAGAGACTTGCAGCTGTAACTGCAGCAAAAGGCGGCGCTACAAAGTATTAATGCAAGGGGGCTGAATAATATTGCACGTCCCACTTTTCAGTTTTTTATTTGTTAAAAAGTTTGACACATCCAATAAATTTCATTCCACTTCACAATTGTGTCCCACTTGTTGTTGCTTCTTCACAAAAAATTTAAATTTTATATCTTTATGTTTGAAGCCTGAAATGTGGCAAGAGGTTGAAGTTCAAGGGGGCTGAATACTTTTGCAAGGCACTGTATATGTATATATATGTATATATATATACATATACAAAGCACTTTGGTAACAGTTTCTGTTTTAAATGTGCTCTATAAATAAATCTGACTTGACTTGATATAT
>NC_056502.1:23956423-23983770 GCF_014905685.2 Nematolebias whitei | reverse complement strand
AAAGTTATATATATAAGTTTTAAATTGCCATTTTATTTTTATTTTGTGCTTCTAATAAGCCAAACTTTCATGTTTCATAGTCCTCCAGTCTTTCTGAAGGTCTTCATCTTTTGGATTTGCTTTCATTTTTGCTTTTGTTTTTTCCTTCTGTTTTGGTTCAGTTCTTGACATTTCATCATGACAGCAAGTTGTGTAATTGGTACAAAAAATAAAATAACCAAAATAGGTGATGAGCAAAAGAACTGCTTGGCATTAAAATATATCTGGCTAAATGTCATCTGAACATCATGAAATAATTTCACAAAGACCAGAGATATACATTACCCTTCAAGATGGTCATATACTTTTTGACAAGTTGCCAGGTAATAATGACTCTTAGAAATTAACTTGGTGCTAAAATATTAGTTTGACCTTGTTTTGGTATTTTTTGTACTTAAGATAAAGAATTTTGAAGAATTAAATCATTTGAATTTGATGAATCACTTTCTATGGATGATTGTTTCCTTTGGTATCAGATGCTGAGCAGCTGGAAAGATTTTTACTGAAACTTTTTAGTTTTGGACATTTGTTATGATGTGTAACATGGCAACAAGGCAGTTTTCTACAACCAACAGCAGCTGATTAACATCACAAAAGCTCAAATAATATCTCAACTACAGCCCCAAATCTCAAATTATTTGAAAAGGATGTTCTGTGGACGCATTCTCATCTACCTGCCAGCTATGCTCGAGTGCCTGACCACTGAGATCCTGGAACTAGCAGGAAACACAGCTCATGACAGTAGAAGGAAAGGATCGTCCCTCAGCACCTACAGTTGGCTGTCCACAGCAATGAGGAGCTCGGCAGACTGCTGGGAGGAGTGGCCATCGCTCTGGGTGGAGTTCTGTCTGGCATTCGGGTGGTCCTATAGCCCGGGGGAATCGAGAGGCCAGCCGAGTCTGGGTGGACGGATCGGACGACATCTGCAGCCAGTTTCTTAGGATCCACTGTGAGACGGACCTTTACAAGAAATCCTTCCTGCCTACAGCCATCAGTATCTATAACTTCTCTTAATGAAATGAGGATAACGAGTCACAGCAACAAATAATTTCCTTTTTGGATTAATAAAGTATTTTTGAATTTTTTTTAATTGAAATTGTAATGTTGTAGTTGTCTTCAGGTTGTGGTTAAAAGTTATTGGCTAGGCTGTCTGTCATCTCAATTGTGGTGCATCCCTTGAGTTTAAGAGCCCTATCTATGACCGAATAATTTATACGTCCAAGTTCAGTGGCTTAACAAGCAAACAAAGAAAATCGTTTCTCTGAAAAGTGTCAGGTATAGGAGTGAAAAAGCAGACAAAGTCTCTAAGAATGCCTGAATAACTTTTGTGATTACAAGAAAGTCTGTTCTTGGATGGAACTCATCCAACGCTGAGGAATGACTTTGGATTTCACATTCACTACAGCTGATCAGAACCACAACATCTATATGTGTACATTTTGAGTTGTTCGTCCACTCTGTTGCTGTCACAAACACTACACTGATGCAGCCAAAACACAAAGCAGTGACAATTACAACACTAGACTGCTCTCAATAGCTATGTTTACATGCGCAACATTTTTTGACCGGATTGAAATGTTTTCAGATTAAATAATTCAAATGTATTGTTTACATTTGTTCTGAACAGCAGTACCGACATGCGCAGAGTGGTAAACTCTCCTTTAAAAAATACAGAAGAAGAAGTTCTACTTCTGGTTTACTTCCGGGATGAACGTAACCAAACCTGAGCACCCAAAATGGACCCGCGACAGGTTTTAATGACGGTGGAGACGTTACTGCACTCCCTGACTGAGCTACAGGTAATACAGATCATTTTGAGCTCTTTCAAAGTTTCTAGTAGAAATGTTTTGTCGTTCACCGACCAGTTTTACTTCCCCGACATGCTAATATTATTAGCATTAGCCAGGCGGAAATGGCAAAGTTGCACATGAGCAGTCAGGTCAGTTTTTCACCACCAGATAAAAACGAACAGATCAAGCGTTTACATGCGCACCGTTCGGGTTATGAATCGGCGTAAACCACCTGTTTCGTTCTGATCACAAATTATTTCGGATCACGCTGAATAAACAAAAAATAACCCGAACAGGGTGTTTACATGACACGTTTTTGTTCCGAACGGCCGTTTGATCTGGTTACTTATGTCCATGTAAACATAGCTAATGTGCAAAACAAGCCAACATGTAAATTCTGAAAAGGAAACCCATGAACACAAGAGAATACAGTAGTCCCTCGCTATTTCGTGGTTCAACTTTCGCAGACTCACTATATCACAGGTTGTTAACGCACATTAACTTTTTTTTTAATGTACAGGACACGATTGTCAGCTTTACAGTAAAAGTTAACAAAAAAAAAAAACTTCGGAGAGGTGCTGCCATTTTGTAGTTTTCTCTCTATATGCCTACACTGTATCCCCACTCATAAGGACTACATTTCCCAGAAGCCAACAGGGTCCTGCCTAGAAGCCCCGTTGCCATCTGCTGAAATATGTAGAGGGAAAGTTTTGATCTGATCGGAAAAAGTTTGGCGTTTATTACAGCGACTTCTGCACCCAGCAGATACAGACAGCCGCACGGAACCCACCGAACCGAACCAGAACCGGAGAAGAACCAGACCTCCAGACCCATCGGTGAATCTTGAGAGCTGGTAGCCGGCCCATGAGGACTTTTTTCATCTCTTTCAACTAGCCCACGTGGACCACCGAGCAGGGAAAAAGTAAAATTTAGTAGCTACAGATAAGTATGTTGTTAAAACTAGTAGGTTTAAGAGTTTAGAAAATGAGTGTGGGCGTCGCTGCTGCAGGGCACGTCTGCAGAAATGAACTGAGTAGGACCGGAAACGAGCCACTGCTGTTCTGCAGAGATGGTAAGTAAAATTTAGTAGCTACATATACAGTATTGTACGTAAGTTGTTAAAATGACGTAGGTTTAAGAGTTTAGAACATTGTAAAAGTGTGGGAAGGGTTTCTAAAGCCTTAAGATTTATATAAATACTAAAATAAATAGAACGTTGCTACTTCGCAGATTTTCACTTATAACGGGGGGTTCTGGAGCCAAACACCCACAATAAATCAAGGACTACAGTAATTAGGCAATCAGCAACAGAGTGTCTTCTCTCTGCTTAAAAATAGGGAAAAAAACTTATTTAACCTCTGGTAAAACTATATAGTTATCTATAGTATGTTCTGCTGTAGCTGAGTGATTATATCTGATTGTGTCGGGTCAGGGTCGTCAGAGAGTAATGCACTGACACCAACACTGCAGCCGCTGCTGAGTGGTGCTTTCCTTCTAATGCCTGCACCTCTGTACCCTAAACACTGATAGAGCCCCTCACAATAGCTAAAGCCTAACAGCAGCAAGGTCTTTAATGCCCTCTCGTTGTATTGACCTCTCTGAAAACACGCTGGTCTCTACAAAGAAAGAGAGGAAGTACACTCTGTGGTGTCAAGCATTTCGATGACACAATTTGGCCAAAAGGAGGAATCTACGGAAAACCAAATCAAACACATTGCAGGCAATTTTATTTAAATGAGACAAATAATTTCAGCTATTTCTCATATAAGATGCTTTATAATCATTTAGACCAGACCTGGGCATTGTACGGCCCCAGGGCCACATGCGGCCCTTTGGTTGACTCTCACCGGCCCCCCTAAGGGGAATTACAAAATACATATGTAAACAAATGAAGTTAACCAAATCCAGATATAGATCCTCTCTCAATGATGATGTCAGCTTTGCTTTACATCTCCACCTCAGACCTTGAACCTGACTTTAACATTTCCGTTAAAGCCCAACAGAGAATAGACTTCTCTCACTAAACAAGAAAAAAGAACCGGGACTCGAAATCACAGTTCAGTGACGATCACTATTATATGATGTTTCATAATATTTGGAGTACAAAGAGAATATTGTGATATATTTACAAAGCTAAGAACTTTTTCCAGCAGTATATAAAACTCAAAATGAGTTTTGGGGTGAATGTGACTGAAAATGATCACTAATATAACGTCACAAATGGTAAAAATGTTAACAGTTTACCATTGTACTGGGAAATTTAATTGAATAAATGACATTTTTTGTAAGGAAACCTCGCTTTTTCGTTGCTTAATCATAACAAATACTCTTACCAGCTTGTTAAAACAGTGCTATGTACTTCTTTTAATAATGAAATACTATTATTATGCAGTATTGAGTTAAGTTGAAATCAGGTCTCTCTTGTAAATGAGTCCTTGAGGCTCAATGGGATTTACCTGTCTAAATAAAGGTTGAATGAAAGTCATTTGTGCCGGCCCTCCACAATATTTGCTGCTTCTCATGTGGCCCCATGGAAAAAATAATTGCCCACCCCTGATTTAGACAGAGATGGGATCTTCCGACATCTTATCAACTGCAGGCAGAAGTGGGAGCGCAACAGCCCGTCTCAACATCTCACAGAGTTTCATATTTACTTTACAGTATTCCCCATGAGAAGTGTGCAGAATAGATCTAGCGAGATAAAGAAGTCACATCAGATCTTTAGGCTTCCCTTGACAAAACTCAAATAAATAGGAACAACAAAAGACTGTGAAGGGAGAAATAAACTACAGGTACCCATTTCTAGCTGTATATTTGTTTTATTAACTTTTTCTAAGAAAACTTGATTAAAATCTTTTGTTGGGAACTTTTATGAATGAAAACATGCACGAATGAGACACATTTCCAACATACAGCACATGTGTTGTGTATGAGCGATGTTATTGTAGTGCAGGACGTGTGACAGGATCATCTTCTCCTGGGTGTGTTCAGATTGAATAACATCAGCGATGTCTATTTAATTTAGGCGGATTTGCACAGCAGCGTCTTACAGAAAGACTGATCTCCTTTGCAGGCATTAAACGCATTTATTCCTGCCTTTTTTAATAAAAATGATAGCAGAGGTATTCAGGGTCAGGGATCCGGTGCAGCACCTAACAGCGATGGCATCTGGCAGAACACTTGTGGGGAGAGGTGTGTGTGATTGGATGAAAGCTTCCAGGTGAAAGTGGGGCAGCAGACTTAGAGAGGAATGAAAGAGTGAGAGAGATGGACTTTGGCTTTGCAGGCTGCGAGAGCTTGAGACTTGGCAGATTTGCATTTCATATAAAATGGAGGCAGGAAAACAGGATTAGACTTACATCAATGTAGTTAGCGTTAATGTAGTCTGAGTTGGGATCTCCCAGAAGAGGGTGGAGCTTCACTCTGTGGCGATCATCTGAGGTGGGAAGAAATGGAAACAAAATAGAAATTTAAAGAGAGAGAGATAAAACCTCCATATAATTATCACAGTTTATCAAGTGTGGGATACAAATGTTCAAGATTGCTTACATCCCAGCAAGGTGTCCCTCCCTTTGGTTTTGTCCTTCTTTTTGGTGGAGTCCCAGCCATCGAAGAAGCTCTGCAGAGACGTAACGTGACACCAGTTGCAGATTTCAGGAACACAGTCAGTGTAAGCACAGTTTTAATATCTATTATTTAAAAAAAAAATCAGTTTCAGCATGTTTGTTTTGCTTAAAAAAGAGACTTGTGTTTTATGGGAGACATTTATAATAGCCATCAGTGGGTTTTATATGAATAAGTCAGGAGTTACTGCATTATGTAGAGACTTTTGGTGCTTTAAGCATAAAAAGGATGTAAAGAAAACCATAGAATATAACAAAGTCTTTGTTTTTTTTCTAAACTCTGATTTTCATAGCATATCCTGTCTGCTTTTGCTGTTTTTCCCCAGAAAAAATCAGGTGTTGCTTCCAATCAAAGAACATATTTACCACGCATGCAGCAGTTTGCATAAAAATGCTCCAAGTGTATTCTGATTGACCCAGAAGGTTGATTAAAACTCAGCTTCAACTCAGCTTTATTTTCAAACACAAACGCAACACAAAGTGCTGAACAAAGCAAAGCAGACAAAAACGGTCTCCATAGTATTTTTGGTGGGGTTTGAAAGGACATTTAGGGTGTTTTCACACATGATAGTTTGGTAGACTCAGTTCGTTTGGAGACCAAAATTCAGAACATTTGTTTACATTTCAGCTGGTTTAGTTTGCATTCACACTGCACCGAGTCATTTGAGCCAATGTCCCCCCCTCGCCTGTGGTGGCGCTGCACCAAGAACTACTGAAGGAAACAACATGAAAACCACTGAAGAAGACACTTCTTCTTGAAATAAAAACAAAAACGGAGTGGCATCAAATTGTAGTGTTTTTAGGATTTCTGTTTTGTCATTTTTCAACAATGGACTCAGCATGAGTGGAAGATGAGGCAGAAGACCATGGAGAATGTTGTTTTTCACACAAGGCAGCTGACAGCTTCGTATGAGGTAAGAGAAATGCACGTTTGTTTTGGTTGTAATGCCCTGCGCTGTAGTCCACTTCCTGCTTTTAGAGCCGTCTCCGGTCCTCTTGCATTCACACTGCATTCGAACCATCCCAGAGTTCAAGTCAACTGAACCGAGACCTAGGTATTTAGGCGGACCAGAGTTCACATTTTTGGTCCGTATCAGAATTTGATTGCGCATTCACACCTCCCTAAACGAACGGACTTTCTAGGCAAAGGGACTAGAGTTTGATTAAAGCAGACTAAACAGGGCTGGTGTAAATGCACCTGTAAACATCTGAAATATCCACAAACTTACAGACTTAAGTTAAAATACATTTTAAAATTGAAAGTATAGTAGTGCTCTAAAAAAAACTATTTTAAATGTTTAACACACACCTACAATTAGTTAATAATGGCAAGGATGTATAAATGATGCCCAAGCAACTGAAAAAAACCTGAAATAGCTGTATTACAATCGCTACTCGCCTTTAAATGAGCTAAACTATGCCAACTAAAACATTCATACTAAACTGTTTTGGGGAGTTTTTTTGTCTTTTCAAACACAAATTCAACCTCATATTTTATAAAGTTCTAGTGGTGTCTTGTTAGCAGTGGTGGTTGTGTTCAATGACACATTAAAGGGATAGTTCAGATCTTTGAAAGTGGAAGTGATTTGAGCTAGAGTTGTTTCAAGATAGAAGCAATCAGCTCTGGTCTTAGTCCCACTCAGGCTAACCATTAGCTTGTCAGTCTGGTAAAAATTAAACTATTTCCTCAAACTGAGATTGTTTGAAGAGCTACATCTACAACAGTTAAGATATTAACTTTTCATAATCTTTCCTCAGAATACCACTTCATACAATCTGAACTATTGTTCTAAATTAAACACATTTTTCTTGTTATCATCGGCTAATACAGTAAGTTCATATAAACCACTATTATCTCCTTTTTTTTTAAAGCTCTGAACTGAACAAAGTGATAACATTTTTACGAATATGTTATATCAGTGAATAAATAGTGTGGAAATAAAAGTTGTTCAGACCATGAATCAATCTATGCCTCTGGTATTTCTGGTGGTTTGAGCAGATAAAACAAATTGGTTTTCAGTTTCATGTTAAAATAGCTACATGTAGACTTTAACATTAACATTGTCTCTCTGCTCAGTAGGTAGGCGTTCCAATAAAACAAAATGAAAATGGGGGAAAAGATTTGTCCAAAAGTGGCTCTAGATTAAATCAAACCAGTAATCAGCCAGTTGAAAACTGATGATAAAAAACACATTTACATCCATATGAGTCAACCTTTTGAGGTTTTGGACCTGTGGATGAATTTAGTAAAAATTCTCCCAAGTTTGAAGGAGGAGAACAGAATTACAAAACAGTTCCCTCCTCAGACAGCCAAGAAGCAGTCAAATCCTGCCTGGGATTACATCCTCCCCCTCATTTTTTTCTCCTCTTTCATGCCATCGTTCTACGGTCCTTTTTTTTTCTGAATTCCTAATTTTCATTCTCTCCTCCTCTTTAAGGCTTTGCGTTGCATCCTTCCCTGTCCACCTCTTCCCTCTTATTATTATTCCCTTCCATCCATTTTTAAAACAAGATGTCTGAGCTGTTTTTTGTCTTTCCCATCTCTCCTGTGCTCAGTTCTCACGACAGAGGAGAAGTGTGTGTGTGTGTGTGTGTGTGTGTGTGTGGTGGGAGCGGGGGGGGGGGGGGGGCAGGGACAGAAACAGAAAAGAGAATGACAGGTCATTGAAAGGAAGAGACCGGGGAACAAGTCATTAAATGCTTTGATTGCAGAAAATCAGTGAGGCGGGTTGATTTGATCACACAAAGTGAGTCAAATTAGTGACTGTTATTTACCATCCTAATGTCCAACTAACATCTATGGCATCACTCACAGCTTTGGAATGTACTTTCTGTCCTTAATGACTTTCACTCCTGAAAAATCAAGCAGAATATTCCAAAAGAAAAAGTGGAATAAATCATTCTGATAGTGGCGACTACAAATGTTGCATCAGACGTTGGTTTTAGTTTAAATAGACTCAGTAACTCTGCAGCAAAGCAACTGTGAATGAGAGTCCATCGTTCTTCCAAACTCTCTTGGAGTGATGTAACGGCAGTTTTCCGGTGAAAATGTTGTCATTCACTCGTAAGTTTCAGCAGTGGGAATATAACAGCAGCTGCCACACATACAGTCCTCTTTACAGCCCACAATAAATTCTTGATCAATGTTTTTACAGAAAAAGGTAGTCCTCCGGGAAATAAAAACTTATGCCTGTTGGGGGGGGGGGGGGGTGTAATATAACAGACCTCATCATTTTCCTTTATAATAGCGAGAGACAATCCATCAAAACACACACTCTTAGTACAGAGAGGGAGAGAAAATACTCAAACAAAGAGGTGTGTATTGATTTTAGAGTCGAGTGTGTTTCGGCCAAAAGGGACCATTTAATGAGTCTACAAGCAGAGTTTAAGAGAAGACCTTGTACCAGAGACAAAAGATGTTTTTTTTTTTCATGAGTGCTGAATGCTGGGGGGTGACAGAGACGGGCTTGTCCCTGGGGTGTGCACTCAGCTCGCAGCTGCAATAGTTTCACCTGGGAGAGGTATTCAGAGATCTGGGACCATTCATTGTGTTGCACAGATTATACAGCTATAACACGGGCAGAATAAAGGAAATCTGTCTGCACTTATGGTCCCATCAACAAAGAAACTCAGAAGGTGGAAAAAAAAAGGGAGGGTAAACCAAATTGGTTGAACTGGACAGTGAAAGTGGAGTTCGAGACAACAATGACCAGGGTATTATAATTAATCAATATCTTATTTGGCTTATGCAGTTTAAATTTTACAAGTGGTTCAATAGATTCTGCAATGAGTTTTTCCCCTGTTTACATGTCTTAGAGGGAAAAACAAAAATAGCAGGATGAGTTTATCTAATGTGTGTTCAAAGTCCGATTGCTTTCATGTCTCCCAAAGAGCTGACTTGGCCCAACATAAGAAGCACAGTACTTTTAGATCATTCTGGGCAAGAATGTAGCTAAGAGTGGTTTTGGATAAACAGACAACACTTTGCAGAAGTGGTACCATAGAGTGAGAGTTGGGGTTGGGGGTAAATGCAATAATTGGTGTAGTGCTTGTTCTTACTGAGCCTATCTTTGTCTTTGTCTATGCATACCAGAGCTTTCTGACATTAGTTCTTAGACCAGATGTGAAAATATGTGTGTAGTTTCCAAAAAACTCAGTTCACACTAAACTCAATGAAATTTTATTCATAATTTAAAGATATTCAGCGAGACTGTCCAGCATTACCTCACCCACAGATACCTCACACCTTTTCTACAGTTTCTGACTGTCTCCAAATTTGACCCCTGACTGTGTGAATCCTTATAGTATCCCTTCCAGTTGGATTCATCAGACTTTCTCATTTCATCATCTTACAGTTTAAACATATGAGAAGTAATCTGTCATAATAGTATTCCTATGTTACCATGTGTTTTACATTTTTATCTCCAGTTTGGGAAATCAAATGTGCTCAAAGACACTTGGGGACAACATGACCCTTTGCACCAATGTGCATAACCCAACCAGACAAAACATTCTAAATTTTGTTGATGGTTCTAGTGCACATACATTGCACTACACATTACAAAGAGAGTTAAAGACTAAAATCACTACTGAGAAGAAGAGAGTATTTTTAACGGATTTAGAGAAAGTCAGCCCAGAGCTTTATTTTCTCCACACTTTTCTTTCTGTACCTTTTCATCATTCTCCAACCTTCCCAGACTGTCCCTTCATCTTGTTGCTACAATCTATTAAAGGCAGACAGAGGTGGAGGCGTTTAACCTCATCAAGCTCCCCGTCACAACAAAGGTCTCCTCTAGGCTCAAATGGGGATGATCTATTCATCTGAATGGCAGCAGTGTCATTTAAATGTCTTTATGGTCTTGGTTATTAATTTCACTGGTTGGTGAAAAGAGTGCATAGATATCCACAACCCTATATAGAATCGAGTTTTGTTAATATCATCTCTTTTAATGAGCAATGCTTCATTATTTTGGGGATAACAGTGTATATTTTCTCTTACTACTACAAAAAGATAAAGAAAAAAGTGTCTTTATAGTCTAGATATCATTTGGATGTGACAAACTTATGTAAATAATATTGACATCCATCTAAATCTAGGCTTTTTTTTTTCTTATGGAGTTAACACTGATCCTGTTTAGAAGCATTGTTCCTTATGAATTAACAACTGACCTCAGTTTTTCCACCTCTCAATAGTGTACCTTCCTTTACCAAGTAAACAAGCTCAGACCCTTCTATTTACTTTTAGCACTAACAATGTTGCCAATTAAGGTCAAACATTTCTGTCAGGAAAGTCCCCAGGATAGAATTGAATGTGCCCAAGAGGTGATACTTTTCTGCTATCAGGAAGCCACCAGAAACCGCCCCAGAGAAGCCTTTTTTTTATGACTTAAACTAAATTAAGCTGCTTTAAATTGTGTGGCTGAAAGTATATTTTGCCAGCATATGACCGACTTCATCACAGTTATACCCAGCAGTCTGGAACGAACTGTACAAAGGTTGCATACAAAACATCAGAATATATGTAAATTATTGGAGTAACATAACTCTATAAAAGGGGGAGGACTAAATATTCCCAAGCAGCAATTGCTAAAGGGATAGTTCAGATAGTTTGAAGTGGGGTTCTTTGGAAAGTTTGTTAATAAATATTAGCTTCCCTGTTATATATTGCTTTTTGAACAAATTTGGTTTGACAATTTAGTTTCATTCTGACCAGTTAGATGAGTCAACACAAGTCTGATCAGATGAAGAACTATAGCATCATTAAACATTTTAAAGTGTTCCTTATAGCTAACTTTTGCTTTTTTAAAATGTATTCTAGTGGTAAACTGGTCATGGCCCACATCAAAGCTACCATCGGCAGCAACGAGGACCCTCACCAGTATGCATACTGCAAGAATCGATCAACAGAGGAATCCATCTCCTCTGTGGTCCACTCTGCTCTCACCCACCTGGAGCAGGAGGACTCCTATGTCCGTATGCTCTTTATAGACTTCACGCCTGCCTTCAATCATCACCATGATTCCCCAGACCCTGATGGACAACTACTCACACTAGGACTAAGCCCCTCCATTTGCAACTGGATCCTGGATTTCTTAATCAACAGACCGCAGTCAGTGAGGATTTACAACTTCTCTTCCTCCACCATAACCCTCAGCACTGGCTCCCCTCAGGGCAGTGTGTTGAGCCCCCTCCTGTTCACTCTGTTCACATATGACTGCACACCTACCCAGCCAGGCTGTCATATTGTAAAGTTTGCAGATGACACAGCGGTGGTTGGATGCATCATGAACTATGATGAATCAGGCTGCAGGAACACCTGGAGAGCTGGTGCAGGAAGAACAACCTTCACATCAATGTGAAGAAGATGAAGGAGAGGGTCATGGATTTCAGACGGCACAAACACCACCACCCCAAACATAGGAGGATCTGCGGTGGAAGTGGTCTCCAGTTACCAGTACTTGTGTGTGCATCTGAGTTACACCTCAGCTGGGGCAACAACACTACCAGCCTGATCAAGAAAGCGCATCAGAGACTCTACTCTACTGACGCTGAGACGAGCTGGTCTGGGGAGCTCAGTCCTCACCTCCTACAGGTGTGCAGTGGAGAGCATCCTGTGCTCCAGCATCAATGTGTGGCATGGAGGCTGCACAACTGCAGAAAGAAAAGCTTTGCAGAGACAGAAGACCGTTGGAGTCAGCTTCCCCACTATCACAGACATTTACACCTCGAGATGCAGGAAGAGGGCCACTTGCATCATGAAGGACCCCACTCACCCAGCACACACACTTTTTGCCCCGATCACCTCAGAAAGGAGGTTAAGGAGCATTAAGTGCAGAACCACTAGACTGAGGAACAGCTTCTACCCTGAAGCTGTTAGACTCAATAATCTCTTATCAGGAAAATCAATGTAATGCAACTTCAATTGGTGATATGTGACTTATCTGTGCTGCTGATTAGCCATGCTACTGATTCCTTACCTTTAAGCTGCTGTATTCATACCCATCTGCTCCCAACATATTCATGTTCAGGCTGCTGTTTAATACACTGTATTGTATTACATTATTATTTTTTAGCTTATATCTTAGACCCTTGTATATTGTTTCTTTTTTATACTATATTTTTGCTATTTTTGGGTGTAACTGGTACCTTGAGTTTTAGGTAAAGGAACATGGACACAAAGAGTGAGATTTTCTTTGCAAAGGGAAGAGAGTTTGTGCTCTTCCCTTTGCAAAGAAAATCTCACTCTGTGTGTCCATGTTCTTTTGTTTAAACCTAACTGAGTACACAGTTTGGTTCTACCTCATGCACCACATGTGATGTGAATGACAATAAACAACCTTGAACCTTGAAAACACTAGAGCATGCTTAAAGTTTAAATGACAGGACTGCACCCAGCTGTGACTCAAGTAAGGACATTAGAACCTCTGCTAATATTGAAACACAAATTGCAATGGTAAAAAGCTTTTGGCCAACTGGTCACCAGCAGTTTTATCCCAGTGATGTTCTGACACTGACAGAAACACAGTGACCACATGGCATGGAAATGTGTTGTTACAACACTATAATGACAGACATGGAATTTTTTCAGTTGATTGAGGACAGGGAAAACATCTTATTTCAGGATGTTGGATGTCATTTTGATGGCTGTTCAGTCATCAGCAGCATGCACACACAACATGCCGGCATTTGTCCAGGAGAGTTGAGCGGTTCCAGAGTGAATATTAGAAGGAGAAGCTAATGTTAGCTCCAGGAGCTAATACTCCCAGGGTGGCAGTGGCCTCAGTGGTTCCAGAGCAGCTCACAGAACACGTGGCCACGTTAACCACTTCTACTTCACATTTCTGGCATCACACAATAGTTGAAGAAAACCGCAGGGAGAAAAAAGTTCTGAACAGGCATTGGGTCAAGAATGGGGTCACGCAGCTCTTAGGAGAACAAAATGTAATTTTGGTCTTGCAGCAATGTCAGAAAGAACATATTTCAAAGGATAAACCCAGCTTCACACCTCCATCTTTATATGAAGGAGGTACATGATTCCTTTGAGTTTTTTTGAATCCCAACAGATTAAACCCCAAAATAAGTAAATAAAGTAATAAAAATTTAACAGAGAAAATTTTTGTGAGTCATATTAAAACAAATAAAATTTGGTTTATGTTCACACTTTCTCTCTTTATTCGATGTAGACCGATTTACTCATTCCCTCGCCTACGGTTTTGTTTTATTTACACTTCAATTCACTCTGGAGGCTGCTTATTTAACAGAACAATTATGCTGGGACAAACATTTTATAGAATCGCTTTCTTCTAAATAATCTAGTTTTCCAAAACGGTGTTCTAATTTTCCCCTCCTAAGAAGTGCATCGACAGGAGTACGTGTTTGCTGTTCTTTTTATTTTGTCACAGCTTGAGTTTACATGCAGCAGTCTTTCCATCCCACACAAACACACACTCTGGAGACTACCTGAGGCTGACTTTCTATCTTAAGGATATTTTAACATGCAGGTTGAAGATTAACCTTTAACCTTGTGGAGAGTGGGGGACTTGCTCTGCCTTCTGAGCCACTACAAAGCTGTCCATGTTGTTTATAATGTAAGAGTGTAAGAACAGGCTGGAACGGTACCCTTTCACCTCATATTCTTGTTTAAAGCCATAGCCCTCGGCAGTCTTCATCTGGTTGATGTGTTGAAGGAGGTCAGCCACTCGGACGGCAGGGTGGAGCTGACCTGTGTGGTAAGGGGAGCCTTTACGGCCACCACACTGATGCCTCGGGGAGCCTCCCAGCAAACTGCTTGCCTCGTTCACTGAACTTCGAGCATCACCTGAACCACAAATACAAACATTTTGAGCGCTGATGACAATCTGGAACTTAAGAATTTATAAACCAGACAGGGTGAGATAAAAAAAAAAATAAAACAACTCTTGTAACAATTGGATCTTAACACAGGACAACTGATCGTTTTACTTGTGATGGTAGCTTTAGATGCCCATAATAACAAATCCAAGACAAATTTATGTCGCAGAAAACATTTCCAAACGATTAGACATTATTTTTGATAACTCAGCAGCTTCATCTCACATACAGTAGTCCCTCGTGTTTCAACTTTCAATTTATATTTTTATATATATAACTTATATTACAGTACTCATGTGATTGGGATGGTACGGCATAAAAAGTTAACAAAAATAATAATAATTCAGACGGGCGTTGCCATTTTGTAGTTTTTTTTCAATAAGCCTACATTGTACCACCAGTCAAAGAACTACACTACCCAGAAGCCAACACTGCTTCCAGCCCACTGCTTTCTGCCAAAATGGAGTGAAAGTTTTGATCCGATCTGAACCTGACTAAAAAGTTCGGTCCATATTCATAGTGACTTTGGCGCTCAGTGGACGCAGAGAGCCGATCAGAACCAGACCAGAACTACTTCCAGTCTCATCGGTCGATCTGAGTGCTGCTTGCTGACCCATGATCAGGGGCTCACCCGGACTTTTTCATCTGATTCCTCTGTATTATATGGACTTGATCGGGACCATTGTGTGGTTTTGTGCTGGCTCTCTGAAGGTCCGGCTCTCTCTAAAAGCGTCTGGTGCTCAACGGCTGCAGAGAGCCAATCAGAACCAGACCAAGGCTAGTGAGTCCCCATATAAAATTTTTAAGTAGCTACTGTGCAGTACATATATGTATGTTGTTAAAATGATGTAGGTTTAAGGGTTTAGAACATTGCAAGAGTGTGGGAAGGGTTTACAAAGCCTTAATATATATATATATATAAATACTAAAATGAATATAAAGTCCCTACTTAGCGTTTTTTCACTTACTGCGGGGATGTCTGGAGTGTAACTCCTGTGATAAATGAGGGACTACTGTAACTTTATTTAGAAAACCTCTTAAGTAAACAATCTGTTTTTTCCTTATTTGTGACAACAAAAAGAAAAAGAAAAAAAAGCACTATCAATATCACAAAATATTTGTTTAGATTTTTCAGGATAAATTTTTATCATGAAATCCTTTTATTTTTGCAATAATTTAAAGAATTGTCACCGCTGCTGTTCATAAACAGCAGACAAACTTTTGCACAAATGCATTTTTGTTTAAAACAAAGTTTACACCTTATCTGTAAGAATACACTTATAAGTAAGAAACCACAGTGCGTTGCTATGAAAGGTTGTGATCTGAAGTTCATGTGTGTGTGACTGCATTACTTCGTGTGCCGCACGTGTGCGCATCCATAAATGAAAGAGCCATTCTTTCATCCTCCTGTAAGGTGCTCTGGTCTGTGAAACTGCGCTCCAACGAGCCCATATGGCTCTTCTCCTGCCGGTAGGTAATGGGAGTCTTATTCATGTTCACTGCTTTCCTGGGTGTGGAGAAAGAAGAAGACAGACACAAAAGTTAAATTTGAGATACAATACATGAGCAAGTTAAGAGACAGAGAAAAAGGGCAACTTTTTTGACAGCAACAATATGAAGGTAAAAGAGGGAGAAAAGAAAGGTGATAAATTAGAGGTTGATTGTGAAGAGGGAAGCACTGTTTAGTTTTCCTCTTCAACGAGTGACTGACAGCCAGAGCACAAGCATGTTTATGATGGATCGCAGAAGAGATGCAAAAGCCAAAAGATGGAGTCACTTACGGATAATAAGAGGAGTAGTCCCTCCTGGCAAGAGTTCACGAGAGGGAGGAAAGAAAAAAAAAATTAAGAGAAAGAAGATCTGTGAGATGAAAGCAATGTCAGCTGAGGGCAGAATGCATTGATTACAGTGAAAATGAGAGCTGTCCTCTCAGACGTCCAGCTGTGCCGGTGGCCGTATGACACATGCAGCTGCTGACGGATCAAACACACACCGAGAGGAGGACAAACTACCAATCGAATGTGTCGAGCTAAACCTCGAGAAGCAGACGATTTGGCTCAGTCACAGTAAATCTGATCAATTGTCCCAAGACAAAAACTTACACTTGCCCAGGAGAGAAACCGAGATCAACGTGCAGACTAGTTTTAGCTTAATGATCAACATAACCGTCTGTGGAAGTGTAAACACTAAACACAAAACTAACTCTATTTCAGCCAAATTTATGGATATTGAGCTAAATTTTGTCGCCCTCAATACATTTACTTAGCGCCATCTCATCTCTAAAATCTCACATTATGACTGTGCATCATCCTGCGAAGGTTTGACCAAAACTACTTCCTCCTTCACCAAAGACAATTTTAGTTCAAAGCTCGGACATTGAATGCAGTATGACTCCTTTAAGGAAGGCTAAATTTTTAAGTGTATTTTATTTAAAATGTGTGAGGAATTAAGACAATCTCAACAGAAGAGCCAGAGGTGTAAGTGAATTACTGTAGACCTGTGGGATTATTGGCTAATAATCTCTAAAAGCACACCTTTTACCTCCCAATTGCCATCTCATTTAAGGGTCAGGTCTCTGCTGGGTGTGCGTAATTAAGTGGCTAATTGAATCGCATCCGCTTTTAATTAAATACTTCACACACAGAAACGCTCTGCAGATGGGAGTTGTTTGAGCCCTCTGGTACAACACAGAAAACAAACAAATAAAAAAACAATGCATGTCTGACTGGTAGCTGATCTGTACCTTAGAATGCATGATCGTTTTGATGTTGAGCAGAATTATTTAAAATAAAAAAGTGTTCACTGAACTGTTTAGAATGAAACAAAGAAAATGTGGTGTGATTGTGCATAATGAGGCATGTTTTTTTTTTGTTTTTTTTTTACAAAGTAGTCCCCAGGAGCTGTTTACCCTTTCTTAATGATGATGATGACAGCACCCAGCAGGAGGATCAGGACCACCAGTCCTCCAGCGCACACCCCGAGAATCAGGCCCATTTCGTCAGAGCGTTGAGACACCTCCAGAGCTTTGCGGTGATCTTTGCAGGCAGCTAGCACAGAAAAGAACATTGATTGAACATTCCAATCCACTGCTCTGAAGAAACGTTTTATATTAAAAATATTGATTTTTATAAAACACCACAAAAGAAATCCACTGACGATATAAATTACCATTTGGGTCATAACACAACTGTTATTTTGCAAATAATGCAGCTGCAGCTCGAAAATCTTTTGTCCAAAGAAGAAATAACGATGGGCAACCATGATTCTTGTGATGGAATATGCTCTCCAAGAACCCTGGTATGAATAAAAAGTTGCATCAACTTGTCTTCCGAGAGAAGATTGTCCCACAAATCCAAGCACCAGTTGATAGTGAGCCACATTTTCCAGCATGACTGAGCACCGTGGCCCAAAGCAACATATAGATAACAAAGTGCCTCAAAAATTAGAGCATTGGAATTTTAGACAGGGGCCACATCTGAACCCCCGATGTTCAGTCCTATAAAAGCAGGTAGATAAACAGGAGCCAACAAACTATGATCAACCCTGAGCACCAATAAGACAACAATGGGTCACAATCAGTGAAGCTTTGACCCAGAAGTTCATATCCAACATGCTGGAACAAACTGCAGAGGTTACCAACAAGAAAGGGTCAATACTGTAAATTGACATTGCAAAAAGTTGTGTTTAACTTTAAAAAAAAAATTTAATAATGAAAGATGTAAAACAAAACACACTGAAGTCACACAAACCCAGCATTTGTATTTGTACTTTCTTCAGTTAAACTGCTCCAAAACTGAGGCCATACTGATTGGCACCCCTCACCAGGTTCAAACATCAACTATAACAACTATTTCCTTTTCTGGACAAGACATCCCCCTCTCCACCTCTGTTACAAATCTTGGAGTAAGAATGAACTCTCAAGTTACATTTGAAAATCACATTAAGCATCTGTTTTAAACCGGTTTCTTCCATCTCCAAAATATCTCCAAACTTCATCCATTTCTCACTTTTGCTGACGCAGAGAAATTCGTACATGCTTTTGTCTCCTCCAGGCTCGACTACTGCAACTCCCTGTTTACTGGAATACCCGGCAAAAACCTTCAGAAGCTTCAATATATTCAAAACAGTGCAGCCAGGATTTTATTGAGAGCTCGTAAATTTGAACATATTACACCCATTCTCCATAACCTCCATTGGCTTCCTGTCACCTACAGAATTCAGTACAAAATTGCTCTCATTACCATCAGTGTTTATACGGAAATTCACCAGATTATCTGAAGGACCTTCTTGCTCCATATTCATCCACCTGGTCCCTATGATCGCAGAACAGTAATCTCTTTCTCTTTCCAAGAACTAAATTAAGGACCATGGGAGATCAGGCATTCTGTGTGGCTGCCCCCCATCTCTGGAACTCCCTTCCTGAATATCTGAGAGCTCCACAATCATTGGTTGACTTTAAAAAAGGCTTAAAGACTTTTCTTTTTAAGCAAGCCTATTCTGCCTCCACATGATTTTATCACTGATTTTAGTTGATTTTATCACTGATTTTAGTTGATTTAATCACCAATTTTATTTGATTTTTATCACTTATTTTAGTTGATTTTATCATTGATTTTAGTTGATTTTATCACTTATTTTAGTTGATTTAATCACCGATTTTATTTGATTTTTATTACTTATTTTAGTTGATTTTATCATTGATTTTAGTTGATTTTATCACTGATTTTAGTTGATTTTACCACCGATTTTAGTTGATTTTATCACTGATTTTAGTTTATTTTACCACTGATTTTAGTTGATTTTTATCACTGATTTTAGTTGATTTTATCACTGATTTTAGTCAATTTTATCACAGATTTTAGTTGATTTTTATCACTGATTTTAGTTGACATTATCATTGATTTGAGTTGATTTTATCACTGATTTTAGTTGATTTTATCACTGATTTTAGTTGATTTTACCACTGATTTTAGTTGATTTTATCACTGATTTTAGTTGATTTCATCATTGATTTTAGTTGATTTTATCACTGATTTTAGTTGATTTCATCATTGATTTTAGTTGATTTTTATCACTGATTTTAGTTGATTTCATCATTGATTTTAGTTGATTTTTATCACTGATTTTAGTTGATTTTATCATTGATTTTAGTTGCACTTTGTAGCCCTTTGAGATTTTTGTTAATGAAAAGTGCGTTACAAATTAAATGAATTATTATTATTATTGTATTGATGATAAAACTTTGTGCCATGCTTGTACAGTCAATAAATGGCAGTGATAAATCAAAGTTCATGCGCAATAATCCAGGTAAAGAAATCCAACAGTTCAGTCAGGCCATTTGGACAGTTCTTTTTGTGTTGAGAGACGTTTCGCCCTCCATCCAAAGGGCTTCATCAATTTGAGAAGTCACATACGAACTGTTTTCTCCACCAACCAGTACACTCCTACAGTGGACCAACCAGTTTGCTGGTGATAAGATGGTTTCTGGGGGCTGTCCTCTCCCCCGTCGACTCCTCCCAGGAAACCACAGTCCAAGTGGTCCAACCAGTGTTGAACAACCACCAACTGTTGTTGGCAACCAACAACAACTGTGGCTGTCTGGGAGGAGTCAACGGAGGACAGGACAGCCCCCAGAAACCAACTTATTACCAGCAAACTGGTTGGTCCACTGTCGGAGTGTACTGCTTGGTGGGGAAAACAGTTTGTATGTGACTTCTCAGATTGATGAAGTCCTTCGGATGGAGGGCAAAACCTCTCTCAACAAAAAAAGGAACTGTCCAGATGACCTGACTGAACATTGTTGAGCAGTGATAAATGCAAATGTACATCTTTATGTTGTGACACATACATGAAATCTTTTGAAAAAATTGTTCTGCAGTCAGAATAACCCACTCAGCTCTACTGTATACTCTCAAGGTGCCCTGGTGTCTGTTAGCCACGAGAAAGGTCATTATCATAATAGCAGGTTATTCAGTTCGCTGGAATAAAACTTTACACTTATTTAAATGGTGCTGAGCAGTTTGTCCGCCTTTGTCTTGTTATAGGGGTACCACTGATCTAGATTTTTTTCCCTTTTCTCCTCCCATCAGTCTGTCCTCCAGGCTTTGACAGCCCTGAAACCAGACCCTATGATCCCATTGGAACGGCACAAACAATCAGGAGAGCAGCAGAAAGTCAGAGCACGCCTGGGGAGAGAGCATATCTAGCAGTCTGCTAAGGGGGGTGAAAAAAATCAGATCTAGGGCACGGAAAATGAAAATACAGCCATGTTTTAGCCCCCACTCTCCACAGCCATGGGCACTGCTTTTGAACCCTCATCCCAAGTAAAGATGAAAGTGGTACAATATCATTTCATTATTCTGAAGATTTTTTTTTTAATAAGTGATGAGCGTCTGGCATTTACAGTGGAGAGAAACGAGGCACTGGCCTGACATTAGAGTGGCTTTTGTCTTGTGTTTTCCAGAGATTTCTCTGTCCCATTTATAGACAAAAGCAGCTGACAAGTATTTTTATTTTCTGTGTGCAGTGTTTGTGGTAAAAGGATTTTGGGAGCCAGCAAATTGTGGTTCTTATCCGTGCACAAGGACACACTGTCAGCTAGAAATGCATTTGTATTTTGGTGACTTACTGTAAGGATTTCTGCCACAGTCACAAACTCGGCTCTCACTGATACTTTTTCTCCTGTCACTTCATTCCAAATTGCCTTGATAAAGGTAATTCATATTGGCTAGAAATGCAGATGAGGAACTGAGAAACCATTTCAGTTTTTGTCATGTTTTGGACAGATAAGACCCGTTTTGCCACATTTAGCCTGGAAATTTCTATTAAGCCAAAACACGGGGACGAAATAGATTTCCTGCATGAATCCAAGCACCTGCCGGCTGCCCCCATGGTGGAAATTGGCACTTAAGAGGCGAAATGGGAGTCTATTGTTGTGTTGCGGCTGCCAGAGGATCCTTAATTAAACTGTCACCTGGAAGTTGGAATGTAATCTCCAGATTTGTTATCCAAGCCAGAATCATTTGCCTCCACTTTACTTGTGATGGGCTGCTTGATAACAACAACTCAGGACCTGATGATGCAGAGGGGGATCATAAAGATTGCAAAAAACAAACAAACAAACAAACAAATAAAAAGACTATAACCTGCTGCACTTTTAAATCAGAAACAGCTTAAAAAATCTGCTTTGCATTTGATGATTACACCATCCTGCACGAAATGGTGATGTGATGCTAATGGTGTGAATACTTAATCCACATTTACAATATTGTTTTCCAGTGTTTTTTCCAGCTGCAGTAGTTGCATGTTTGTTCATCAGGTCGTCAACAAAAAGCCCTGGTGTCACATTTCCTGATAATAAGGACGAGAGAAGTGAGGAGCAATAAGGGTTTAGAACTCTTGTTCTTTAAAATCTTGTCAATAACAGTCTTTCCACAGTTAGATATTGACTATTTTCATAATATGAGGGACAGTCTCAAGAAGAATCACAAAAACAACAACCAAAATGATCGTGCACAGTGGCAAACTCACTCTAAATTTGAGTGGGTGCTCCCAAGGTGCCGACAGAGATGCTGCGCCTGAGTTAAAATAATTTTGACTTCGGTGCAGAGTGGCACACGGGGCGGCAATCTGTCCACTGTGTGTCCTTCAGCTTGGTACAGTTCGGCTGGGCAGCCATGCACCACATACACAGAAATGTGTTTTGAAGCATTACGCAAAATGCACCACTATGTGTACCATGGGCCTTTAGCTTTTAGCTATTGTTCTGCTACTTCTAGCTTTTCTACTTCAAGTCTTTTGTTTTTTTTAAGCGCTTTTAGCTTTACCAGCTTCAGCACTCGGCAGTCACACCGCATTGTTTAGAAAATTGTAACTTCTCAAGTTAAACTTTGTACTTTTTAACACAGCCTTTCATTTGCTTGTCTAATCATTTTTTTTTTTATTCCCTCCAATTTCATTTTATTATGTTCTAGCTCTTTTGCTGCACGAGGATTTTATTCTTCCTTTGCGATTTGTGTTGAAGACAACAACCTAACAAAGCGTACAAGTTCAGTGCTGTAAAAAAAAAAAAAGGCATAATTAATCAAAGCCTGACTGGAATCTCTGAGGCAGATGGAGTGAGAGCTGAGTATTGCCTTTTGGCTTTCTGCTTCAGGAGAGAGCCTCGTCTCTCGTTAGTCACTTGTAAAAAGAGGCAGTCAGGAAAAAAAAGAGACAGAAAGAGGGACCCCTCTAAATCAATTTACTTAAAGGGCTCCACTTACTTTTGCAGTGCAGTGATAACTATTAGTAAGTGACTTCTATTCACCAGGTTCTGACAGTGGGATGTGGCAGAGGGACTCAGGACTTTGAGTCAATTTCTGTGCCCTTTTCATGTTCCTTTGAATCGAAAAACAGAAGACAATGAAGGGGGAGCAGAGGGGAGGCAGTGTTTTCTCTGATAGGTCAAGGTAGCTCCATCTGGATGTTTTGATCTGGAGAACCCTTTTGGCTGCCGCTGAGGTCAAAGCTCTCAGATGAAGCTATCTGGTGGGCCGCTGATGAGAACAAAGAGCCTGCCTTGATACAGACTATCCCAGCGTCTGCCCCCAAACAAGCAGGATGAAAGCTTGACCTCCAATCCCTTGCAGCTTGTTGCCCTTTTCTCTAAGGGCCACCGCTAAACAACAAGGACCAGCAGAGAAAAAAATGTCTTTGTGGTCGAGAAAAAAAGGTAATTAGTGCTGTGGTGGACAGTAAAGTAAACCTCACCACTGTGGTTATTACTGCTCGTCGCCATGAAAAGCTGGCAATTATGTACTGTGTTTTCCGGCGTGTAAGTAGCAGGGTTTTTTTTTTTTTTTGCATAGATTTGTCAGTCCTGCAACATATATACTTTCGCCCAGGTGAAATTAAGCCGTTTTGACCATTAAAGTGCATTTATTAAGGAAAAATTAAACTGAGACACACCTTTGCTATAATGTTGAGCAAACACATAATTGTTTTTAAGTGTTAATCTTGTTAAATTTCGAAGAATTGCAACGAGTTCTCCCATGCGCGCTCGCTTCACTCAGCTGCTGCAGGCAGAGGAATGCTGGAGAGCTAGCGGCTCCGGCCACGATGGATGGATGGATGGATGGATGGATGGTACCATGCCGCCCAGGCAAAATGAAGCGGTTTTGACCATTAAAGAAATACATAATAAATGTGACTTATACGCTGAAGCAACTTATATATGTTTTCTTCCTCTTCATGATGCTTTTTTTGATGGATGCAACTTATACGCTGGAAAATTTGGTAATAGCTTTATTTGTCTGTCATTGTGTTGTTGTGTAATGCTTCAATACTTTTGTTAAAACAGCTGTTGGAACAACATGTTCCTAACAAATTCTCCCAAGGGGACAATAAAATACTCGTTTTGCATTGTATTGTACAATCTGGCAGATTACTTGATATTTAGGTGGTAAACGCTGTGTTAAGTTACCTTTGCGAGCGATGCGGATGCAGTTTATTCTTGATTCCTAAAACACACAAAAAACACAAACATCAGAGGGGAGGTCTCACTTTGCGTTTTGCACAAACAATATGCAATAAATGAAAGGAGGGTGGTATGAAATACAAGCTGAGCCACACAAATACATCATCCTGAACACACGAGAGATAAAAGCAAACAAAGTGACATAATCCAAACATGTTGGATGATCACAAACCATTAACACTTTAAGGGTTACGTTTCTCAAATGAAAGCAGCATTAACTTTATATCAGTATAGACGAAGAAATCTAAAGATTCAGACTAAAAGGACAAATGTCTGACAACACGAGGGGAAAAAACCGTCTGCAATCTGAGAGCTGTGGTGAAGTGTGTATAGGAGATTAGAGAATCTTGATGAAGGAGAAAAGATGAGAGCTGAAAGCGAGAGCATAATTAAAAGCAGGGTTTCAGACCAGCGCCCCACTATGAAAACGGATTAATTTTATTCAGATTTCAGCTGATGACATCTTAGTGTTATGAAAAAGACCTTTGTCAAATAACACTAATGAGATCCAAGACTGTAATCCAAATCCATCCTGCTACCCCCGTGGAGGAGATTTATTATCAAATTAAAATTTACAGATGCCAATTCGGGCATTAAGGGACAATTATGCAAATTTGCCTATTCAGAAATGAGCAAAAAGAGCTTTCTTCAAACTTGAGTTCAATTGCATTTTTAAATTGAAAATCCATTTCAAGCTGACAGACACTTAAATATGTTTTATGTTTGTGATGTATGTTAAAAAAAAGACAGAAAGAAAGAAAATCAGATGAAACAAAAAATGGTTTGTCAGTTGTCACCATGTCCAAGGCACATTTAAGAATATGTCACCAGAAACTGATACAGGCTCATCAGTAAAATACTAATTATCTGTATTATTTTAAGTACTGCTTTTTATCTTTGGGCATGATGCAACTTTATAAACTGCTACTGAAAGTCACATCCAAGGTCAACCTGCAGTAGTCTGCAGAACAGCAAAATACCCTTAAAATGTGAAATTCAAAAAATCTAAATGACATGGAGTCCACCTAAATGTATAAATAAGTCATAAGTACACTCTGAAAAAGATGTAATTCATTAAAAGACAATGACATAAAATAACAATTTGTAAATAAATAGTGAAAATAAAAAACTTTATAAAAACAATTGTGCTTTACAGCCAAGTTGCAGATTTGTGTGAATTTTCCCAAAATTTTAATTTTTGTATTTGATTAAAAACAAATTTGAATTTCAACTCTGGAATTATTTTTTTCATCAGCAAGTCAGACAACAGTTTAAAGTGATGCTCTGTCAAATAGTTATCAATCGTTCGTGTCGTATGAGTGGTGACATCAGTCACAGAACACAGATCACGAAGAGAAGGGCAAGTCTTCCTCAGGGCTGTGCTGATGGCTATGCTATGCTAATGCCCTTTTCATTTTGTTTGTCAGGCTAAAAAAAAACAATAGATTTTTATTTTATTAAGATGTTAAAAAAAACTCTGTTTGCTTAAACTGAACATAAGACTTTCTAACAACACAGATTGTTTAGTTTCTTCTTCTTCTTTTGGCTTGTCCCTCTTCAGGGGTCTCCACAGCGAGTCATCCTCCTCCATCTCTCTCTGTCCTCTCCATCCTCTGTCCTCACTGCAACTACCTCCATGTCCTCTCTAACTGCATCCATATATCTCCTCTTTGTCTTTTTCCTGGCAGCTTCATTTCTAACATCCTTCTACCAGTATACCCACTGTCCTTCCTCTGGACATGTCCAAACCATTTCAGTCTGGTCTCTATCTCCCAGTCCTTCAACCTGTGCTGTACCTCTGATGACCTCATTCCTAATATTATCCATCCTTGTCTCTCCTAAGGAGAACCTCAACGTCTTCATTTCTGCCACTTCCAGTTCTTTCTCTGGTCTTTTTGTCAATGTCTCTGTCTCCAGACCAAACAACATAGCTGGTCTCACCACTGTCTAGTAAACTTTTCCTTTGACCTTTGCTGACACTCTTTTGTTGCAAATCCCTCCTGAAACTTTTCTCCATCTGCTCCATCCTGCCAGAACTCTCTTTTTCCACCTCTTTACTACACTCCACATCTTCCTGGACAGTGGACCCCAAGTACTTGAAGTCCTGCAAGTACTTGGACCCCAAGTCCTGCAAGTACTTGGAGAATAAGGGCCTTGCTCAAGGACCCAGAGTGGGGCAAATGAGGATGGAGGCAGGTGTGGGTGCTTCACCATTCTCACCCACATTCTGATGTTGTCAGTCCAGGGAGTTGAACCGGTTACCTTGCAATCACAGGCCCACCTTCTCTAACCTCTGCGCCACCACTCACCCACTTGCACAATACAGTCAATAATAAAACATTTTAAAAAGTGTTTAGTCTGCTTACTGTACTTGCACATAACTCAAATCTAAAAAAAAAAACAACAACAGTCTAGGCATAAAGTAAAAAGGATTGTTTTCCCTGTAAATTCATGAGTTATTTCTAAATAAAGTATTTCAAACGTAAGCCATTCAGATAAAATCCTAATATACAGTATACGAGGTATACGTTTATCTGTGCGCTTTAGCATCATAACATAAATTGATTTAATTACTACTGCAGTTATTGTACTTATCATTCATCTTATCATGTAAAAGTGCAACTTTGCTCCTGTTCCACGATGTGAATTTAGAGAAATGCTGACGGCTGAGATTCAGCTTTCTAGGCGTAATTGTTCAAAACACTTTCCCTAAAAATAAAATTAAAAAAAGAAAGAAAATAAGCTGATTCATCTGAAAGTTCACGCAAAGCATTTCAGACCTGTCATACATTCAATCTGAACAAGCTTTGGCACACTGACTCACACACTTCTTCCATAGCGTTTCATCTCTTTGGCAGGAAACAAAAAGGTTCTTGTGACGTATAGAAGCAAATTGTTTAAGATGCGCTTCGAAATCGTTGCGCTAAAGCTCAGCAGGCGAGATAAATGTCGAGCTTTGCTTTGTGGGAGATGCAGCCCATGTTTCTCTGTGCAGTGCCAGTCATGCCAGAGGGGCTGCTGGTTCCTGGCAGCCCTAAATACAAAACACAAATGCCAACATGCAACATGGGGCTCTACAGCACACAGTGTGTGTGTGTGTGTGTGTTAATGTTGGGGATAAAAGTTTGTGTTAAAAATGGTTATACGGTGGCCTATAAAGTTGAACATAACAATTTTCAAGTAGAATTTTTTGATTAATCAATTAAAGTAATTAAAGAGGCTGGACAGTCAACTTAAAAAAAAAACGTGGGTGAAATGCCAAATTTTCTAGGTACCATGCCACACGCTTATAGTTTGAACAGTTCTACTGTTTAAGAGGATTAGGAAGAATATTTGTCATCAACAAACTTGAAAAGAAAAAAATATAGTGTATATACAGTAGTTCCTCGTTTATCGCAAGGGATCTGTATCCTGAAGCCCCGTGATAAGTGAAAAACAGCAAAGTAGGAATAACAGTACAAGTAGTAAGTAGTAGTATATTTTAGTTATTATATATATATATATATATATATATATATATATATATAT
>NC_056502.1:23914580-23956323 GCF_014905685.2 Nematolebias whitei | reverse complement strand
TTGCAACATTCTAAACAATGTTTCTAAACTCTAAACGCTCTAAAAGAGCACATAATGTCATGATTTCCCTCTCTCTGCCTCCGCTGCTCTCAGCCACATACCTGCAAGCATTCTTGGCCACGCCCACTTCTCCGCTCTGCACGGAGAACAGCTGATCAGCTGCTGGAGGGAGCATATCCTGCAGTGTGGGCTGCACAAAGGTGCAGCAGGTGCTAATTAATTTAAAATAATTTATTTTAAATAAAAATTCCATGCTGATTGTGTGGCTCATCCATCAATCAGCCAGTTGTGTGTCATGTCCAATCTTATTTTGAAATACTGCAATAGAGCGAGTCTGCCAAAAACCAACCGTGAAGTATCGAGGGACTACTGTATATAAAACTGACCACACAAACACTGACTTAATGAGAAGGGCAATTAAACTGAGCCTGACAGTTCAGTTTGCATTTTAATTAAGAGGTTGGTGTGCAAACACCTGAAGAGACTATCAAAGATGACACTTCAGAACAACATCAATCTGCAGGAAGATTAACCAACAACTGATATACAAGAACGTACGTGACTTTTGTGATGTTTCACTTTTAGAGCAGAGCCGTTGTCACAGCCCGTTTCTCTTCAAGTGAAAAGATACATTTTATTTTCCAGCAGCTATAAACAGAAGGACTACAAAGTTATTTTCTGCAAAATCCACTATACAAAAATATCCTACTAGTGCATTCATATGCAGGTTTTATACTTTGATTAAAATTAAGTAAAATGTGTCATACAAAAGTTTGCTGCTGAAAGAGATGATCATGTTTTGGTCTGTGCCTTTGAATGTGTTTGTTAAAAATATCTCTTGAACCACTGCGTGCTGACATGTCCTGATATGATAATGTTAATGTTATAATGCTATTTCTTAATGTTTGACCAAAACAGCTACAACGCCATCATTTCTTAACGTTGAGGAACCCCAGTCCAAACTTTTGGCATGAAAGGTGGCGGGTGATATGCATTCCTTCAGGAAATGCTAGGCCTTTACTTGGTAAATGGTTTTAGCTGTAATAATTGTACTTACACCTGCAGGATAAAGCAGAAAAATACTAAACTACAGCAAACAGTTAGCAAGCTGCTCAAACTTTCATGTTCTACACAGAAATGAAACATTAATATTTAATACTTGGATGTCTGTGATGGACTGTCCCTCGCCTCTCACACAGTGATAGCTGTTGGAGATCTCCTTGCCCACCAGCTCCATGCAGCTCTCCCTCCGCCTCTCATTCAGGTACTGAGACACCACTGCTCCAAAGGCCACCAGGCAGGTAATATGACCCCCCCTCTGCAAAAAGGCTACAGGCTACATCCAATAAAAACATGTCACTTTTGTTGTTCAAATCCAGTTTCTTGATCATACGATTGATGAGATCGTTTCATCTGGAGGTCGTTCACCACTCTCTTCTTCGTTTACGGCCTTTCTGTGATTTGTCCCCATTTGTTTAATCTTTTGACTTGTATTACTAATCAGGCAAGCAACACTGCACTGTGTTCTCTGACTTTGACAAAATCACATTCTTTTTGCTGACAATAAAGGTAAAAGTAAGTTTTATTTATTTTTATTGAAACTGTGCACCCTTGACAATCCAAACATTTCAAAAGGTTCCTTCAAAAAGAATAGTTTCAGTCCTGCAGCTGCAACCTCCAAGCACTGACTGTTACTGTATTTTCAGGCACAAAGAACGGCGTTGGCTGTGATTTGTCACTGCGCCCGCCTCAATGAGGGTCAAGACAGGTAGCCCCCTGGCAGAGCAAACAAACGCCTAATCCCATCCGCTGGTAAAGCCAGGCGTCCACTCTCTAATCCCACTCTTAGCAGGTTAGTTGTGTGAAGTGCTCACGCTGCAGTCCCAAAGTGTGTTTCTCCACTGGGTTGGAAAAAGATGACACTGCTGGGGACGAGCCACACAGGCCTGTTTATGTAAGATTCTACAGTACACAGGGAAACAGAAACTCATAGGGCTGAAATACTCTAATGGGCACCACAGGCTCTAGAGGTAGGAACGTTTCTGAAGCTCCACATTCAATTACAGTTGAATTGCAGTGATGCAATTGTAAAACATTTATTAATTTGTATTATCTTGAAAATTAAATTACAATGGCTTATTTGACATAAATAACCATCCATCCATCTATTATCTTTACCCATCTCTTTCTTTTCGGGTCATGGGGGTCACTGGTGCCCATATCCGGCAGTCACTGTGCGAGAGGCGGAGGACACCATGGACAGGTCTCCAGTCCATCACAGGGACACATAGAGACAAACGAGACAAACAACCATTCACACTCTCACTCACACCTAGAGACATTTTTAGAGTTATCAATCAGTCTAACATGCATGTTTTTGGTCTGTGGAAGGAAACCAGAGTATTCGGAGAAAACCCAAGCATGCAAGGACAGAACATGCAAACTCCACTCAGAAAGGGCCCGAGCTGGGATTTGATCCGGCAACCTTCTCGCTGAGAGGCAACAGCTCAACCGACTGAGTCACCGTGCCGCCCTAAATATTTATCATTTTACGTATTTGCAATGCTTATAAAATGTTCACTTCACAATATGTAGAAAAATATCTTAACTACAGGCTGCTGACCAGGAGTTAGCATAAACGCTAATTTAACATAAACTGGAAGTTCTTTTAACTTTATGACAGCAAGTTTTCCTTGGTCGAAATGCAACCACCTCATGTAACGGCTTAAAAATATTTCAATTATTATTTAAATATTTTATTCCCACAAAAAAATACGGTAATCTTTTAGAGCTATCTCAGCCAGAAGGGTCTTTTGTTTATGTGCGTTGCATTTCATTATTAACCTTCTTGTTCTTCCTGAGTGGAACAAGATGTATTTGTTTTTTGTTCTTATTGCTTTCATTTTAATTTGACTACTGGTAAATTGCTAAGCACTTTGGTCAGCTTTTGTTGTTTTTACGTGCTATATAAATTGACAATGACATAAAAAATAATTGGCAATATATTCATTTTACAGCAATTTTTAAAAAATAAATAAATAAAATATCATATAACCAAACAAAAATAAATAAATGTATAAATTGGGTCTTTGTCTTCATTAGTATGCCCAAAATGATTATTTGACAATTTCTTTAAAAATTCCAGTCTGGAGTTTTGTGAAGACCCTCCAACCCACCAAACACTTCAGATCCAGTAGCTAAAAATGAGGCCTTGTTTTTGGTCAAACACTTCTGTTTTCTCATATTTGGACATGGGACTTTTTCTAATATTTTTTTCTTCTTTTTTTTAACCTTACAGTAGAAATGCTTATTTCTAAGCTGTTTTTTGCTTTTACTGTCCCGGAGACACTAGAGAGCTGCAGGAGTACAGTACACACACTAATAAAGTCCTGCTCTGAGCAAAACCAATGGCAGTCAGCTGCTGTCAGCCGTGGAACATCCTGCACGCATGTGAAAAAGATTTTTAGTATCAAACGTTTACTTGTGCACATTACAAGTGAGTTGTTCCTCTTTACATCCAAACTACAATTCTGTCGGACAAGATGAGAGGCAGGACGTCGCAGCGACATCTGGTTGGGAAAAGATACTGCTTCTGGGGTACGTTGACCCGTCCCTGATTTTAACAGAGGCTCTCAAATATACAAGCGAAGCACCACCTCGTAAGCTAATATAAAATTGAAAGTATAAGGATGAATATGAAATATTACTGAGAGTAATGCATTATTTTATAGATAAATACGGGATAAAAATCTGTATTTATAGTGTATTCTAATGGCGCAGATTTTTCCCTTGAGGAACACGAGTGTGTAGTATACTAAATGTGTAGCTGAATTTTCCTCATAAGGTCTTCCAAGGGTTAAAAACGTTATAGAAAGCAACATTATTAACTTATGACTGTGAATTTAAACAAATTAAACATTTCAAAGTATATATTAAGAACTTTAAATCTCTGAAAACTTTAACTCTTACTTTATTTTTTGACGCTTAACAAAGAAAAAAGTGGTAACAAAGCTGCACAGCAACATTTTTCTACTACAAGAAGCTATGGTAACTCTACTAGGACAAAAGGCACCAGGTAGCAACTACCGGCACTCTACTCACTCTTATAAAGTGTCAGCACAGATGAACATTAAAAAAAAAAAGATTTTTGACATTTGAAAACCAATTCAAAATCCTCTATACCCGTAATGCAATGCATCTAAAAATAAACTTCACCTCCACCTCTACTAGTGACCCATCTTGCATAGATTTACACCAGTTATTGATCACAGATGGCTCACTTACCTAAAGCAACACTTTTCTGATGGATTTAAAGCAGCAGCTCTTTTCTAGCTCTGATCATTTCCACCTTTGTTCAATTGTTTCTAAGTAATCACCTCACCAAGGTAGCAGCTTTGCCAGTAAAGGAATTTGAAAAAGGGAATGTGACGTTCTTCAAGCTTGTCTGAAGTGAATGATACAAAAAGACACTGCAAAGTAGAAAAAACACCCAGTTCCTTTACCAACAGGATGGAAAACCAAGACAGAAGAAGACAGACTTGTTAAGGCTCTTTGTTTTCGTGTTACTTTGGTCAATTATTACTGGTTATTCTTAAAGATAATGAGCTGATTAGGCAAACAAAAAACTTAAATGCGTGAAAGACAACTTGAAGTAACAAGACAAAGACAAAAGCAGTAAGAAGGTAGAAGAAAACGTTTTAATTGAAAGCTGAATTAAGTAATTTCAGCTAGTCACAACGTTGATATCTGTAAATAATGCATGCAAGTAATTTCCCTTTCAGAAACGATTTGGCTGACAAAAATCAAAGCAAAAGAAAAACATTTTCATTGCACAATCTCTGACAGCAGAAATAAGTTCTTAAAGGTTGTGATCTCAACAACAGACACTTGACTTAAACTGTAAACTACAGATATTGTACAGACGGACACTGGTTCAGAATTACTTAGAACACTAATGTTTACAGCTGGTAGGGTTGAGAATTGATTGTTTGAGTTCGTTAAGCCTTCCTTAAATTATACCCTTCCATTCTGTACTACCATCTGCCTTGAAAGGTTTTTGATGTCATATTTTTGTGTGATTGAGGGGATTTTTATTCATACAAGTTCTCCGACTCTAATAACGTTTGAGTCGCTTTATCAAGCTATGAAATGAATGAACAAGTCATGGAGCAACCAATTTTTGTCATCAACATAGCAGATTTGTAGTTTATTCCTTGAAATGATTTATGCTTCCTGCAGTTCCTCTCCTAAACAGTAGATGTAGCCATGAAGAAAATAACACTGCTCCACAGGGGGGGTGCCAGAGTTCAACTAAACTCTTTCTACACCAATGTAACTACAGTTTAAACTTATTTGCACTTGGCCGAGATTAGCAGCTGTGTTTAAAGGATGATGTTTAAAGTGAAACTGTTACTAATGTCAGATTCCCCAACGAACAGTACCCGGGAACCCTTACGGCTTGATGACTAAATGTTTCTAGATCTGAGGCACCACTGGGAAGGTGAGTTTGATCACTTACCCCTTTAAAGTTGCTCATAGCCTGGAAGTAGACAAGGTAGCTCTTGCGAGGGTCCAAAGGGCTATTCCAGTAGCCGTTGTAAGTGTGATTGTCTCCAACGGTGAAGGGACTTTCTTCTGGCAGACTGCTGGGGGGCAGCTCTGCCGTGTAGTAGTGTGGCGTGCCTCGGGCCTGCGCCTCGCCATGAGACATGGGCAACGGGAAACAATCCTGAAGGCCCAGCTCTCGCTTCACTTTCTTCACAGTCTCCTCCTCAACCACCACCTGGTAAGTGCTGGAGTGGATATTCAACTTTAACAAGCCACGTGTGTGATTAAAATAGTAAATTATGATGGTCTGAGGGGTTGTCTCCTCACCTGACGGGTGCTCCTCTGCCTTGTGCGGGGCGCAGCAGCACAGTAATTGTACTCTCGGTCTCGCTTAGTGGCGACGGCATGTCTCCATAATCAAACGTAGGAGCTGGGGACAGATCGAGGTTCAAACATCAAAGACGACACACACAAAAACAACACATCTTGCTCTAGCCACCGCTCATTTAGGCAGCATTAATTGAGTTCAGACAGTGTCTCTGCCTCTTTTTCCTTCCAAGTAAACAAGCTCAGCCTTAAAGTGTCAAATAAAACCAACCCGGTTCACTATTAGCATAAAGGCACAACATTTATGGCAAAGCCATTACCCGCATTCTCACATTCCTTCCAGTTGCCTTCAACAAAACACCAATTAAAAGTCACAGGAGCGAATGGGTTCTTCGTTTGAAAAGATCTGGCTAAAGTCTTGCTCCTCCTCTGAGATGTTGTGGCACATTTCTCTTTAATATCATCAGTCAATTAGTAAGTGGGAAGGGGAGCAAACTAGTCACAGAACATAGATAATTATCATATTAAAACGTGGTTTGTTAGCGCTGCAACAGAAACGATCTGACATCAATTAAAAGCTTAAAGAAAACTATGTGAAGCTTTGTTCAAGTCACAGGTCTGTGGCTCTAAAAGACAGTTTGATCCCTGCTGTCAGGTCCAAAGCCTGTCAAAGGGATGTTAGTGTATTAACCACTACGGTGAACTCATCTCAATGCGTGTGTGTATGTGTGTGTGTGCATGCGAATGAAGAAATGTGTGCAGTCAGGTACTCTGCGGTGGGTGTTGTTCAAAGATGCTGACAGTCGTGGCTGTTGAAGGTGTTCAGTGTTTGCTGGCTGTCAGTGTAGATTTAGGAGACGCTCAGTGTAAGTGAATGCTCGGCACCATGGACTAGTGAAGGAGGAGGAGGAGGAGGATCTGCACAGACTTTTGCACTCTGTGGTCTGGATTCATGCCAGGAGTCTCTGTGATTTGGAGCCAATAAGCTTCAATTGTGAACTTAATCTATAATTAAACAAACTGGACATGCCTGTAAAGAGATAGATTAAAAAAAAGATAGGTGTGTGTGTGTGTGTGTATGTGTGAGAAAAAAAGAGAAAGAGCTGCTGGAGGGGTCCTTCTGTGTGTTCCTCAGACGTGTAATCTCATCCCTTAACAAGTGAAAATTCACCATCAATGGAAAACAGGAACACAAAGGCTGAATTCCTATCACTGCTAATAAGCTCGGAGACTCTTCGAAGTGACATTCTGCTCCCAACAATGTTCTGCATCCTTCTTTATACAGTAACACACAAGCTTGCCCTCTGTGGTGCTTTTCCGCCTTCTGTAAGTTAATTTATATCTGGAGGACTGTGGGGCGACAGTGTGCCACAAGTTTGGAGAAGCGATGAAAAATTGCTCCTACACTCTGGGAGCAGAAGTTTTGCCTCAGTGAAGGAGAAATGCTAAGGTCAAAAGAGAGAACTCCCCAAATCCTAATTATGGAACATAGTGGTTGAAATCTTAGTGTAGTACACACAGACTGTGGAAAAAAGATGGATGTTGCCACTACATCTGAGACATGAAGCTAATGAGAAGGCACTTTACAGACAGATACCACTGAGGGTCACTCACTAGGGATTGCATTCCACAACATTTCTGGCTCAAACATACGGGTTTAAAAAGAGATGAAATCCTCAAAAGAAAAACTGCTAATAATATTTAGTTTTCCTGTTGTCACAAATTAAATCTTTCCATCTGCTCAGCGTGTCCCTGGTCCTTCTAACCATCATGTCACAGTGAATCCAAGTTTGTATTTGTCCAATAAGGTTTAAGAATCATTATATAGATACCGAAATACAGTAGTCCCTCGATACGTCGAGGTTTGACTTTCACAGACTCACAATTTTGCTGGTTTTCAACGTAAGATTGTATTCACAACACACACACAATTGGCTGATTGATGGAAGGCGACCAACCAGAGCATTGTGGTGAGGGGTGGACTGGGCATCGGGAGCACCGGCACATTTCCCGGTGGCCTGGCCCACTCAGTGATCGCCAAGGGGGACTAAAGGCTCTGTTCGGATCGCACTTGATTATTTTAAATAAACAATCTATGCCACTCATATGGCTCACTCAGGTATAAGACAGACACACACCCCACCCACCCCCCAGCGCCTCCTCCTTTCTTTTTCTGAGGCTGTCTGTCACAGAGGAGCAGAGACACACATCAGGAAGGAGCGCAATCTGTTGTGTGTCTCTGCTCTGCTGTGACAGACAACCTTGGAAAAAGAAAGGGGAGGTGGTGGTCTGTCTTATACCTGAGTGAGCCGCAGGAGCGGCATGGATTGTTTATTTAAAATAATCAAGCATGATCGGAACCGAGCCTTTAGTCCCCCTTGGCAATCACTGAGCGGGCCAGGCCACCGGGAATTGTCCCGGTGTTCCCAATGGCCAGTCTGACTCCAGGATTGGCTCAGTAACTGTAGCATCAGACTGTCTGCTCTCTTTCGCTGTGCTCTTTTAGAGCATTTAGAGAGTTTAGAACATTGTTAAGAACATTGCAAGAGTGTAGGAACAGTTTATAAAGCCTTAAAATATATATAAATACTAAAATAAATATAACGTCCCTACTTGGAGGATTTTCACTTATCGCGGGGTGTCTGGAACGTAACCCACGCAATAAGTGAGAGACTACTGTACTAAGATACCCAAACACAAACAAGTACACACAAGGCTTGAGAGCGGCAGGTAACACAGCAGAATGTGAAGTCAGAGCATCTATAGGTGCTTTATAACTACAGGGGAAGTTCACCATCCTTGTAAACATTTAACAATGTTCACCTTTTAATTTTTCTGGTGTTTGAACAAAACCAGAAGTTTTTGGACAATTGCTCTTTAAACTAACATTCTTTTTCCAATATGATCCATAATGTTCTAATTTTCTTATTTTATAAAAGGAGACCACAGATGCAGAATGTGACTGTTAACGGTACCTGAGATGTTAGTGGTGATTTCTGTTAGAGCAGTCTGGCCAAAACCCTTGGCTGTACGCGCTCGAACGGAGATCAGGTAAGTTGTTCCGGGGTGAAGGTTGGAGAACATGTGGTACGTCTCGTTCCTGAGTTTGGACACTGTTCTTCTGGGTCCTGGGACGTTGATCCCTGGATCAGATGACTCAATGCTCTGGTAACTGATCTGTTGGTAGACGAACAAAAGGCAAAAAATGATCTCTGTTATTATTCATTCAACGTTTATTTAGACAGATAAATCCCATTGAGCCTCGAGGACTTATTTACAAGAGAGGCCTGATTTATTACCATAAAAGTCAGTCACATTTTTTATTTGTTTGCAGATGTGAACAAATTTCAAGGTTTTTAACCATGTCCACAAAACGCTTTACAGAAGTTATCTACGTGAAAAAAGAAAACAAACAAACAAAAAAAGTCCATGCTCAATAATCCAGGTATACAATCCAACAATTTTCATTCAGGTCATCTGGACAGTTTTTTTTTTTTTTTGCTGAAACATTTCACCTTCCATCCGGAAGGCTTCATCAGTCAAGGAAACACAACAAAACTGATTCGTCCCCCAAACAGCTTACTCCAAAGTGGAACAAACCAGTTATGTTGATGCTAAGATGGTGTCTTCGGCACGCCCCCTCCTCTCGTGCCAGCCCTCTTCCTTGTCGACAGTCATGTCAAACTGGTTCAAAACCAAAAAAAGTCCATGCTCAATAATCCAGGTATACAATCCAACAATTTTCAGTCATGTGTTGTGTTTCCTTGACTGATGAAGCCTTCTGGATGGAAGGTGAAACGTTTCAGCAAAAAAAAGAAACTGTCCAGATGACCTGACTGAAAATTGTTGAAAATCTAAATGACATTGACAGTGTTAAGTCATGAGTGTATTAAAAAACAGACTTTTTCAGAAAATACTGCAGAAGGTGAACTGTTGCCTTCATAAGTACATAATTATGTTGGCCACCACACATTAAAGAGCATACTCAGGTGTTTAGGTCAATACCTATCAAGTGTTTATGAGTTTGTCTAATACTTATTAGGACAAAAAAATCTGGAAATAAGTATCCTTGAAAAGCAAAATCTTTCAAAAAGTTTTTCCTTAAGAGGCTGTCTGCCATGAATGTACCTGCTGGAGCATTTCCACTTGTATTCTTTAAAACAGACGAGAGCTGAATGATGTGACCTCGCTGCAATCAGGGTGAGTACATTAGTATATACAGCAGAGATGGAGGAGATCCACTTAACTTGAAGGAATGAACTTTCTCAGTCAATATGAAGTGTGCACGCTCGCATCACACTAAAGAGATCTCTCAAGCCAGCTGTGAGGCTATGATGATTATCATAAGAAGGGTCTAAAGAGATTTTTCAGATCTTTTGAAGTTGTCTTTTTTGAAAATGTTATAAATAACATTGAACTTGTTGTAGAGGGCTCAGTTTGATGAAACAGTGTTTAATTTGCCTCTACTGCCATAAAAAGGAGGTGATAACATAAGTGTACTTGTCTCTGTATGTGTTTGTATGTATTTCAGTTTGTTAGCAAAATATCTCTTGGAACCCTGCATGGATTTGAATGAAATTCTTAAAAAATAACCATTGGATAAACATACGCGAAGGCTTCCTGAGTCAAGATGATCACAACAGCTGCTCAATTGTAGCAAACACAAAAATGACTATAACTCTGTCAACTCTGCAGACATTTGTCTAAAAAGTAAAAGAGTAGTAACTTAGTCTTCCAGTAAACATACTCGGACTGTTACCAGATCACAAAAGATTTGGCATGCAGAGCAGCATTCCTTTCAAAGAACATTACTTTTAATTTTGATTGGATGGGTGAGTTTAGAACTAATGTGAATGGGCTTAAGACCCTGGTGGAATGCTGCAGTCTTAAACCCCAAAGTCAAAAATTTCATAGCAATTCATGCAAACACAAATAAAACAACAACTAAAATGCCAGCATATCCTGATGCATGCTCAGCAGTTTCACATGACATGGTTATTCTAGCAGAAGTATTTGGTATATCTGCTGGAAGTGTTTCAGGCTGCTACCTCCATTTGTTGATGCAATAAACAGAGAATTCTATATCAAGGGTCATCAGTACGATCCAAACCTATCTATATTTCTTCACAACAAGGTATCTACAACAGGTAAGATATTAACCTCTCCACAGAGCTCTACTTCAAAGGACCTGAACTAACACTTCAATGATTTTTTTTCTTGCGTCCTTATCGTGCAGACAGAACTATGATCCATTTTGTTACACAGACATGCTGCTCAGAAAATAGAGTTGAGAATGCAGAGAAGTGTCCAAGCCTTGGCTTAGAGGACCAAATGATGAGGTTCAGGTTACAATTGTCAATGGTTTGGCCTGAGAGGAATGGAAAGAATTTCCTCCAATTCTCCAGAGTAAAATATTTATACATTTGACTTCATTTGTTAAAGATGAAATTCTGTTCAATGAGTACCTTGACTTTGCACAGGAGAAGAAAAGAAGTCCAAATATTGAAACGGGTAGGCTGACTTTTTATTGCTTACACAGACAGACTGTACAGCCAATACAAAATTATTATCCAGCTAAATGGAAGCCCTACAGCAAAAACAAACACATGTGAGTTATTGATTAATGATGTCAGGCTCTATTTCAGTGGGACACTGAAAATGTTATGTCCAAGTCCTGTGCACAAGATCAGCGAGTGTATCTGACCTTTGCTGCTATTTTAGTGAATATAAGCTCAGCGAGCCACGTACTAAGAGATGAAGTGGAGACTTTTTTTTGTTACTAAGCGCACACTGTACTGATTGAATCTAGTTGGTACCATCCATCCATTTTCTTTACCCGTTTATTCCATTTTGGGTCACGGGGGTCGCTGGTGCCCATGTCCAGCAATCACTGTGCGAGGGGCGGGGTACACCCTGGACGGGTCGCAAGTCCATCACAGGGACACATAGAGACAAACGAGACAAACAACCATTCACTCTCTCACTCACACCTAGGGACAATTTAGAGTCACCAATCAGCCTAACATGCATGTTTTTGGTCTGTGGGAGGAAACCGGAGTACCCGGAGAAAACCCACGCATGCACAGAAAGAACATGCAAACTCCACCCAGAAAGGCCCCGGGACCAGGGTTTGAACCAGGGACCTGCTCGCTGAGAGGCAGCAGCTCTACCAGTTGCGCCACCGTGCTGCTCTAGTTGGTACCATCAAAACTAAAAATGTTGGAGTAAAGTGTGAGAAACAAAAATACCTAAAAAAACTTTTTTTTTTTTACTTTCAGGAAATAACATATTTTTCAAGTATTGCTGATGATCTTCTTGTACTGGTATTCAAGGATTCAAGGTTCTTTACTGTCATTCACATCACATGTGGTACATAAAGTGGAACGACGCAGGGTCCCAGTTACATCCGACAAAAATACACATTGTAAAGAAAAACAGTAATAACCAAGTAATAATAAATAATATAATAAAATACAATAAATATAATAAAATAATATGTAGAGGGGAGGGAACTTTGGTCTGAATACCTTTTACACTAACCGCTCAAAATGATGTAACAAATGTTGACCGGCCTCAACCCCAAAATTATATGCGAGTCCTTGTAACAATTTTAATTCCCCTCACTCGAAGAAAAGAAAAATATTCTGTATCTATGAAGTGGAAGTGCATCCAATCTGTGAAGTGTAAAGAGGAACTGAATTTTCCGTTTGTTCATACTATTACAGACTTTAATCTATATGTGCATATCTATTTGATAAACAATAATAGAAACTTGGTACTGGTTCCACTATACGTGTAATGAAACAGGCCAATAAAAAGGGACTTAGCAGTCGCATCCTTTTTATCTGTTCACCTAAGCTTGAAGATGTGTTATCTTGTCAGGATTAGGTAGAATTAACACTTTATCTGTGGAGAAAAAGCCTCCAAACACATCTCTTTATTCAGGAGCCACAGAATAGCAGTTCCAACATTCCCATTTTACTGAAACTCTGAGAATAGCTTTAATGAGGAGCTATATTAATTTAACCTACAAACTCCTCTTGTGTAGTGTTGCGAATGACTCGACAATGAACTCTGAGTGTAATCTTGTTATGGATTGTGGCCAGAGTTCATGGGGACTCAGTAACTCTGGTCTCTCAGTAAGAGACCGCTGCTGGACATGAGACATCTGACGGCTGCATTTGTTTACTCAACAGTCTTTGACTGCAAAGATTTAATCCTTTGCGAGTCCTTAGTAGACTTTTTTTTTTTTAATTAATATTTGCTTTCTTCCCACCATGGTAAACTGTGTTAGACAGCTGCTGATTTACAAGAGTATGTTGAATCCTGGTTTCTGCTTAATGTTTCATTGGAAAAAAAACACAAAGAGCAATAGGGCAACGACTTGATGAAAATGTTTTGATTGTTGTTTTAGTGTATTTATCTGTGCTAACCTTGAAAGTGAACAACTGCACCTCTTGTGTGTCAATATTTGAAATGGGGTTTCTGGGAAATTTATGAGTAATGCATATCTTACCTGTTGCAGATAGCTCTCTGAATGAACTCAGTTTAGAGAACCAGCACTTAACATGAACTAGAGAAACAAGTTAATGGCTAGTCAGAGAGGAGACAAAACCAAAATGGAATGCTTAAGTCTTAAAACAACTCCACACTGTAAAATGTATGAGTATCTATGTGTTTATAAAACTTTACCGTCAGCTTCCTTTTCCTGTTTTTATTTCCTACCAGAAATATGTAGCGTTCCTGGCAGAAGTGTCCCAGGCTGCACCAACACTGTTACATCTGGCTGCTGCCACGGCTATTTGCACTTGCAAAAAACCCACTGAACGCTATAGTATATAAATATCATCTAATGAAAGGCAATAACAATGCACATTTTTAAATAATAGCATTTGCTTGAACTGCGATAAAGTGTTTTGTAAAGTTGCTTTGAAATGGCACCAATTAACTTTTGCTTTTGCCTCATTGAGACTACCGGTAGCTGTTAGCTTGGTAATCCAGTTCATATTAGTTTCTCCAAAAGGAAGTTGTTCAAAGACCTATCTACGACAGGTATGATAATAATTGTTCGGACATTTTTCACAGTGCAGTTTATGTGCATGACTGTGTGCAACGCAGTACAATTACACAGATGTTGCAAGTTTTGAGGGAGCGTGCAATAGACATGCTGACTGCAGGTTCAGAGAATTTGGCAGTACATCCAACCGGCCTTACAACACAAACACAAAACAGTAACACAAATGTTTCTGTGGGATTACCTCATATTGTGTAATTAGACCATTGGGTTCAACAGGCTCCTCCCACTTCAGGAAGATCATGTCATCCAGTGGGGTGAAGGTGAGCGACTCTGGCGCTATGCCTCCAGGGACTAGGAGAAAGTGTCACAGTAAACATTTGTCAGACAAATTGAAATGCTTGATCCCTTAATAAGCTCGTCTTGTCAATATCACAGGAGTGGTTGTCAAGGTGCACCACACGGGACACTCAGTGAACAAAACAGGAGGCTGCCAGTTCATAAAATGCATGAATGTTGTATCTACAGCACAAACAAGAAGCATTAAAAATATATATCAAACATATTTCCTATCTTTCATACCAATCCTCACTCAAAGATAAAAACACTAATGAATATAATCAGTTATTCACCAGAACGCTCGATCCTGCAAAAGAATGAAAAGACAGTGAACGCCTGAATATTTAACTCTTTACATCTTTTTTTTTGTTGCAAACAGCTGCAGATCTGCTCTGTAGAGGAAGACTACTGTTTGAGACTGAAGCCCAAGGCTAAAACAAGAGCCAAACAGCTGAGCTGTCTCTTTGCATTCACTTAGTCTGGAGGACAAAGTTGCTTAGTAAGACTTTTGCAAAAATGTGCTCATTATTTGCATACTCTATTTATATACACACAGTTTCATCTTTATCTGAGCAGTGAAAAAAATCCTCTTGGCGTTTGTTGTTGTTGTTGATCTTCTTTCTTTGAGTCTATCTCTTTCTGAAAATCTTGTCTGATTGTTTTTTTTTTTTTTTCACGACAGAATTGATTTCTGCCTCCAGCCGCCGTGAGGATGATATGCTACAGCGGAGGAAAAATAGGAGATAGGTGGCACAAAATCCCATCTCGGGGTTACTTGACAATTCTCCTTTTATTGTTATGTTATTCTGGACATGAAAAAAGATTTAGTTATGCTGATTCAGCCTTAAACCTGTCGGATGGTCAGCTCCTCTGCTCTGGTGTGTTGGAGAGAAACTGAAGAGCTGGCAGGAGTTTTACAGTGAATTCTCCTAAAATGAACAACAAATAATAAGGTTATGAAGCTGCATTTTGTCTGGTCATGGTGCAGCTCAACTGTCTTCACAAGAAAACATAAATGTTTTGAAATCACAGCACATCACAGTGCGACTGTCAAGTTTTGTAACAGCAAGTCTGAAATCTGGATATTCTCCAGGTTTAATGTTATAATGCTACATTTTTCCCATCACAATCTAAAGACCACAATATTTCACCTAAACTTTCCCTACAACCTAAATAGAACTAAAATTTTAGACGATGGAAAACAAAGAATGTACAGGTAATAATGCTGGTATATAACAACATTTAATCAGCAGCAGTACACAGTTGGAATGTCTGTGAGTTCATCTGGCTCTGATATTACAGCATTCCAAATTCAACAATCTCACCTTCATCAAGGTGAAACTGTCTGATCCTGGGAGCCGCAGTTCGTTCTGATACTCAAGAATAAAATAAACTGTACAGAGGAGTATCTGAGGGCTTTTTAGCCTCATCTTATTTTGATAAATGTAACGGAGCAACACAAATAACATTTTTGTGTTCTTGAAATTGACTAAGCTGAACCTATGCCAGAATATAAAAGTACTTTATTGCCTTCAAAGATTCAGCTTTTTTATTTCCCTATTTTAAGGAGGAAGATAACTTTACAAGTTAGAGGTATCCTGAAGGTAATTTATGTGTCAACTGTTTGGAAAGAGAAGGGTCTCTAACCGGGTCTTCTCAGCTGATTGTAGAAGTACGAATAGAGCTTTTCACCTATGCTCTTTGGTACAATTTAAATTACAAAACAGATCTAATAAAGATTAAAAATTAAATTATTGAGATAGATAAGAAAGAATAAAACACCAAATAAGATAAGTTTAAGGGGAAGTGAAGCAAACTTGGATTAAAATTAGGGGTGGGTCCCGATTTCCTTAATTTGGGGAAATTGGAAATTGGCCGATACTTGCATGAGAAACCGATTTTACAGATTTTTTAAAAAAGTTTTAGCAACAATTGTCTGAACTTAATTTATATTTCAGAGTGCTACCTCATGGTCATCTGCCAAAATCTGAATCGGCAGGTCAGACTTTTTTAGTGATTGGTGATCAGCCAAAAAACTGCAATCGGTGCACCCCTAATTAAAATAATTTAGTGGTTAATTATAGCTATCAATTAAGAATTGTATAAGTTATTATAAAGATTATACTTGAAGAGTACGTTCACACTGCAGGTCTTAATGCTTAATCCCAATTTTTTTGCTCAGATCCAACTTATTTTGTGTGTGGTTGTTCACATTATATCTTCAATGTGCCTGTCTTCTGACTCCAATGTGAACACGCTACGGCCAAAAAGTGACGTACACGAACAGAAGAACACGTGATGTCACGAGCAACACACAGTGTTTATGGACGTAAATATGGATGCTACACATGTTAGCATATGTGTATTAAACCTGAAGTTGTTGTACAATCATAACATAAATTACTTTTTTTTAATTATTATTAGTGTGGGGGAGTGGTGGTGCAGAGGTTATAGAAGGTGAGTCTGTGATAAGGTGGTTGCTGGTTCAACTCCCCAGACCGACAACATCAAAATGTGGGTGGAAAAGGTGAAACACCTACACTTGCCTCCACCCTCATTTTCCCCAATCTGGGTCCTTCAGCAAGGCCCTTAACCCCAACCTGCTCCCCAGGTGCCCTAGGTTACCCTGGATGGATGGATGGATGGATGATTGTTTCAACCAGGGGTGGAGCTTGCATGTTCTCTCCATGCATGTGTGGGTTTTCTCTGGTAGCTTGGTGGTCTGTGGTTGTCAGGATGGGCATCCAGCATAAAAACAATTGCCAAGTGTTAGTGTGAGTTAGTTCACTGTGATGACCCCTGAAGAAGGGAGCGGCCAAAAGAAAAAAAAAATATGATTATAATTAAATTATTATTTGGCATGATTGTTTCAGGGCAGCACGGTGGCGCAACTGGTAGAGCTGCTGCTTCTCAGCGAGCAGTTCACCCCGGTTCAAATCCCGATCCGGGGGGTCTTTCTAGGTGGAGCTTGCATGTTCTCTCCGTGCATGCGTTGATTTTCTCCGGGTACTCCAGTTTCCTCCCACAGACCAAAAACATGCATGTTAGACTGATTGGTAACTCTAAATTGTCCCTAGGTGTGAGTGAGAGAGTGAACGGTTGTCTCGTTTGTCTCTATGTGTCCTTGTGATGGACTGGAGACCTGTTCAGGTGTCCCCTACCTCTCGCACAGTGATAGCTGGATATGAGCACCAGTGACCCTCGTGACCCAAAAAGGAAGAAATAGGTAAAGATAATGGATGGATGAATGTTTCAACCAGGTTTACATTTGATCTTGCCAGGTACTGCAGTGCAGCATTGCATTTCTGGATTGAGAGATACGTACTGAAGACAATCCCATCTCATTAGTATTGCTACGGTCCAACACCCAGAGCACCAGGCCATAGCAGATTAAAAGAAAAACGAAGAAGCAATTGAACTTCTTTTATAAGCTAAAGACATGAGCAGTTCTAAGATTTTAAAACGCACATTGACATCGATATTATCAACACTTGGATAAATCGGCATACCCCTACCTCACTGATGTCACAGTTGGACCATGGGAGTACACTTGTGTTTATAGCAAACATTTGATCAAAGGTAAGATTACAATTACTTTGTGTTTTTTTATTCAGATCAGAGATTATCATCTCCGTGACCTCCAGCTGAAACTTACTGTCCTCCTCTGTCTGAAAGGTGACCTCTCTACCCTCCTTCTTCCCCTCTGGGTTTGCCAGCGACAGACGGACGTGGATGCTGTGGTACGGTGGCAGATCACGAAGCATGAAGCGTGAGGCATTGTTTTCCACTGCCAGGCACTCGCGCACTGTGGTGTTGTGGCCGCCGCCTCCTCCCGCCATGGTATAGCGAAAGCACAGGGACACTGAGTAGGTGTGGCAGCGTGTCAAGTTGAACGCCAGGTTCTCCCACAGCAGGGCCAGTTGCCTGGGCTGGATGTCCGTGGCAATGAGGCCTCGAAGTGGACGCATGGGTTCTGAGAAGAAGAAAGAAAATTGTTTTAACAAGACAATGAAAGAAATTTGAAGAAAAAGAGAAGCGGTGACAAAACTCCATTAAACAAAGTCCAAGATGGAAACAAATAGATTTTACACAGAACAGCTTGCAAATGATGGCGTACTTCAGACCAGGGCTACCCTGGCAAGTTTTTTAGCCATTCCTCTCTTTCACAGAGGTCAGTTTTCTGCCAGCACAACACACACCCACATCCCTGATGGCCGAGCAGGAACTCATGCCAATTGCACTAATTAATAGGACAGGCTGAGTTAGTGTCGTTCTCCCACCAGTTCCCTCCTCTGTGCTGCTGCATGACTTTACTCTTCAGTAGTTATAACTCTCCACCCTGAGGTTTAATCCCCTGTTGCACCAAACTGACAGTGTTACACAAGGACATTCACTTCCACTGGTCACTTTTACTGCTGGGTCACAAGCAATGGTCTGGTGCATATTTTTACAAGAAGCCGAGTTAATTCTGGTCACCGACGAGTTGACCCACACTTTTTTTTTTTAAAGAAAGGAACAACAACTCTGTCTTTGATATACCCCCTCAAACCTCACTAAAATACACAGAGTGCCTCTTATGCACAGAGGCACAGACCAACCAGTGTTCAGGAGGACGTCCAAGCTGAAGAAAGACAAAGTTAAGCCAAGGACATCCTCCTTATCAATGCAGGCATTTAACTGTGGCCATTATTAACCAAGTCAATGCCTTTCTGTCACGCAGTTTGTTGCAAATTCCAGTAAATGACTTGATGTTTTACATATTATTTTGAGTAATGGGGCTGAGGTTCAGGAAATGACAGCAGAGATAAGAAGTGCAGGTAGAGATCAGTGGAGTTTAAAGTCCCTGGCCAAAGGTGTTCTCACTGAAGCACAGATTAGCTCAGGGAATGCAAATAAAAACTAATGCATCACTGAGAAGAGCAGAACACCTTAAAACTAGAAATATAACTGAGTTTTTAAAGTGGTCTGTGCTTGTGCATAAGCACACAAACACACTATACATGAACTTTCTCGTCTAAAGCAGTTGTTTAAATCTCTTTGAGGCCTCCGTCTCAGAATTATTATAATTTCCCCATCCACTTTTTTATTGGCTTTAGTAGAGCCCTTGAAATTTTATGACACTTTCAATCTACACTAAGGGCCTCGGCACTCATCAGCTTTCTCTTTTAATTTGCTGTCAGACATCTCGCACTAGATGAAAATATGAGCAGAGCATTGATCTGAACCTCATCCAGACTAATGTGACAGTAGATGAATGAGTGGGCTCGATAATCACAAAGTAAGAGACCACGCCGCACCAGTGAAAGATGTAAATGTACCATTGTTCATTCTCTTAATGGTGCAGTTGATAGTCTGCACAGTTTGAGAGCTAAATAAAGAGAGGCATTTAACCACTGAGTTGATGAAGCACCACGAAAGAAGGCACAACGTGCTCATTATGGACTTTCTCAAAGTGGACATTTGTGCCAACTCCTTCCCTTTTGCCTCATCTTATTTGTCTGTATTCCACAGGCACTTGCTCTATGGCAGCCCGTGCTGAAAGTCTTGCAGCTGCCCTAATGTGGTCCAAGGCCTACATACTGGTGGGAGTTTTTATACTTGTGAAACGTGATAACCATGCTCAAAAATCAAACCTTAAAAGATGTGTCTGCCGACAATGTTTGTAGGCTGTCAAGGAATCTTCTTGCACTTGTAACATTATAGTTTACTGTAAGAGTTACATTTAATGGTATTTGCCAATTTTAGATTCTTAGATGGTGATTAATGGTACAAACAATGATGGAATTATTTTTCAGAGCAGTACAGCATCCAACTGTTTAACTGTAAAAGTGTGGAATAAAAATGTAAAAGTGGTGTGGAACATCTCACCATTTTCCTATATATCAATCAGCTTGATCCAGTGTAGGGTCTCTGGTGCTCATATCAAGTGGTCATTGGGTGCAAACAGTGCTTACTAACGACATCACTCATTCAATCCACCCATAATCACAATATCTTAATGTAATCAAACACGTTTGAAGAGTGCTGATGTGAGAAATTGTTTCCCTGTGCAATAAGCTCTGAAAACAATGCAACAGATCCTGAATAGATTAAAATTGTGCCTAGCCACTGTAAAAATAAGTGGCTAGGCAAGTCATTTAACTCTACTCCTTTACATATTAAAGTCGTTATTGCTACCAGAGAATGGCCAAGTTGCACACCTGTCATTTCCTTCCTAAGAGTAGGTGGGAAACTAACAAATAATAAATACATACTTTCACTGAAATTCCTCCAACGCAGCAAAAAGTGTTTAATACAACCGTTGAACTGAATCGATGCATGATCTGAAAGAAGAAGCATCTGGAAACAGCTGCAGGCAAAATCCTGGAAGTTGCATCAGCGAGATGGCCAAACTTGATTTTATGTTACATACTTGTACCACCTGAGATTTTTGTTTGAGCAAGGCTAAGAACTTTATAAGTACAACAGTAACAGGTGTTGCGATCTGCATCACTGAAATAATCAATCCCAAGTGGGTGTGTGTTCGACTACACAAAAGCTGGAGGGTTGTTGACAAAGTACAGTACATTGCTTTACTGCAGGCCCAGTAATGATCTGATGTCCAAACATAAACTGCCTTCAAGATAGTGGCTAGGGAAGAGTAAAACAACACACATAAAACTTTAAACTAAACAATAAAACAAGAACATATATCTGGCATAAAATGTCTTGGCTGTCTTTTTGATGTAAGGGAAATATTTATTTTTATCTTTGTGTGTGTGTGTGTGTGTGTGTGTGAACAGTGCTCCACGCTAAACACACAGTTTAGCAACAATGGCAATGTGCAACCAAGCAGCAGCAAATAATAATTTTTAAATATATATTCTAATAAAGCATGTGGGCAGCACGGTGGCGCAACTGGTAGAGCTGCTGCCTCTCAGCGAACAGGTCCCTGGTTCAAACCCCGGTCCAGGGGCCTTCTGGGTGGAGTTTGCATGTTCTCTCCGTGCATGCGTGGGTTTTCTCCGGGTACTCCGGTTTCCTCCCACAGACCAAAAACATGCATGTTAGGCTGATTGGTAACTCTAAATTGTCCCTAGGTGTGAGTGAGAGAGTGAATGGTTGTTTGTCTCGTTTGTCTCTATGTGGCCCTGTGATGGACTTGCGACCCATCCAGGGTGTACCCCGCCCCTCGCACAGTGATTGCTGGACATGGGCACCAGTGATCCCCGTGACCCAAAATGGAATAAACGGGTAAAGATAATGGATGGATGGATAAAGCATGTTAGCAGCAGCCATCTTACAGAAGACAAATAAATAAACAAATAAACAACATAGCTGAAATTAAATTTCTACTTGTTCTCTGTTTATTTACAAGCTAAGTGTTAGTATAGCAGCACAAGTAGCTGTCACAGAATGTGAGGATACCAACAGTTTAACTTCAACCTTTATATCAAAGTGAAGAAGACCAGTAGGATAAATTATTTAAAACAAAAACAAACGAAACAAAACAACAATTGTTTGTTTTTCTGGAGTGGGAAAGACGTAAATGGACTACATTTATTTAGCACTTTTCTATCTTGTCAAGATACTCAAAGCACTTTACACTACAATCTGTGCCCTCATTTACCCATTCATACAGCACTCTACTAGATCTATACAAAGAATAATTAGTGCTTTATCACATTCATACACCGACGGGACACACATCGGTGGTAATGAGAGGTTCAGTGTCTTGCCCAGAGACACTTGGGCATGCGACTGCTGGTGGAATCAAACCTCAACTCTTGCATTGGTGGAGGACTGTTCTAACCACTCAGCCAAAGCCGCCACAGATGTGACAACCAGTTAGGCAGAAAATAAATATAGATTATGTGTTTTTAAGTTTTCAATATTGATGTTTTGATTTATTTATTTTTTCTCTGTGCTCTCGGTGAAGGCAGATGCATCCTCTTCTGCTCCATCCCCACTCCCCTGCTTTGCTCTCTTGTCTTGTGAAACCTTTATAGAGCCTCTCTTGTTTTTCTGCATACCTTCCTAATTTGATCAGCTGGTCTCTCAACAAAATTGATCAACTTCTCCCGACAGGAAGTCAGGGTGAATGGAGGACCCTCTTTCCTTGATGAAAACAAAATTGTATTTATGATGACAACTGTATTCTGCTGTTTGGGTTGGTGAAATCTAGATTGTCTACAAATTTGTATGGAAGGTGTTGAAGCTTGGCAGCACTCAAACTGAATTTTGTGGAGCTGCATCACAGATGAAGCAGGCTAATGTCAGGACTGTGAACTTTCTGGCAGCACCCATGAATGGATGGGAATAATATTGGAGAAGTTGTAAGCGCGACTTTTGGCGTAAATAATCAATTTGGCTGTTTGGCGTCACCATCAGAGAATGGTCTAGCAAAACATTAAAAGGCAGAAATGGCAATTTACGAGTTTTGCCTGACCCAAACTGTGGATCTGGACCTGGCCTTGAAGGTGGACTATCTTAATTCTTCCTGGGATGCTATGAAAGCAAAGACGCTCTGTCTGTCTCCTTACCCCTCACTTCACCAAGGCCGTGGACATGTGACATAACCTCAACCAAGCTGGATGATAACAAACAACTCTTATCTGGATAATGGCTGAGGGGGGATCTGGACTATGCTATGATCTTCCCTTAAAACTCAATGCCTTCACCGGCCCCATATGTATTATGTCTATTTATGTTGCTTTGCTGTGGTAGATTTTTTTGATGCCTCAAACCGTGCCGTCATGGTGTGATAGATCTTTTTTTTAATACCTTTTCTCCTTATGTTTTCTTCCCTTTTCTCATCTAAGCCTAAATGTATTCTGAAAAGGATAAGAGGTCGCGCTCTTAAAGAGCAGCAGCTATGTGCACTCCGCCCATCTTTCGGATGACTGTACGGACATATTCTCGTTGTATCTCGGTACAATGATCATAAAGCTTATTCTGATTCTGATGTTTCTGAGAACATTGTTTTATTTTGTCAAACAATACCTACCCTGACAAATGTTCTTCCAGCAATGAGTGACCACAAGGTTAACAGTTCGGTAAAGACATAAAAAATGCAATTTTATTTACTTACAGAAGAGTGACATGATTCTTAAGAGAGAGAAAAAAACTACATGAAGCCCATAGTAAACTATGTAAGAAGTCTTAATTCTTGCTTAATAATGATCTGGGGCCGCAGGTGTGAAAGAGTGCACTGAATGTTGGTGTATGGACAAAATGGGAAAACTGGTACAGAAAAACATTAACATTGGTCAAACCATTTGTGTGCATGTCATGGAACTGAGCGCACGCGAGACACCTCTATATTTAAATTTGCAAATAGATGAAGATATGTCCTGCATGTGTGATTCTCCTCTCTGCACATCAAAAACAATGTCTAACAGCAGGAAAATAAGGAACTTAATGGAATGAAAATCAGAGGAGCTTCTAATGAATGTGAGGGGTATTAAAAAAGTGTTTGCCACATATGCGCAGAAAGGAGTGACTGCGTGTGTGAAGTTGCGGATGTGTTTGAATGAACCGAACCAAGGAGCACTGATCTGCCTGCGATGCACTTCTGAGTCTGAGGCAGTTCCAACTTTACATACATGTTTAATAACATAATTACTGTAAACACAGAGGCAATCGGGAGCTTTGTAAAACTCAGAGGTTTATTTATTAAATAGATGATGTTAAAAAACGAGACACCATTCATCAATGGGGGATTTCAGCCACAGTGTAGGGGAATTTGATGTATCTGCCCATCATATGGATAAGAACGTCCCATATGATTGTTGTGGTATGGATCAGCTTAGTTACTGACCAAAAACCATGATTTTTGGGGAAAAAAAAAAAAAACACCAGTGGGAATCAGCAAAACCAGCAAACTGTTTTTGTCCACTATGGAGTATGCTGTTTGTGGGTTTCAGTTTTGTTTGGTGGCTTCTTGGATTGAGGAAGTCTTTTGGATTAAAGACGAAATGTCTCACCAAAAGAAGAAACCGTCCAGATGACCTGACTGAACATTGTTGGATTTTATACCTGGATTATTGAGCATGAACTTTGGAATGTGTTTATGCATATGCGCCTTACATGATGCTTCTGGTTAAGTTTTTAGTCAGTGCAGCTTTAAATCTGCCAGCAGCCACACCAAAAGGCAAATAGTAGAAATATAGTCAAATGGTCTAACTCCGAGTGGATGAAATAATAAACGATGTGTTAAGACCTGCAGAACACTTGTTGTTCATGTGCCCAGCTTTAACCAAGCTTCAACGCTGTCTCCTTTTACCAGACCAAGAGGATTACTGGCAGGGGCTTTCCAGAGGGTTCAGTGACCCAGCAGCAGGTGGAAGCCCATTAACATAGTTTGGGGACCACCTGCAGTACAAAAGCTTGCCTCTCCTCTGCGATTTACTTGAGGGGTTTCAAGCTGTGCTAATGCAGCGTGCTGATAATCACAGCGATGGCTCATCAAGCACACCTGGATGGCCATCAGAGGCAGGTGGAGATCATGTTCACATTCACGGCCATTAGTTTTACAGCCTCCCACACCAGGACAGCTCTTCTGTGTGTGCGTGTTTGTGTGACTGGCTATCAAACATACTTGGGATAAAGGGAAATATTCAGCATGACTATGGAAGGATGGGATTAGTCACAGTGGCAAGACACTTCTTCTGGATAGGGAATGCACTTCTTCATTCTGTTCACTGGATAATTATCACCTATCCAACATCACCCCATCATTCATAATCTTGTGTGTAAACCTAATCAGGCCAGTAGCAATGGGAATGATCAGGATTTAGCAGCAGAGCATGGGGCAGTAGGGGCAGTGCAGACCAGCTGGTTTGCTCAGTGGTTTAGATGAGCTCAAGGATGCACTTGGGGGTGAAAGCCTCTTTTGAGGTCAACATGGTCAAATAAACAAGGTGGAGGAAGTTCACGCTGGTGTTGCAATGTCAAACAGAACACCGCCGTGCTCATGTGTTGGTGTTTGATTCTTAGACATATATAACTTTTTGTTGTTGTTGTTGTTGTTAGTTGAAGACGATTTACTTCTCATCCGTGGTGTTTACTCAGTTCAAACTAAAAAGTGAAGAGTTCCAAACTTTTTAAATATCAAGGAGTTGCTTCATTTTGCCTGCTGAACTCACCTGAAAATCACTTCCTTTCCACTATTCCCCCCTCTGAAGGGTTGTTAAATGTCTTCTGTTACCCTGGTCCACACTAGAGATGGTTTGGTCACATGTATGTTATGGATGAACATTAGAGTGAAACTGACTGTGGATTAAGACCCTGTTATATGTGCTGAGTGAGGTGCACCTTCTTGGAGTGAAGTAAGATGAGGTATGTGTTGTGATTGGCGAACATATGAACAGAAAAAGGGTGAGGCCAAAAAGGGTAATTATCATATATATCTGGCACCTCGGATGCTGGGTATAGCAAGATACACATGCAGTGCCAGGATGAAAAACAAAGCAGCTGCATCCAAAATGGTGAACACAGGAGCCTTTGTTTAGACTGAGGATGAGGTTGGGCGGCTCCAACACGTTGAAAAAGATGAAAAGCACTAACAGGACTTTGATATCAGCTGATGCTTACCATTTTGCTGCTCATACAAGCCCAGAAAACACAGTGACTATAAGCCGCGGGTAGTGCACACAGCAATTTCACACCTTCGCAGGGGGATTCCCAAAAACCTCCATTGTGAGACTTAGATTCAAAAAGCTACAGTTTCAGAGAAAAGAAATGTTGTTGTTGTCGTGTACAAAAACAGCTGAACCGCAGCAAAAAAAGCTGTGGTTTCTGCGCTGTGTGAACAGGCCCTCAATTCACCTCTCCTTTGTAAATTCTGGAAAGCTGAAATCAAAAAATTCCTCCTCTGTTTTGAGTTGGTCTTTCTACTTTGTATTTGACATGCATATATGGTTTCCTTCTCCTCCCTCTCTAACGATCCATCGTATTTATCCAAGATACAAACATGGTTCTCAAAAGGCGTCTCATCTTTAAGATGTAAATGAGATTTGGGCTGAAGAGCTGGCTCTCCTGGGTTGGGCAATGTGTCTGAAAAATAATTGTTTTGTTTAACCTAGGCCTGTCGCGATAAACAATAAATCAATTAATTGCATGATAAATGAAAATTATTTACCTAATTTTCATTTATCGGTTTTATCGTTTATTCGTGTCTCTCTCTTTCTACTGAACACTGTCCTTTTCTCTTTTTTTCTCTTTTCTTTAAAATCTGTTTTAACCATCTAAAATCGTGTTTTTGGATCATTAAAAGCAACTGAGAAGCTGAACTATGAGCTAAGCCAACAGACCGACCTCAGGAAAAAGCCTCCGTCTTGCCGAAGCTCCAAAATTCACGGTTGCAACCCGTGCCTTTGTCTAAAAACTTGCTTTTCTCTGAAAAAAGAAGCTGAGAACTTTACCTATTTTTTATTAAAAGCTTTGTGTGACAAATGCTACGCTAAAGAGCTCAAACCACACTGAGCGTCCACCATTTTGAGAACCGAAAAACAAGAACGAGAGACAGCCCATGTCACGTGACGTCAAGGGACCTCCCTCCCATTTTCTTAAAGAGACACATTGTTCGCTCCCTCACTATCCACCCTTCGGTTCAAACAGTCGTATACTGCCATCCAATGGTCAAACAATGGTACTACACACAAAAAATTACCAACATTTCTTCTTAAATTTGCCAATAATTACTAATTATTGTCAAATTTCAATTATATTATTGTTTATCGCAATAATTTCTGAGACAATTAATCGCCCAGCAAAGTTTGCTATTGTGACAGGCCTAGTTTAACCTATATGTGGAGGTCTGAACATTCATCATTGCACTGTACGCCATACACCACCCCGCTGACTTTGAGTTTTATCCTTAGAGTGAAACAGTTTTTGCCTGAGGGTCCCATTTTGGTTCGAAATGTGCCTTAAAATTGTGTCTGGAGAAAATCCCTTTGAGTTTCTCAGGTACTCCAACAACATACAGGATGACAATATTTTTGCGTCTGTTCTTTTTCTCTGAGCTCAACTGAGAAGTGTTTACCAGAACTCTGCACGTTTCAATCTGAACTAAGAAAGCTCGTTGAACGAGAAGTGAAACATCTTCAACAATCACAAACTTGTTGTTGCTTTGTTTAAAAACTGTTAAATAATTCTTAAGTTTATAGCATAAAACATTCAAGTCATGCAAGGGTCAATCAGATGCTGGTGAACCGATTGTAACATTTTAGTCTTCAACTTTACAGCTAAAAAAAAATAGAAAACATAAATGTATAGGTAACAGAAAAAAAAAATAATAAACCTCCACATTAATCTGCATCTAAATGCCCTGTTGAGCCGCTTATCAAACACGGCAGCATTACTTATCTCACACATGGCTGATTAAGCTAATGTCAGAGTAGCTGAAATGTAAATGTATCCTTTAAAGTCTAAACTCTGACTTTAACAAACACTGATAGCAGTGACTGTAATAGCTATTTCTGTCCGATATGAGCTCTCTATCATTTCATCTTCTTTTTGCCAATGCAGTATACACAAACATGAGCTGGTATCTATCTTCAAATACAGTTTTAAGAAGTCACAATGTCAAATTCACATTTTCATTCCTTTCCATCACATCATTCCTACATTTTAAACTCCTTTCTATGAGATGCCAGAGTGTGTGGGATTTCGCTCTAGTGTATAAAATATAAAGTTGTGTTCCTGCTCCACTATCTGTTGCTGCAAGCTATATTTCACGGCCGAGAAGGGATTTCCTGTAAACTTTTCCCCTCTTTAAAAAAAACCCCAAACTAAGCTATTTGGAAATTGTTTTGCAGCATAAAGTGCGCACACACACAGTTATAGCGTTGCTACCAGGGAAGTGCCACCCATCAGTCTTTTAGATAACACTGTTTTGAAACAACCGTTTGCAACAAGCTATAATAAGAGTACGTGTTGGTAAAATAATCAGCCTGCCGCAGGTTTGGTACAGAAGCTTAGCTAGCTAACATCAGACTATCAGGCTCCCAACGTTACTTAACAAAATGCAGAACAACAGAAAAAAAACTAATGTTATGTGCAATAATTGCACTTATTTTAAACAAAAACATTCATTTGGTGTTGATCTTGATTTTTGGTTAGATCTTCCAACTTGAGATACATAAGTTAAAACAGAAGATTTTTCAAACGACCAGCTAGCTCTCTTGTTTTAAAAAACACTGATTTAAAAATTATTCACAGTAATTGAGATTTAATTAGGATTTCAGTCTTAATTTGGCTGTGTGTATTTGTGAATGTAATGTAATGTTCTCATTTTTACTTAATTTTTACTTTATTTTTACTTTATTTTACTTTACTACTATTCGCACCTTATGTCGAAGCAAATTCCTAGTTTGTGAACCTCGTTCATTGACATGGCGATAATAAACTGATTCTGATTCTGAATCTAAATTAAAATTACTTAAATAAAGATTATATGTTATTCTACTATATTGTCATAGTTATATTACAATATATTAAGATACTGTAATACTAAACTAAATTACTATAATTACAAGTACAGTAGTCCCTCGCTACTTTGCGATTCATTTGTCGTGGACTCGCTCTATCGCGGTTTTTCAAAATAAGATTGGACATGACGCACAATTGGCTGATTGATGGATGAGCCGCATGATTAGCATGGAATTTTTATATTAAATAAATTTGTTTAAATTATTTAGCGCCTGCTGCCCCTTTGTGCAGCCCATACTGCAAAAGAAACTTCCTCCTCTCTCCTCCTCTGTCAATCTCCATTCTGCATCGGAGAAGTGGGCGTGGCCGAGAGTGCAGCCGGAGGCATAGAGTTGAAATCATGACATGCTGTGCTTTTTTAGAGCATTTAAAGTTTAGATAAATAAAAGCAAATGAATCAAATGAGAGATTTTTACATTTTTGTTTAAATGTCACAGAACAGTGCTATTTTTGCTCACAGTTACTATGCTGTCAAGAATCGTATATGCCTAATTTTATATTTCAGTTCCTCGAACCCATACAATACCTCCTATTCCTCTCCCCCTTGAGGTCTTTTGTTATTTTAAGTTTTTTTTTGTGACTTTATCTGATGCTTTAAAGTTGAGAATGGGGTTACAGGCAAGGTTGGAGTGCTGTGAGCTCACTCACAGAAACTGATGAATGAGGTGTGTCTTAGGCTGTTGGGAGAGGAGAGTAGTTTTAATATGTCATTGGAGAGGAGGCCCGGAGAGGAGCGGGTCGGGAGATGTGTGAGGGATGGTGTGTGGCAGGAGGAGACCGTCGGGTGTAGACAAGAGTGATGACCAGGGAAAACACAAACATACAGACTGCCTTAGGGTAACAAAAGCCTCTCTTTCTGCACGCCTGTGACTATACAATGTACACAATGCAGATTCATGCAGGGCTAATGACTGCCAGCATCTTCTCCCAGTATGGGGTATTTTTCATGCTCTGTGCTGCGCATATAATTAGAAATTAGCATGAATATAGTTGTGATATATAGCATTGCTCTCCTTTGGGGTTTGTACAGAGACATTAAATAAATGTGAGCAGAAGAACAAAATGTTCAACAAAATGTAAAGAGGAAAAAATAGTTAACCCGAATGACTACTGAGATTTATAACATTTCTTTAATAATATGACATTTTTATCCCACCTTTATCAACATCAAGGGTAAGTTTACTAAAACTTTGTGAATTCTAATGAACCTGATGGTTTGTTAAACAGAACTAAATAAAAGGGATGCCATGATACATGCTCAATAATCCAGGTCGAAAAATCTAACAAAGTAAAATCAGGTCCTCTGGACGAATTCTTCTCGTTGAACCGTTTCATCTTTTATCTAAAAGACTTTGTCAATCTGAGGAGCTACAAGAAACTCAGTCTTATAAATAGCACCTTCTCATCAACCTGTTTGTTGTGGACATCTAGAACTAGCTGTTCACATGATAAAGGACGACAATCAGCCTAACGACCGATTGTTGGTGCTCTGAAGGCCGCTTGCTATTCACAGAGGGTTGAGTGATACTAGCGATAACAGCATTGTAACGGCTCCAGTATACTGCTGCGTATGTCCGTTCACGCGTACGTACGCGTGTACTGTACATGAGACTCCAGCGTACACCCCGAGCAGCTTCACAGACAAGGGGCGTTTACCTTTGGGACAAATTGAGGTCGCCGATTGGTCATTTGCTGACAGGCCTACTGGATTGATTGACAGGTCGGAAAAAAGAAAAAAAAAGCGAGCGCTGGCAGCCTCAGCCGCAGCGGTGTTCTGTGTTTATATGCTGTTAATAAAAAGATCTAAAAAATAAAATAAAACAGAGAGCGCTGGCTCTCCAGCCCACACATCAGACCAGCCCACCAGGAAATCGCCAGACCCTCCCGCAGCCACGCTGGATCTGAGTTTAATTTGCTCGTGACAAATTCCTCCATTTCTCACCATTTCAGTCATGGCATCAACGGAGGAGGAAGAGATCACTGCCTCTTGGCAAAAAAACAAAAGAAAAGGCCAGATCAGGGAGGAAGAAGGGGAATTTAATACATTGGTGTGGGATACAAAACAGTCCGTCGCTGGGCAGTTTATTGTGCGACACCGCGTACGCGTATGCGGTCGTAAAAATTTGAGCTTTGCACGGACATGCCCTGGGGGGTACGCACGTACCTCTGCATACGTACGTGCGTACCTCTGCGTATGGATGTACGCGGCAGTATACTGGGGGCTTAAGAAGGTGACAGTTGTGAGTTCTTGAGACAGGGCCTCCATGTTCAACTGTCTCCCTCTTACAATGTTGTTATTGCTAGTATCACTCATCCCCCTGTGAATAGCAAGGAGCCATCAGGGCACTAACTATCAATATATCTATCAATATATAATAGTTTAACATGTTGCTGTTCCAGGTGTCTCTTCTTAACGTGTACTTTTGTTTTCTCCTGAACATATTGAAAATTGAAATGGGCACATACCTTAAATATTTGTTATTTGCAATATTTTAAAGGTCTCTCACTGGTTATTTCTGATTGCTTTATTTTATTTTACTTATTAATGAACTCGTTGGTGGGTTGGACTTGTCACCCGTGCCACCAGTTGAATAGCCCTGGTGTATCTGGATGATTAATAACTGAGAGGCAATTGTAAACAATGCCAAAAAAAAGATTTTTAGTGAGACATAATATTGCAATTAAAGAAAATACTGTGCATAATGTGACCAGTGAAAAAAGTTATGTTTTATGGCTTCACTTTTAGAGGTGTAACAGTATGCCTAAGTCGATAGACCCCAGTATGAATGTTGGTACAGATTCAATATAACAAAAAAATATATATATTCCACATGTTGTCTTGATGCATGATCAACATGTTCCTTTTTTCAACAATCAAATACTGTTTCAGAAGCAGAAACAACAAACAAAAAGCAATAAACATCCCTTGTTAGTGGGATGGATGCATCACGAAAAACCAAGATAAGCTTTGTCAACTGGTCAGTTTATAAAAAATAAAATGAAATTATTTTTAAAAAAAAGAGTCATATTTACTGACTTTTCTTTTCTTTCATTCTGAACTGTACAGTAACACGCAGGTCATATGTTCAACACAAAGTTTGATTAATTCCAGAAAGGTAACACTAAAAGAAAATGACTAAACAATTAAATTAAACTAAAATAAATCATTGAGATTTTGCTTCAATATTTTGAATCAGATGTCATGCTTAAAAAAAAAAAAAACATAGAACTGAATAAGATTTCCCAATGTGAAAAAACATGATAAATAAAAGGTTTACATGGCTCTGTGCTATTCCAGATAAGGTCTTTGTGTAAATCTACCTACTTTGAGCAAATTTTAACCAGTCAAATCCATAATTAGTGGACAGTTAGTGTTTGTTATTTCAATAAACCAATTTAACTTCCTTTAATTTGAAAACAACAATTTAGCAGATTTCAGATATATATTTTTTAATTCTTTCAACTTATATGAAAATGCTGCAGCCTATTTCAAATGTACTACTATGTAAGTGACTTTACAGAAAAAGGTTACCGTTTAACACTTTAACGCCAATAAAAGCTTCAAATATTCAATAATCATGTGTTTGAACTGTAATGGTATAAAACTCAGATAAAACTTATCGATCTATTGCTGGTTGTTACCACCATTCCACTTGATTTGACATATGAAAACTCATTCCGATGTCAACTCCCCACTTTTTTAATGACACTTAACTGTTCATTAAACTTGCAAGTTTATATCTTCTGAAGAACGCAGCGACGACTCGAGCTCTAGGCTAGCTCGTGCAATCATCTATCTGTTATCTTTTAAATAACCCTCAAACCAATATTACCATGCAAGCAGCAATTAAAAGTCTCGCTTTCAGTCTCCCACAGCTCTGGAGTTCAGAGAACATCCGCGATAACAAATGTGTCTTTTCTTATGAGATAAGTCCACACAGTGACTGAGTCAGAGTTTGTCTATCAGTTCTCCTCAGATTGAATTTTCAGCAGATTATCGAGACAGATTTGCCTTCATAATGAAAGAGTCTCATTATGTTACATAAGTTACAGCATGAGGCCGCGGGGCATCTGTACATTGAGCTGAGGATCTTTATTAGACCGTCCTAGTTACATGCAATGGAGTCTTATTTATGAGACATATTTATAGGCACGAGCCAGGACAATTAAAGATGACTGAGCAGTTTTGTTTGTAAATGAGAATCGTCTAGTTATCTGCATCTGCATTAAACAATAGAAATTGTTCCTTCACTTTGATTTCTTTGGAACATTTTGTTGATATAATCCCTTTTTAATGCCGTTTTATTTTTCTTCCCCATGACCAACAATTGACCCCCCCCCCCCCCCCAAAAAAAACCTAAACTGAACCAAATAAAAAAAAACAGTTCTCTCCTCAAAACTGCAAGATTTAGGGTGAAGTACTGATGAGGCAGACAATAATCCATGTATTATTCAGGCTAAAGGATTCCTGTAGGGTTTTTTTGAGTTCTGGAGAACAGGGAATCAAGGATACAAGAAGTGCACTTTGGTAAGTTCCACTGAATGTAGACATACATTTTGTTTGCTTACAAGGAAATCCCCGGTAGGTACCTTTAAAACAAACCACATGCAATATGAATGAAAGCTGGGAGAAAGTTTTCAACTTGGAAGAAAGAAGCAGCTGCTGCTCATATTTATTTGCAAAAATCAAAAATAAGGTTTAAGGCTTCAAATTTGGAAGGAAAAATGTAGTTAATTATTTAAAAAAAGAAATGGTGAAAAGTGACAGATGCTGTGGAAACCCACCTGCACACTTGGTTCTGCTCACTAGAGGAGGACCAGGAGGGCCAGTTCCTCCTTCTCCAGGCCGAGTCAGCAGCACACTGATGTGGTATTCCGTGTCTGGATCCAGGTGCCACAGCTTATAGGTGACCATGTTGACTCCGTGCACCTCTGACCACGGGGACTGACTGGCTCGGTACTCAATCTCCTTCCTGATGATGGGGCCATCTCCCAGGATGGAGTTGGTGTTGAGTTGGATGATCAGGTAGGTAGAGCCGGCGCGCAGCAGCTGAGGCGGCGCGATGGGGGATGGAGGTACTGTCAGAAAAAAAAAGACAAGTATTTGTTTTTACTCCCACTTCAAGTACTGATTTTCAGTGAACGTCAATTTGACCAATATCAAGCTACAATTTGCTGTGGTAGTAACTGAAAATGCAACTGCCAAAGTCTTAACTGGAGTTAGTAGGAGAGATCATGTCTCTCCAGTTTTAGCTTCTCTCCATTGGTTCCCTGTCAAATCCAGAATTTAATTCAAAATCTTACTTCTAACCTACAAAGCCCTCAACAACCTAGCTCCATCTTATATTACAGATCTTAATATCCCATATTTTCCTTACAGAGTACTTCACTCTGCAGGTTTACTTGCAGTTCCTAGAGTTTCCAAAAGCAGAATGGGAGGCAGATCTTTCAGTTATCAGGCTCCTCTCTTGTGGAACCAGCTTCCAGTTTCTGTCCATGAGGCTGACCCATTGTCCAGTTTAAAGACTGGGCTTAAGACTTTACTTCTTGATAAATCCTATAGTTAGGGTCGGCTTGTTATGTTGCCATAGGCTTAGACTACTAGAGGACAAATTGATCTAATTTCTTACAATGAATCGTTAAAATTGAATAGTTCTCATTTGATATTGTTTCTATCTTAATGTGATTCTGGACCTGCCATTGCATATCTGCCATTGTTTCAAACTCAGCCTGTCGAAGCAGATGGCCACTTGTCCTGAACCTGGTTCTGCTAAAGGTTCCGTCCTCATGAGGGAGTTTTTCCTTTCCACTGTCACCTTCATGCTTGCTCAAGATGAGAGTTATGAGATGGAGTTAAACTCAAAGCAGTCTGCTCCTCAGATAATTCATGTTATTAATTTTCTTTTCATGTATGTGAATGTTTCTGTTCAGTGCCCTGAGACGACTTCTGTTGTGAATTGGCGCTGTATAAATAAACTGAATTAAAAACTGAATTGAGAGTCGTTCACAACACATACTCCAAGAGCTAACACATTTTACATGAGGTTGGGCATAACATTCATTACAAGCATTGACCAAAACAACTCTAACTCCATCATTCTTATCATAAGATGACCTTAGTTTGAAACTCTAAACATTTACTTATTAATAGCATTTGCTGCTGGACGTTCTCGCAAAATAAAATCATAACATTCATTTAACTAATCAGAGACCTTTCAGGTAAATTAAAGTCCAATGAGCTTTTGGTGAGTCTAAAGACTCCAGGATGTGAGCAGGTCAAGATGTGTTTATACAGCAGATTAGTCACGCCTTTGAGCAAATAAGAGACACAAATCTTAGCAAAATGGTGACTGAAGAGAACAGGTGTGCATCTAATGCAATGAACATGACAACTCTGTGTGAATATGTGTTATTCATGCTCCTCCTCTACCAGTCCTCCTTGTCGCTCACCATGATAAAACAGCAGACTCTGCATCACTGTCGAACAAGATTTTCAAACCGAGAATTTATTTAGGAGCCCGAGGGTCAAATGTCACTTACAGGCAGATCAATTACACCGTGAGATTGAGGAATGGGAGTAAAGAAAAGAAACCAAGACAAAGCATGAGAAAAGATCAAAGGAAGATTTGTAGCTGTGACTAATCCTTCATTCCTGTAGAGCTGCCTCTGCTTTTTTTTCCAGCCCTCATTCTCTGTGTGCCTTAAACATTAGCTGAACCCAACCTTTGTCTGTTCTGGTTCCCTCGGCCTGCAGCAGCTCATATTGAGGTTGGCTGCCTCTTTGCTAAAGGGGCAACGCCAAGGCACGACAAAGCAGCCAGTAGGAAAAAAGTTTCAACAACTCGCTAATTTCATTCCACAGTTTTTCTTTACTTTGGGCTTGATTTGTGTTTTCTATGGCTTATACATTTATATTTTAGTGAAAATTAAAGAAAGTTGGTCTTGACTACAATGCATTAGAAGAGTTGCATTGAGATTTCTGTGTGTTTTCTGTATTGCTAGAAGAATTAGACCAAACTCATTAGGAGAATGATGAGGCCCTTCTTAGTGGTGCAGTGGAGGGGAAAGGTATTTATTAAGTTCTTGTAACGTCTATTAAGAAGCCAGAGTTACAGCCGGTTGACTTAAACACAAGTTAAAGCTGGTCACCATGTGCTTTAACAGAGAAGACTCTTCTCCCGACTCAGAAACAGTAAGGAAGTACAAGCCACAATGACACGGGGAGGGCTTTTTCTAATGCCATGTGAAGTAGGGGTGCAGAAGGTGCTGCAGTACCCTTTGATGGATGCCATGAGGCATGCATGGCCAAGCACTTCAAGAATTAAATATGTTTTTTATGTTAAAAAAAAAAAAAACAGTGCTGGACATGTTTAAATTTCATCATTTTGACAAGTTTTGTTATTGAATTTTATATACGAGTGCAGTTTTACAACCAAACTGTAACTTTATAGATAGTGTGTCTAAAATATACAACATATATATTTTTATATGCATATTCTGATAAAACAACCTTAACTGTCAGTTTGCATTTTGCTACATATTTTTGGTATTATGATATTCCTCGTGTTGGTGTTTGAAGTCATGAAAATTTCCACGTTCCCACAACAACCCCTCAACTGAAACGCGATCTTACAGCTAAGGTGAAAACACATTGCTTCGGCTGATGATATTTAGTAGTGTTTATTTAGAGAAAAGGTGTCTTTTTGTACCTTGTACATTTTGTGTTGTTTTGTAGCACGATGCAATCTATGCTAGCAGGTTGGGAGCAGCCCATGAGTGACTTACATCTGGCCTGCCAATGAGCTCATTAATAAAAATAATAATAATGAAAATATTAAAAAATGTGTGAGACCTTTAAAATTATTTGAAGTGGCAAATAAATCAACCAGAGAGACAATCCTGCTTTGTGCCCATCTCGATTTTCAACATTTTCACAAGCATACAGAAATAAGCTTTACGAAAAGGGGAATATTGATGATGACGCACAGCAGCTTTGTAGTTAGTTTACAATAAATAGTTAACCACATAGGCGCGATGAAGTGAGTTAATTCATTATAGTAAATGACACAAATGTGACGTCTGACACGTATTGCTCATCACGCTCGCTTTCAGCCCAGCTGAGTTCTGCTCCGCCTCTTTTGGTTCTGCTCAAAGTTCACACTTGAGCAGGATGTGGATGCTTCACCTGTGATTTATGAACCGTTTGAGGAAGAACTGGTCTGTGCAGCCATTTCATTGTAAATGAGAACTGGTGGACCAGTTGGACCCACCTGGAACAGCAACATGTCGGCCATTCAGTGAACAGCAAAAACGGTCAACATTTTTATTTTAATTTGAAAAGCGTAAAGATTTGTCAAGTCAGAGATGTTGGAATAGTATTTGTTTTAAAAAGGAAGCATGATATTTGTTTTTAATATTGTTTCACAGAATATCACTATTTTTATTGCAAGGAAAAAAATCTTGAAATGTAATTTCTTTGAATTACACTTTTGGGTTCTGTTTATTGCATTTATGCAGCAAAATGAACACGTTTAAAATGTAACAGATCATTTTAATACTTGGTTAATTTACATAATGACTTTAATTGCTGGATGTCCGACCCCTGAGCAATTTAGTTGAATAGCTCTGTTGTAGAATGTCCCTAAACATCTCGTTTCACTTTTGGTGTTGTGTACACTTCTGTTTCCCCTTTAGATCAGCCCACTCAGCTCGAGACTAGAACACAGCTAAACACAACACCTGTTGCATGTAGACGTTAATATTTTTACAAATTTGTGAAATACTGTTTACTAAACAGAAGAAACAGATTTTTACAAGCTTTATTTTTAAATTGATCCCTGGCCTTTGGCAAATTACTGAATAAAGAGGTCTGTTTGCCATTCATTTAACTGTTCATTTATATACTGACTAACACTTTCTTTTAGGCCTTCAGCTGAAACCAGAACTGGAAAGAAAGAAGTGGGTAAAGATAATGGCTTCATAGATTTATGGTGACATTTATTATGCTGCTGAATAATTTTTTATCCAAATAGTTATGACAAAATTAGTGGAATAGTTCAATAATCTAACAGATCTTATGATAAATCTAATTATATTAGCGGTAGGGTCAAAACAATGTGTTGGACCCTATTGAAGAAGATCTTGATGAAAATAATTTCCTGTGATATTCTGCATGTTTATGTTATTTTGTATAAAAAGGAGCCCAAATCTGGCTTTAAAAGGATAAACAGTATTTTTAAATTGTTAAAATACCATATTTAATCATTAGACCAAAATATGGCTTAGTTTAGTTTAACTATGGCTTATTTTACTATTAAACTAAACTGCTCAGGGGGCCACAGTTACTGAAAGCCAGCAGCTCAGGGGCCAGACATCCAGCAATTAAAGTCATTATGTAAATAAACCAAGTACCAGATTTCCTGCCGTAAAAGTTGCATCAGTCCAAAAATGTCTAATAAAGTGGACAAAAACATAAATAAGTCGCTTTGCCGTATAGGTCACTTCTATTATGCGTCACTGCTGACGTGTCGCGTTTGTTATGTGTCACCGCCGACAACCTGGAAATGTGGGCCGGTGTGCTAAAAATCGATTGGCTGCCAAAATGGCGGCCGTGGGAGCATGCACAGGAGGACTTTAACAAGAATTTAACAAGATTAACACTTAAAAACAATTATTTGTTCGCTCGACATTATAGTAAAGTTGTGTCTCAGTTGAACTTTTCCTTAATAAATGCAAAACCAGCTGCATTTCTCCTGGGCGGCGAGGCAAAATGCAGCTGGTTTGACGTTTGCTCCAGGAGTTCCAGAGTGAGACGAAGGTGGCTTTGTATGGGAAACAAGTGTCTCATTAATAGCCACTTTTACCTATTAATGAGACGTTTGGCTTGCCATAAGGCTTGAGGACCCTCTAGTGGATGCAAATGGTAATGTTTAATATTTTTTATGTCAGAATGAATGAAATCATCAGATCTCAGCCAAAAATTGAGTTATAAATATGGGGGGGGGGACATATATTAGACGCTTCAGTGTGTCGCAGGATTTACAAATTTATGCAAAAAGGTGCAAATTATACGGCGAAAAATACTGTATTGTTATGCTCTGTTACCTTTTAGATTTATTTTGTTGTATTGAATCATAAATGTAATAAACAGAACTCAAACCCAAACCGCACACAAAAAAATATTTTTTATGGACTCATTAGTGGGCCAGAAAGAAGTCACCCGTGGGCCAGAAGTGGCTTGCGGGCCACCAGTTGAATAACCCTGGTTTAGTATATTTTTGTTTTACTTCAGCTACTGTATGTCATAACAAACAAAACCATGGCATAAATTAAATGGACTACGTACTGAAACTTTAAAAGAAATCCACTCACTAGTTGAAATTCTCCAGTCTGTGCAAAAGCCACCAAGTGATCTACTAATAAAATGTTAAACAGCAACAGAGATGAAACCTTTCTTAACTTGTTCTTCTGCGTCTGCATTAACAGGAGCCAGCAGTAGAGGACAAGAACACAGAGAATATGTTGTGTCCTCATTTCCTGTTCTCATCCTCACTTTGCTGAGGGCTGGAGTCTGTTATGCCATCAAACCACTGCCATGTCATTACTATGCTGTCAGAGTCGAGTCAGGCTGATGGGCTGTGGTGAGTAATGAGAGTGAGGTCACCATCTGTGGTTCATGATATGACAGCGGATGCAGCGGTCCAAGTCAAGTGAGCGGCTTTTTGACGAGAGCTGAGGAGCTAAAGATGGCAGCGTGTTTGACAACTTCAACTCGTGAAACCTTTCATGCTAGGAAACCAGAATGTGTAACTATGTGTAAATACATTTGACCAAAGGTTTTCATGACTTATACAATCATGCACAGACAGTATAAGTCTGCTTTGTTTTGCTTTTTAAACTAATATTGAAGAAGAGCAAGGGGGGAAATGCCGCCGGGAAAGATAAGCCCAACCAGAAGCAAACCATAAAAGATGAAGAAAATAAAAGTTTTACCTTTCACTACCAGTTCAGCAAAGTTGGAGACCCCTGAGCCACGAGGGGACTGAGTGACGCAGCGGTAAAGGTCTTGATCAGAACGCTGAACGCTATCAAGCTGGAAAGACACCACAAAGCGCCGATGACTCAGGTGCTTGACTGACGCCATTGTTAAAATGTCCCCGTTGTGTCTCTGGAAAGCAAGAGAAGTCAGGGTCAGGAAAAACACAGTGGGTCATCATGCACCCCCCGACCCCACACCACTACTCCTTTTACACAAAGGAATATGTTAGGTCACCCAGTGTAGTTGTTGCTCTCTGACACAGGAATTACATCATCTCACCCCCCCACCCCTCACACACACATATACACACAGAGATTTGTATATAATGTAAAATTTGTTAAACTAGAGTATCAAAAAGGAAATTTCCACTGAGGTAAAAAAATAAATAAATAAAAGTGGTGACAAAGTGATTTCAAATCAAAACAGTATTTCTTGAAGAAATGAATATCACTGGTTGTTTACATGAATGCCTCTGCCAGCTCCTAGCATATGTTAGACGTGGTCTCCCATGGTGCTCTAAGGTTCATAACTGGTTGTAACTATCATACCCATCAGTGCACTCTGTACTCATTGGTCAGTTGGTCATCATTATCTATACATAGGCTCTCACACTGATACATCTCCATCTATAAAGCACACCATGGTCTGCTTCCTTCTTATATCTTGAAATATTTGAAGCTCTCGACCTTGACCTCTCCAAGTGGCTTTAAACATACGTTAAGTTTGTGGCAAGAACCAATGCAGACATGTTCCTGTTTTTAGTTTTCTACACCGCCTCGTAATCTAGCTGTTTTTCTCTAAGTTTCTTTCTCCTTTTAATTATAATTTTGTTTTCAATTGTAAAATATAACCAAATAAAATAAATACATAAATTTGTAAGAATCATTTGTGAATGTCTATTCTTGTCGTTGTTATGCACTGTTGTCATCACTCTTTGTTAAAATCCAGGTCTCTCATGTAAATGGTGAGAGGCGCTGAGCAGTAGTGGGCATACTTATTGGTGCCTGTGTGTTGGGGTTCACTCGGGTGAAAGAGAGGGTAGCCTCCCTCCGTCTACGTGTGGGGGGACAGGTTCTGACTGTTGTTTGTTCTTATGCACCAAACGGCAGCTCAGATTATCCACCCTTATTGGAGTCCTGGGAGGGGGTACTGGAAAGTGCACCTCCTGAGGACTCCCTTGTTCTGCTGGGGGACTTCAATGTTCACGTGGGTAATGACAGTGAGACCTGGAGGAGTGTGGTTGGGAGGAACGCCCCCCCTGATCTGAACCCAAGTGGTGTTCTGTTGTTGGACTTCTGTGCTTGTCATGGATTGTCCATAACAAACACCATGTTCAGGCATAAGGGTGTCCATATGTGCTCTTGGCACCAGGACACCCTAGGCCGCAGTTCGATGATCGGCTTTGTCATCATCTCATCTGATCTGCGGCCACATGTCTTGGACACTTGGGTGAAGAGAGGGGCGGAGCTGTCCACTGATCACTACCTGGAGGTGAGTTGGCTCCGATGGTGGGGGAGGATGCAGGTCAGGCCCAAACGTATTGTGAGGGTTTGCTGAGAACGTCTGGCAGAGTCTCCTGTGAGACGAAGCTTTACCTCCCACCTCCGAGAGAACTTCGAGCATGCTCCGGGGGAGGTAGGGGACATTGAGTCTGAGTGGGCCATGTTCCGTGCCTCTATTGTTGAGTCGGCTTACCGGAGCTGCGGCCGCAAGGTTGTTGGTGTCTGTCGTGGCAGCAACCCTCGAACCCGGTGGTGGACACCGGTGGTAAGGGATGCTGACAGGCTGAAGAAGGAGACCTATCGGGCCTTTTTGGCCTGTGGGACCCCGGAAGCAGCTGATGGGTACCGGCAGTCCAAGCAACATGCGACTCGGGTGGTTGCTGAAGCAAAAACTCGGGCATGGGAGGAGTTTGGAGAGGCCATGGAGAATGATTTCCGCACAGCTTCGAGGCGATTCTGGTCCACCATCTGGCATCTCGGGGGGGGGGGGGGGGGGGGGGG
>NC_056502.1:23900832-23914480 GCF_014905685.2 Nematolebias whitei | reverse complement strand
ACCATCAACACTGTTTATAGTGGGGGTGGTGTGCTGCTGACCTCAACTTGAAATGTTGTGGGTCGGTGGGTGGAATACTTTGAAGACCTCCTCAATCCCACCGGCACGTCTTCCACTGAGGAAGTGGAGCCTAGGGACTCTGGGTTGGGCCCTCCAATCTCTGGTGCTGAGGTCACCGAGGTGGTTAAAAAGCTCTTCGGTGGCAAGGCCCCAGGGGTGGATGAGATTTGCCCGGAGTTCCTTAAGGCTCTGGATGTTGTAGGGTTGCGTTGGCTAACGCGACTCTGCAATATTGTGTGGACATCGGGGGAAGTTCCCCTGGATTGGCAGACTGGGGTAGTGGTCCCCCAATTCAAAAAGGGGGACCGTAGAGTGTGTTCCAACTACAGGGGGATCACGCTCTTAAGCCTCCCTGGTAAGGTCTATTCGGGGGTTCTGGAGAGGAGGGTCTGTCGGATAGTTGAACCTCGGATTCAGGAGGAGTAGTGCGGTTTTCATCCTGGTCATAGAACACTGGACCAGCTCTACACTCTCAGCAGGGTCCTGGAGGGTGCGTGGGAGTTTGCCCAACCGGTCTACATGTGCTTTGTGGACTTGGAGAAGGCGTTCGACCGCTCCCCTCGAGGAACCCTGTGGGGGGTACTCTGGGAGTATGGAGTACCAGGTCCCTGTATGACCGGTGTCAGAGCCTGGTCCGCATTTCCAGCAGTAAGTCGGGCTTGTTCCCGGTGAGAGTTGGACTCCGCCAAGGTTGCCCTTTGTCACCGATTCTGTTCATAACTTTGATGGACAGAATTTCTAGGTGCAGCCAAGGTGTTGAGAGGATCAGTTTGTCAGGATTTTCAGGCTGAGCTGAACAAGAACAAACCCATGTGCAGACAGGACGCAGAGGCCAGGACGTAAAATAATAATCACTTTAATAATCAAAAATAAATAGCTGGCGTGGCAGCAAAACTCACAGACAGGATCAGGTCAGTTATACACGGAACACAGGAGACAAACCAGGGGCTGTACCAGACGATGCACCGACAATGACTGAGACACAGACCAGAGCTTAAATACACACAGACTAGATGAGACAAATTACAAACACCTGGAGGACACGCGGGGTGGAGCTGATCAGGTAATTACTGAGAGACACTAGGGAGTACAGACACAGCGAGACTGACAGAGGGATACCATCCTTACACAGTTTTGGTGGCCTTAGGATCGTGTCTCTGCTTTTTGCAGATGATGTGGTCCTATTGGCTTAATCAGATCGTGATCTACAGCTTTCGCTGGAGCGGTTCGCAGCCGAGTGCTACACAGCCGAGATGAAGATCAGTTCCTCCAAATCCGAGGCCATGGTCTTGAGCCGGAAAAGGGTAGAGTGCCCTCAAGAGGAGCCAGTTGAGGTGGCTCGGGCATCTGGTTAGGATGCCTCCTGGACGCCTCCCTGGTGAGGTGTTCCGGACACGTCCCACCGGGAGGAGACCCAGAGGAAGACTCAGGACACGCTGGAGGGATTACGTTTCTCGGCTGGCCTGGGAACGTCTCGGGATTCCCCTGGAGGAGCTGGCCCAAGTGGCTGGGGAGAGGGAAGTCTGGGCCTCCCTACTTAAGCTGCTACCCCCGCGACCCAAACCCGGATAAGTGGAAGAAAATGGATGGATGGATAATTATAATTAATGAAAGTTTTCTTCAAAAACTTTGTCCATCCATCCATCCATCCATCCATCCATTTTCTTTACCCGCTTCTTCCATTTTGGATCACAGGAGTCGCCGGTGCCCCATAAGGGGTGGCTGTGGCTGAGTGGTTAGAGCAGTCGTCCTCCAATGCGAGAGTTGGGGGTTCGAATCCACCAGCAGTCACATGCCGAAGTGTCCCTGGGCAAGACACTGAACCCCTCATAGCCTCTGATGTGTGTCCCATCGGTTTTTGAATGTGATAAAGCTCTGATTAGTCTCTTTAGAATGATTTGTTCAATTAGCTTTGTAGAGATCTAGTAGAGTGCTGTGTGGATGGGTAAATGAGGACACAGATTGTAGTGTAAAGCGCTTTGAGTATCTTGAAATAAGACAGAAAGTTGCTATATAAGTAAAGAACAGTCCATTTACCATGTCCAGCAATCACTGTGTGAGGTGGGCCTGTGATTGGAAGATCGCTGGTTCAACTCCCCATACTGACAACATTAAATGTAGGTGGGAAAGGTGAAGCCCCCACACCTGCCTCCACCCTCACTTGCCCCACCCTGGGCCCTTGAGCAAGGCACTTAACCTCCACCATTTACTCCCCTGGGCGCCTTAGATGGCAGCTCTGTGCTCCACACAGAGGGCTGGTAGCTCAGTGGTCTGTGGCTGTGTCAGGAAGGGCATCAGGTGTATAATCAATTGCCAAATCTTTGTGCGAGTTAGTTCACTCTAGCAACCCCTGAAGAAGGGAGCAGCCAAAAGAGAAAAAAATGGCTTTAGCTTTTAGCTGGTGTTTTGGTTTGTTTGTTTGTTTTAGTTTTAACAACTCAGTTTCCGCTTGGCTTTTATAATGTACGTGAATGTTTTTGTACCGTGCCCTGAGACGACACATGTTGTGACTTAGCGCTGTAGAAATAAACTGAATTGAACTTCTGTTGCTAATTTCAGTCCTCAGCATTCACACTGCAGTTTCTGCAAAAATGCAGTTTCTCTGGTTAAGTATTCCAAACCTAAATAAGTTATGTTTTGGTATGTGATCACTTTTAATTTCCATGTTTTGTTTCCTGTTTCAATGTGATAAAGCCTGCACCTTCGTCCACATCTGCCCCATCACACCTTCTGTCTGGGAGTTAATTGCCACTCAGCTGTTGCTCGTTCATTACTAGTTGACCCGGTGTATATTCTGCCAGGTTTCCTTTGTTTCTTTTGTTGTTAATGCTTCTTCCTGATCATTTCTGTCTGCTAAAGGATTTACATTCACAATTATCTGGCTTTGGCTTCTGTCCTGCATTCTGTTCATTGTAAGTTTAATTAAACACTTCAGCTTTGATCTCACAGTTCGCCTGCCGTTTATCAACACAGTGAAAATACATCCTCTTACAGAAAATGTTCAACCTCCCATATTCACACACACACACATAACCCGTACCTGCTTGCACACAGTTATTGCCCAGTGAACTCATGGGACACTAAGCTAATAATACAAGAAGGCACATTTGAGTTATTGTTATATGGGTCAGTTCTTATTAGAGCGGCATCATTAAAAAGGAGAATTGTTCAATTATGTTCAGTTTAATTGGAAATGTAGGGCCATCTAGCTGATTAAATCTTGCAATCTGACAATCAGGCATGCTTTAATAAATACAAATGAAACTTTGTTAAAATAATACTGATTATGCAGTAATGCATGCCAAGAGCGTGACTCCCATCAGCCCATCTACATGTTCAGTCCCCTGCAACATTAGTCTGGGAAAACATCTGACTGCAGGAAATCTGAGGGAGATGAGCTTTAATGCATCAAGGTTCAATCAGTATTGGACAAATATGCATAAATGGAAGCAGCTCAGAGGTTTTGCTTTGTGATAAACCCAAAGAACAAACAAAAATGTGCGAGGGAAAAAAATAATAAATTACCACTCACAGCCAAGAGCAAATGAGCAATGTTTCTGCCCATATTCGTACATGCACGAGTTTGTCTTTATCATTAGAAACATATCTCATCACCCAGTGTACAGACTGGAACAAAACCCTTAAAACGTAATCACTTGATAGACATTTAGAACTGATTTAACTTTTGGAGACAATCCCATTTAAGATGGCAGCCACAGTGAAGACACCTTTTCAAACACAAAAAATTACTTTAACTGTCTCAGTTTCACAGATAATTTAAGGTCATTACAGCTTATTGACATTAGCCAACACAAAAACCTCTGTAACTCATTCAGTTTTAGACACTGAGCTAAAAGTTGCGCCGCTCAAGGTGGCTGCATGTTGGAGCAGCTCTGTTACTTTCATTCTGAGATTTTGCTTTTGGAAACTTTAATTCCTGTTTTTCTGGATGTAAATCACATTTTTTGGATGATTGTTTCCTCTGGTATCAGATGCTGTGCAGGAGGAAGGATTTTTACTGAAACTTTTTTGGTTTTGGACATTTGTTATGATGCGTAACCATGGCAACAAGGCAGTTTTCTACAACAACAGCTGAATAACATCTCAAAAGCTCAAATAATATCTCAACTATGGCCCCAACTCTCAAATGAGTTGAAAAGGATGTTCTGTGGACGCATTCTCATCTACCTGCCAGCTGTGCTCGAGTGCCTGATCTCTGAGATCCAGGAACTAGCAGGAAACACGGCTCATGACAGCAGATAGACAGGATCGTCCCTCAGCACCTACAGTTGACTGTTCACAGCTATGAGGAGCTCGGCAGACTGCTGGGAGGAGTGGCCTTCGCTCTGAGAGGAGTTCTGCCCAGCATTCAAGTGGTCCTACAGTCCAGGGGAACTGAGAGGCCAGCCGAGTCTGGGTGGACGGATTGGACGGCATCTGCAGCCAGTTTCTTAGGATCCACTGTGAGATGGACCTTTACAAGAGATCCTTCCTGTCTACAGCCATCAGTATCTATAACATCTCTTAATGAAATGAGGATAACGAGTTACAACAACAAAATAATTTCCCTTTGGGATTAATAAAGTATTATTGAATTGAATTGAATTGAATTGAAATTTGGTAAGCTAGAAGCTTATGGTCAACCCCATGATAGTCTTTGCGCAACAACACAACTCACAAGATCTCACGTGAAATTGTGCACAAATATACAGAGTTTAACCAAAACAGCTGTAACTCAATCCATTGCATTCATAAGAAGACTTTAGTTTAAAAGTCTGGTATATGGTAAATGGTAAATGGACTGTACTTATAGAGCGCCTTTCTATCTTATTTCAAGATACTCAAAGCGCTTTACACTACAATCTGTGTCCTCATCTACCCATTCATACAGCACTCTACTAGATCTCTACAAAGCTAATTGAACAAATCATTCTAAAGAGAATAATCAGTGCTTTAGATCACATTCATACACTGATGGGACACATCAGAGGCTATGAGGGGTTCAGTGTCTTGCCCAGGGACACTTCGACATGTGACTGCTGGTGGATTCGAACCCCCAACTCTTGCATTGGAGGATGACTGCTCTAACCACTCAGCCACAGCTGCCCAGTATGAAAGGTGGTGTATAATACACATTCTTTAAGGAAAGCTAGACTTCATTTACAACTAAGAATGGAGGCAAAAGCAGAAACACATAATAAATGCGAGTCAGGCCTGAAAGTAAATTAAAACATTACGCTACAACAGAATGATGGACATGGAAACAAATGTGTGTTTCACCTTGCTGTTGCTTTGTGAGTGCATTTCTCACATTGTTCCACACCATTAAAATGAGCAACATTTATCAGGCCCAAAGTGTCTTAAAAAACCCACACATATGATCTGATGTGTGTTTTCAGGCTATTCCCCTTTGTGTGAAAGAGCTGTACGTGATTTCTGATTCTTTTTGATCTTTTAGATCCAGCACAATCCAAAACATGTCAGCATGTTGAGATCAACAACAAACCCTTTGGATTCTGTTTGGTAATCTCAGCTTCACTTCTACCATTGTTTTTAGGCCTTCAATAAAATGAAAAAAACAAACATAAACCACAAAAACCTCAGCTGCGGGCTTTGTAAACAAACAGAAACACGCCCAGTGATTAGGTTTAATCAGGCAACAAATCTTGCAGCCGCAGGAATTTTTATCTTGTTAAATATTTTGATCATCCAGCCCTCATTGAGTGAATGCTGTTGATTTTCAGTTGTGTACTTTTCTGTAAATTTTTTGCCATCTAAATATTTCTACCCATTTTGTGCTATTCAGACTATTTGTACATTAGTCCATCGCTACTTCGTGGTTCGACCTTTGCGGACTGGCTCTTTCCCATTTTTTCAAAGTAAGTTTGTACACGAGAAAAAAAAGTACACAACACATGATTGTTTACTTTAATATTACTCACATGATTGGGACAGTATGGGATACAGTAAAAAGTTACCGAAAAATATATACTTTGGACAGGTGCTGCCATTTTGTAGTTTTCTTACAATAAACCTACTATCGCCACTCAAAATGAATACATTTGACTACAAGCCTTCTGCTGAAATAGAGGGAAAGTTTTGATCAGATATGAAAAAGTTCAGTCCTTATTCATAGTGACTTTGGCACCCAGCAGATGCAAAGAGCTGCTTGGAACCGACTGGGAACTGGACCAGAACCGGACCTCCAGACTCATCGGTGAATCTGAGTGCTGCCTGCTGGCCCACAAGGCCTTCCGAGCAGGGAGGCGCCGCCCAGAGGTCTGGCCTTTTCTCCGGAGCCCATCAGGACTTCCCCATTTGGAATTGGACTCGATCTCGACCACCATGTGGTCATCCAAACATCTGGCTCCTTCCAAAAACATTTTGGTGCTCAAGGGCTGCAGAGAGCTGACCAGAACCAGCAGGGTAGGTCCGGCAGGGTAGCTCTACCGAAATTAAACTGAGTCAGACTGGAACCAAGCTGCTGTTCTGCAGAGCTGGTGAGTAAACTTGTATACTGTATACATTTTTCTCACTTGCCCTCGACGAAAATGGACACTTTTCTTCCCTCTCCTGCCTTCCTCCTGCTTTTGCTCTTTGTCTGTGTATCAGAGCCTCTCTTTACACATCTTCCGAATCGTATATTATTATTATTATGGGTCTAGTCAGCTGGTCTCTCAATGGAATTGGTAAAAAAATTTTGACCAAGAGACAGGGTGCTGGACAGCCCTCATGCCCTGAATGGACGCACGCAACTGGGTATGTCATGGATTCCTGGGGACAGTGGAAAATGAAGTGCCTGTCTGTACTGTCCGTGGAGGACATAGAAGACTTGTACATTATTGGATTTATGATAACAGGATTTCTGCTTTTTGGAATCGGCAAATACCTTGGATATTGATAAATTAGGAAAGTCGGCAGCAGTTTCGGCCATGGTAAAGCTGCCAGCTCTATGTGAAGGATTAATTTGTGCTTTGAGCTCTGAGATTCATATGCTTTGCAAAGTCAACCATCAGCTGGACGTGATTTCTGAGAATTGTAGTCCACTTGCGGCTCCTGGAACTCGCATGCATGAAGGATTTGACCTTGGAGAAGGCTAACAAAGCATGGCCCGGCTGAATGTCCATAAATCTGGCTGTTTGGATTCGCCATAGAGAGTGTCAGCAGAACTGAAGGCAGACAGAAATCAGAGTCTGCCTGCCCAAAACAACTGTTGTTTATCTGAATCTGGCCACCCCTTTTGACCTTGGATAGGCCAACTTATCTCAAAATGCTCTTGGTGGATATGTAAATCAAAAAGCACTGCACTGTCCACCCTGTCCCCCCCCCCCCCCCCCCCCCCCCCCCCCAAGAACTTCTGTGAACGTTTATCAGAGTTGTACCGGCTGACAGAAACTGTAACATCTTATCAGGACTATGGAAACTATCTGGAAGTGTTCATGGACAAATCTCACCGTCTTGTCATCCATGCATATTAATTCATTCAACCTTTATTTAGACAGATAAGTCACATTGAACCTAGAAGACTCATTTACAAGTGACATCTGTTTAGACAAACAAAAAGTAGTGAAACTAGACACATGTAGGAATTGGAAGTGAAAAAATTCCTATCAGACTTTTTCTTTTTGGCTGAGAAGAAAAACTAATATTAAAAACACCTCACACAAACAAGCACATTGTGACGTAGACATTCCACAGAGGGGGGAGACAACAAGAGTGGGAAGCAATGTCCTTGGACGCTCTCAAGGGCACTGTAAGAGTTCTGATAAGGATGGGGGGGGGGGGGGGGTGAGTGTCAGATCACATGTTCTCCAGGCAAATTCAGATAAGGTGGCTTTCAAGGCCAGCTGAGGGAGCCAAATTCAGATAAACACACGGTTGTTTTGGGGACAGGCAGAACTTAATGACATCTACCTTGAGTCTGTGTTGGTCCAAACAGTTCTGGAATATCCAAATTACATGGCCAGACCGATGGAGCGTGCCTGAGTAAAATCTCCAAGATCTGATCCATTCAGCCCAAAGCATTTGAGTCTGGGTACTCGAGGCATGAACCAAGCCATCATAACGGCAAGCAGCGTGATCGGGTCCGAATTTGCTGTCGACGACTTCCTTGATTATAGATAAAACCAGCAACCAGCCGAATCCAAAAAGCAAGAACCAGTTATCGTAAATTCAATTAAATATGCGTCCTTAAAATCCACAAATGGCAGCAGAGATAGACACATCATCAAATCTTGAAGTTGATGAGATATCCAGCTGCGTGCGTGCCAACAGGGCAAATGGACTCACCTAAAGCCTGTCTTCTCATCAAAGAAATGTGATCAATTGTGTTGAGGGACCAACTGATCAAATCAAGTCCACAGTTATGGTTCGGAAGATATGCAAGAGAGCCTCAGAAGCAGTTTCACAGACAGACAGAGCAGCAAAGCAAAGAGGAGAGGGAGGGGAAAAGCATCCGACCTCGACAAGAGCAAGTGGTGAAGTCTATATACGTTTTAGCTTTTACTTAACGTTTTGGCATTTTAGTGTACTACTAGTTTGGCCATTCTTATCTAGGATTTAGTGACTTTTTACTTGTAGATAACGTCATCTGCTTTTTTTTGCTAGCATATCCCTACTTTTAAAGTCCTGTCACACAGTGACGTATAGCATCAACGTATGCCAATGAATGAAAAAACTAAATAAAATACAAGCACGCTGGTGTAAGTCACATAAGTTAGGTGCAAGTTTTGAACAATTTACTAGCACGCCGATATGCGATGGTCAGCCAATAATTTTGTACATGCACAAAATGTTCAACATATGCCGACATATAAGTTAGGTATAAGTTACAGGTATGCATCAGGTAAGTTATGCATAAGTTCACTCATATTCCGTGTAAGTTACACATAAGTTGAAATATGGAAATTAGCTGGGCAATTGTGTACATATACATAACATTTCTAAACTATGAGCAACTTGACTTATGCAGAGCTGATGCACAACATTAGTGTAACTTATGCCAAACTTGCATAGCATGTTGGAGCGTATTGCAATGCTCATGTGACATAAGACATAAAAAAGTACGGCTCTCTGCATCCCCAGTCATCAATTTTGAATTGATCAACATGCCTCAGAACAAATCTGTGATCAAGAAAGCTAGAGCAGGATCCTCCAATGCTGAGGTGAGAGTTGTGGACCGCTGCACCTCATGGATCCAGCAGTATTGATGAGTTGCTCATCATTTGTACCCTATGTATAGCTGAACCTTAAAGCACTAGCTATAAGTTATAAACACATTCAGTAAGTCCCAGGGTCATCAGCTAAACGTTCAATGTCAAAAAATTTTGTTCTTTTATTACATTTATTTATGTTTTGAAACTTTAGGCTTTGAGCTAGAGCTTTGCTCCATTTAGGTTTTAGCTAGTGCTCTACTCCTCTTTACTGAATAAATTTGGATCCAGCTTCTGAAGCAAATTTCAGCAAATTACTCAACACTCAGCATTCACACTGTATTTTGGCAGAAAATACAACTTCTCTAAAAAAAAAAATAATCTACCGTTTTGGCCACCTAGCTTGTGAATTACAGAACAGAGGCAGGATAAATAAGAATAAATCAAATAAGCAGTAGATCACCTCATGTTATCAAAACAATCTGGCTGTGGCTAATTGGCAAGAAAATGACAAAACTAAATCTGTTAATCTGGCAGGCAAGTGCAGCCAACACAGCTCTGCAGCTGTTACAGTAAACACACGTCAAAAAAGGCACAAAAAAACAACAACATTAACTTGAGTTCATACGAAAAAAAACAACAACTAAAAAACAACAGCTGAAGAGGACAGCTGAAAGTGGAGGGAAGGCAAACAAAAAGGTGTCCGTCTGGTCTGGATATCTCATTACAGCAGACATTTGTATGGTTATGCCAGCTAATTACCTAAAGCATTTGTCTTCATCCTTGTGTTGCAACAAAACGGGTGGCTGTTTGTGGAGGTGTGAACGAGGATGCTTCAATTACCTAAATCACACAGTGTCTAGCTTTAAACAATGTGGTGGGTTTGCCTGGGTCAGCCATGATTAACACTAGGTGTGGTGAGAGGTAAGATGTTTGTGTTGAATATGAGGCTTCACATCAATTAAAAACAAGAAAACTACAGTTTGACATTTGGTTCTTTATTCTTGAGGAGACAGATTTACAAAAAGTGTACGGACCCACCGGAGCTCGCAGAACAATTAGCAGAAGATGGAAAGGAGAACAACTAAAACAAAGACTGACTGACCTAATGAATGCTATGGAAAATGCAGATGAATCAGAAAACAGTGGCAACAAGTGCAGCTTCATCCACTTAACTATAGCAGAAAAAAAACTTTTAAAATGTTTTTTTCTTCACTGTGCTCATCATGGGAATTTTTGTTTGGAAAGAGCATCAAGCTGTTTGAAGAAAAATAAAGCAAAAAGTAAAATCAGATGTTAAATCAAATGCAAAGAGACAAATACAGACTCCAAATGAGATGCAAATCCACTACAAAACTAAAGGCTCATTTACACTGGTCACCTCAGTGCAGAGCTGTGATTTCTAACCTGAGCCCCGGCCAAAATAATGTGCTTGATGGGCAGGCTTTTGATGTGGTTTTATGAATCATACAGCACAAAGCAAACTAAATAAGAACGCACCATATTAAATTGTGTTAATCTACTTGTTGAGGAAGAGGCAGTAAATGTATATGTTGAGGATGAGAGAGTACAGAAGTTAATCAGCCTGTGAAAAGAGAGAGTAGCGCTGGCACACTGCGCAACAATTGTGCATGTGGCCCCGCCCACCCTGCTTTTATCACACATATGAGGATTTGCAATTGACCCAAAACAAGCGACAGAATGGAGCTGGAAAGTATTAAACAAAAGCTAAAATCGGGATAACTCACTCTAAAGCCAGCACAGTGAAACCTGCTGATGTGTGTCAGGTGCTCGCTCAGGTCCGACCAGCCGGTTGAAAGAGGTTAGGGATGGACGATATGGCCAAAACTTTTATCACGATATGTTTCTTAATTTCGGTCGATAATGATATAATTCGATATCGATATAAACAATATAAAAGCCTCAGAAAAACTACAAACTATACAAATAAATTAATGTTCACCTTTTATTTGTATTTAGCCTTCAAAAAAATTGAAATCACGGTCAAATAAACATACAATTTTCAACTTTGTCAATATTAATAGTTTTAACTTTAAGCAACAACTTTAAAATTGACAGCATTGAAATGCGTTGTTAATGAAATAAAAATTTTGGGTGTCATTATTGATGAGAAGCTGACATGGAAATATCATGTAAAATACTTAAAAATAAAAATAACAATCAATTGCAATACTGTATAAAGTAAAAGAGTTTTTGAATGACAAAGCTTTGTATATATTGTAGAATGTAATGATCGTTCCATATGAAATAGAACAATTACAAACCCTATTTTTATTTTTACAAAAAAGAGCTATAAGAATTATTAATAGTATGAAGTGCTATGGTCACCCAACAAATATATTATTTCATCAGTTGAAATTATTAAAATGTTATGATTTGGTTGAATATAGTATTTTACAAGTCATGTATAAAGCTCATAAAAATATTGGCCCCAAATATTCAATTAAAATTTGTAAAAAATAAATATAAAAAAAGATAGACAATATAACTTCAGGGAATGTAAATGTTTGTAAAACCTCCATTTAGAACTAGTGTGAAGGAGCTGTGTTGTAATTCAGGGAACATGATTATGGAATTGTCTTAATATCACCACAAACATTTCTAAAACAACTTATATGTTTAAAAAGATGATAGTTAAAGTTGTTGGGAAGGTATAGGACCAGGAGAAAGATACCTGAAGTTTTTTTTGTTTTCAGTTTAAAGATTGTTCAAGTCAAAGTTGTTGTTTGTTTGTAGTTATTTTGTAGGCAGATAAGAATCTTTTTCTTCTTTCTGCAACCTTTTTATTCAATGTTTTTTTTTTCTTTTTGATGAATTTGTTTTATTTTAAATGAATGAATAAATGATAAAAACAAAACAAACAAAAAAAAACATGCAGCGCTGGGGGTGTTTCAGGGACACGTTGGCTCAAACTTTTATTGTGCTTCATCTTGTGACTCAGCGTATTCTGTCAAGTGGAACAAGTTCGATGCTCCAACCGCAAGTTAGAACGATTCTCCGTCACATTTTGCAGCACACTGACTGAAACCTGCAGTTTATCGGATCGTAGAAAGCCGAACCACTTCCAAACCAGCGAATTAGTCTTTTCTCTCTCATCAGTGATGTCAACTGCTTTCTCTGCACTTGTGAAACCTTGTTCAGTCACATTCTGACGATCATGGGCACTCATTTTGAAGAGAAAACTTAACGCGCGTTAGAGATTAGCCTAGCTTAGCCTGCTACCACTAACGCCTTCTGGACTTGAGCTCTGCATAACAATACGTCGCCACGCACTTAGGTAGTTGTGTCGCACCTTTTTCTGTCCGGGTTGAAACTGAAGTGGCCGCTTCAACGCGAACAGAAAACGCTGTAATCCTATCGAAATATCGAAAATGTGCTTAAAATTCATATCATCGTTATTGAATAAAAGTATATTGCGAGATATATCAATATCAAATTATTGTCCAGCTCTAAAAGAGGTTAAAAAAAAAGTCTTAAGCTTCAGATGGACAACAGGATCATAAGCCGCGCGTGTCCGCTGACCGACCGGTTGAAAGAGGTAAAAAAATGTAAAAAAGTCCCTTTAGGCTTCAGATGGATCACCTGATCACCGGCCGCGCGTGTCTCAGCACCCTGTTGTCATCTGCGGTGAAGGAAATTGTGGCACCTGAAGCTACTAAAGCATAGCTTTAGGTGCTCGCAGTGTGTTCCAATTAAAATAGACTTGTTATATATTTTTTAAAATAATTTTGCTCTAAAATATTTTTGTTCATCTGTATAATAGCCTATCTTTAATGTTGATATTTTTAAGCTATTCGTTTTGTATTTTAATATCCATTTGGTGAAACAAGAAATCTTATAACTTCCTTTCATTGAAATACGTTTTTAAAATATCATGTCAAACTGATTTGCTTACAAAAGCAGTAAAAGCTTAATTTAAAACCAATGTCGGTTTTATTTTCAGGTTGGGGCTGTAATTAGTTAATTGGTTGGGTCAGGTTGGGCTCGGACAAAATGGCACACGGGCTGAGGCTGAGTTGGGTCAGATTTTTTAGGCCCGAATGCAACTCCACCTCAGTGTGACCTCCAAACGGACCGAGGCAGCAAGGGGGATCGGTCAGCCCATCTCTGGTGCGACTCTGTACCACTGAGTGCATTCGTAACAAAGCCGGACTGGTAGACAAGTAAAAGAAAAGAAAGCCACAGTGCTGCAGCTCAGTAATGTGATTAACTGATGACTGTTAGCATGTGACTGCCCACTTGCAGGATGAAACAACAACAAAGCCTCATGAAAATGATATTCCTTGAAGGAATGCACTTGTCGGCCACCTTGCATGCCAAAACCATTAAGAGTACTGCATACAACACATTACATTTCCATCAACACACTGTAGTGAACCAGATGACCTGATGATCTGACCCTCATCTGACCCTGA
>NC_056502.1:23899870-23900822 GCF_014905685.2 Nematolebias whitei | reverse complement strand
TTTAGGGAGCACATGGTGGGGGTTAAGGGCCTTGCTCATGGGCCCAGAGTGGGGCGAATGAGGGTGGGGGCAAGTGTGGGTGTTTCACCCACCCACAATTTTTGATGTTGTCGGGGCCAGGGCGTGAACCGGCGATCTTCGGATCACAAGCCCACCTCTCTAACCTCTGCGCCACCACTCCCCCCATTATATGCCTATTATATGGCAAAATAGCAGTCTATGAAAACGACCAGGACAAGCAAAGACCTTGTATAATATTTTGTCTTGATTTGTGATCTTAAACTCAGAGCTGGGGTGATGAAAATATTTTGCAAAACACTGTCTAGTGGTGATGCAAATCTGTATCAAGATTCATAAAATTATTTTGAGCAGATCAGATGTTATGGTCTGGACATTGGAAAGTGCTAACAATCTGTATGCTCTACAACCAAATGTCAAATGTTTAAACTAAGATCTCATGCCATCTGGTAGCATTCAGAGTATGCAACAGGGATGACTGATATCTGTAAAGCTGACATAGGTCCAGATATTTAGTGGTTTTTGAGTTCAATTACCTGCGGTGGTCATTGGGTTGAGTCCAAAACTGTGTTTAGCCAGAGAGTGTCATTTAACTGTGGAAATCTTTTTGGGACAGTAGCTTAGCTCAAAATCTGTGAAATTCTAAAGTTTTGTGGAGGATAATTAGGTGTGGTGGCCATCTTTTTTCATTCAACCTTTATTTATACAGGTTAATCCCATTGAGTCTCGGGGACTGATTTACAAGAGAGACCTGGATCTTGAATTGGGTTGACTACAAAATGTAATCCAACCATTCAATAATTGCTCAAATTATGGTGCATTGAAAGCTATTCAGTGGTTCTTACAATATTTTTCTTTAAAAAAAAAATAAATAAAAAATATATATATATATATATATATATAAATATATATATATATGTGTATATATATATAT